>NC_143017.1:22977030-23335780 GCF_055824585.1 Amblyomma mixtum
AAAATGACCCCCGGTTTTGGGTACTCTAACATATGCTGTTTAAAATGGTGTGAGTCGATCTGTCATACCTTTGGTCCAGGAGCTTCCCGAGGCCTTTTTCTCTCAAGCCTGGTATTGCCTAACATATGAAAGATGGCGCCTGGTAGCTAGTTACGCTGCAGAAATGGTTGAAAGTGATGAATTTCCGTCCATTTTCATGATTATCTTTTTGTCAGGAAACTTATGCCTTGTAAGAAAGAACACATGCGAGAGTTCGAACCTAGTGTATGAACCGGAGTTTTAAACAAAGAAAGTTATTAGGATAAAATTTAACGTAGCAACAAAAAGTACTCGTGGATGTTCGTAATGCTTGTAGTGGAGCAACTTCGCGAATTGTCAGCCCTGTGCTATTATTCAAAAAGTTTATTTGCGTCTGTGATCATGGTAGAATAGGCTATGAGAGCTAGCTCGTTTGAATTTGGCTATTCTTGTTACTTTGGAAGAGCATAGCGGCAGCCAGGCGGCCGGCATCAAAGAGTATTGTCGGATGGAAGTATTTAAGTTTATTCTCTTAATGGTGATGTCAGAAGTTTGACGGAGCTTTACTCTGAGACGTTCTGTACCTGTTCAGCTTATTACATGTCGTCGGGAATAATACAGAATTATGTCTAGAAGCAGATGGCCTCTGGTTATAAGGTCAACTGTCGCTTCCATCTGTGATGCTTTCAAATTAGTGATTTGTAGCGCTGTCTGAATAAGGTGACTGGGTATTTGGACTTGGGGTTTTAGCCTGTGTTCAGAACCTTTTTTTTTGTCAACCGATTTTAATAGTGTTTTCGTTTTAAGACCTCGAAAATATATTAGTGTCAATGAACAATTTCACGCATTATAACCATTCGTACATAAAAAAAAACAGCTATAGGCGACTTCTTTTTGGTGTTATTTCATTCAAACTTCTTTCATATGCATGCATGACGTATAGCCAGGATTCTATCTGTGGGGTATCACTGCAGAAATGAGGCTGCGCTTTTGAGTCACCAAAGTTCCCTTATACCACGAGATATCACCAACTTTGTTTAATTGTTGCGAAGAAATTGGTGAACGTAATTTTGTCGACTTCCGTCCTAGGGAAAAGCGCTCTTATATGGGCCTCGGCAAGAAAGCAGTTTATAAATGGCACATATAACTGGTAAGTATAGCGGCTAAAGCATATTGCTACGCTGCCTGTCGGGAGATTGCATACAGTTGGATACAGCTCAAGAATTCTGTGGCAAATGCCAGACAAAGCAGACACTCCAGCGAATGGCAGCGGTCGATTGTCATGGTGCCGCGGTTAATCCCACCGCACCTCCAACAGTTACATTGCAGGGGGCTGGAAGCTGCAAAAGGCTTAACCGCGGATTAACAGGATTAGCCGCGAAGTCATGTCAAACGGTTGACGCCATTGGCTTGAGGGCCTCCTTTGAGGAGCGTTTGCATCTGTACTCTTGAAGCTGTGCAGTAATCATTTTAAAAAAAATAAATTATTGTATATTACCAGTGTAGGAGATTAGTTGCGTTATCGCTCACAGCTTTCTTTTACGGTTCATCTTCCTGCTCAAAATGCAATGAAACCGAATAAAAAATTGATCGCGAAAAGCCAGGTCCGAGGATGTCGAAGGGGTAGAAAAGGAACAACTAAACAGTCCTTCCCAAGCCAATACAAATACTATGTTAAGAATCTTAAAAGAATGAAAACTGGGAACATATGTTAGGATGGGCAATAAAGAAAGGGAACTCTCCTGGTCGAAGAGCATGACGTCAAAGGAACTAGTCCCTGTGGGAAAAATCGCGCACTTTTGCTTCTAAACTGGTTTTGTATGTGTCGATCATTTTCCCGGAACCTTTATTCTCCCGATTAGAGACGCCTTAGTATGACGAGGGTATGAGTAGCACCTGGTGCCCCTCCCGGTCTGAAGCCCCATGATTTGCCCGCCACACCACAGACACGTGAGCCGATGACGTATGCCGGGAGAGGTCTCTTGGAAGTGGACGTTTTCTTTTTGGTTCCTACCTAAGCAGTTATGGAAATGCGCAATACACACAGGCGATTCGGATGCGCGTGAGGAAGGAAGGGACGAGTGTTGGCCATTCTACGGCACAAGTGTTACGTGGTGCGGGGGCAACCGGTTGCGGGAGGGAGGGGAAGGGGCTTTTGAAGGAGCGTGGCGAGGCCTTGTGTTGTTGTGAGTCATACCATGCACTCACTTGTTCTCTATTTCGTTTCCGCGAGTCACTCCGCGCAGCATGAGGCAGGTCTTGGAGATTCGTCCAGTGTTTGTGTTCTGGGTAAGCTAAGAAGTGGATTGCCACAGTGTAAAGCCCAACTCCAAACGGCACTTCCTGGGCGCACGCGCTCAGCGTCGGCGCTCTTGGCGTACGCCGGAACCGGTATGAGCATGCGCAATGCAGGAGACGCCAGCGAACCTTGGCGAGGCGCCGGCCGATATCTGTCCGTGCTAGATATCGGCGCCAGCGCAAGGGCGCTGGCGCACGCGTCGGAAGCGGGGTCCGGTTGACAACAATCGGAGGACCGCGGGGCTCTCGGGAAGCTGCCTTCAAGAATGACTCACGGATCAGACACTGCCGACGTACGCCCACCAGACCAGCTACACGCGCCCACATGGGATCACCGATGGATTCTACAATCAGCGACCACATGCGCAGACCACTACATGCATCCGGGACAAGTGGCGACACCACCAGACTGGACTATATATTGCCACACCACGCGCGCGGCGGCCACTGGGCACGGCAGCGCTACCAGGATGCGGTTCACCGACAATCCGTTCTTGTTTCTTCTGCAGGTGAGAAAACGCTACGGCGTTTGTATTCACTCTAACAACCCATTCTTGTTGGTGCTGCCGTGCCCGCGGCTGTTGTTTGATGTTACTGTAAGCTTGCGCAAACTGCTATTGTTGGGGGGTGATATCGAAGCCAATCCTGGACCGAACACAGCTCAGATACTTACGCAGCTTCAAGGAATTGCCTCAGACATAAAAGAAATAAAGGAGAAGCGGCTGGCGGACATAGACAACAAACTCGATGCTCTTGCTAGACTAGAGAAACAGGTCACTTCCTGCCAGGAGCAGGTCGCTCAGATGAGCGAAGTCATAGAAAGGTTAGAGGAAAGAATAGACGACTTGGATAACAGAAGCAGAAGATGTAATTTAATTGTCTATGGCCTATCGGAGAGAGAGGAAGAGACCAAGGAAACACTTAGAGAAAGGGTAAATAAAGATATTGTTCAGGATAAACTGGATCTCGACGCAGTGGCCATCGACCGTATCCACCGTTTGGGGCAGCCTGCTGAACACAAAACTAGACCTGTTATTATGAAGCTTTTAGACTACAGAGAGAAAGAATCAATACTGAAACGAGGGTTCAAGCTTAAAAATTCCGATCTGTCCATTGGCGAAGATTTCTCGCGGAAAATTAGAGATATTCGGAAAAAGTTGTGGGACAGCGCGAAGCCTAACCGGGACAATGGCGACAAAGTGTCCCTTTCCTTTAATAAATTGTACATTAATGGTCAAGCATTTGTTTGGGACAGTAAAAATGCAGTGAAAGTGCCGTTTGGGAAAAAAAAACGACAAAGCAACTACCAGAAAGCCAAAACGACAATGTCTCCAGCACCCGAATGACACGTCAAAGAGTAGAATCAAAAAAATAAAATTATTGAACATAAATGCCAGAAGTGTAGTGAATAAAGTAGAGCAGCTCGAAATTGTCCTCATTGACCAAGATCCAGATATTGTGGTTGTCACAGAAACGTGGCTCTCGAGTGATATTGATATTCAAGAAATCTTCCCTCCGAACTACTCAGTGATGCGCAAAGATCGGCTTTCCCGGGGTGGCGGCGTTGCATTATTGATAAAGAACCACTTTTCCTTTATCCCTCTGCCGGACATCCCGGGAGCAGAGGCAGTGTTTTGCAAGATTCTGTGTGATGGCGTCAGCATTGTCGTGGGATGTGTTTATCGGAGCCCCTCTTCTGGACATGATTGCTTGAGTGCTGTGCACGATTATATGCAGGTGCACGTGCGGAACTCTAGACTAATCATCATGGGCGATTTTAGCCTTCCGGATATTGACTGGGATACCTTGCACCATACTGATCCGGCCTCAGATGCACTCATTGATTACCGTAAGATCGCTTCTGAGACTGATCACCTGACCCTTCATAATGATCTTGACACTATTGTTGATTGGTGTAAAGACTGGCAAATGATTCTTAACCCTAATAAATGTAAATCAATGACTTTTAGCCGCAAGCATGTTATTTCTAACTTCATATACTCTATAAATAATACCTCTCTATCAAGGGTTACGTCGTACAAATACCTTGGAATTCAGTTCACACCAAATCTTTCATGGTCTTCTCATATTTCTGCAGTCTGCAACAAAGCATCGAGGACATTAGGTTTCATACGCCGGAACCTTCGGAACTCACCTAGCTCCGTTCGAAAACTTGCATATCTTACATTTGTTCGCCCACAGCTGGAATTTATCTCACCTATATGGTCACCCCATCAAAAATATCTCATAGATATGCTCGAGTCCATTTAAAGCAGAGCTGCCCGGTACATTTTTAGCAATTATAGTCCCCTCGCAAGTGTATCCCAGCTTAAAAACCTTAATGACATACAGATACTTGAAATTCGTCACTCCATTTCACTTCTGTGTTTGTTCCATAAATATGTTCACACCCGTCCTTCGTTGTTACCTCTGGCATCACCTTTCCGCTCTTCACAACGCTTACACAATCAACTCAGCTTCAACCGGATATATGGGAAGACCCTGTCGTTTAATTCCTCTGCATTACCTAGAGCAATAAAACTCTGGAATGATCTTCCTGACAACATAATCTCTTTCATTGATCCTGGTGAGTTTAAAAAACATCTATGTATACATTTATTGCCATAGTGATGTTCGAAATGTACAACAGTTTCATTTGTTCTTAACGTTGTTTTCCCATTTACCACTTCTGTTACCCCTGGTTGCTTTTTTTTTCTCATGTTCGTGTTTCGCTTTTTTTTCCCCTCTGTTTTCGTGTCTGATGTTATTTTCTCCGTTTTGTATAAATTTCGTGTTCCTTTCTTGTATTTTGACTTGTACCGCGTTCTTGTACCGATATTACGGTTTTTTCCATCTGTATATACCTTTTTTTCGATTTGTCCCCCCTCACCCAATGCTCTTCGGGGCCTGTGAAGTACTAATAAATAAATAAATAAATAAATAAATAAATAAATAAATAAATAAATAATGCTTAATTTTAATCGACATCAAACAGTCTCCCGTCCAACTCGCATACTAGGCACAGCAAAAAGCATTCTCGACCTAATACTTGTAAGCGAGAACTTCCCAACACACCAGACTAAGCTTGACATAATCGACGGAATTTCTGATCACAGTATACCAGTCTGCGAGCTACCACTCAATATTCTAATAACAACCCGCTCCTCCCAATCGACTGTAAGTAATTTTAATAGAGCCGACGACGCTAGTATATCAACCCATCTTGCAAACGAGTTTCAGATGTTTGCCGAAGCAGCATCTGAAGCAAGCTCAGATGTAAACTCCCTCTGGCTTCAGTTCAAGGAAATCATTTTTTTCTGTATATGCAGATATGTCCCCTCAAAAAACAAGCGCGTTAAAACCAAGAACCCGTGGATCACGCGAGAGGTCATTCATGCAAAACGCAAAGTGAAAAGGCTGCGTCGCTCTATTAAGTCCAAAGGTACTAACCCCGACAGAACACAAAAATTAGCCAGTGCAGTTGAAATCTTCAAGGACAAAATGATGAAATCAAAGGAATACTACTTTGGTGTTACGCTGCCTGACTTCCTTACTTGTAGCCCACACAGGTTCTGGAACCACTTCCGCAATAGAAACGCAGCAGGACACGAACAGACACCAGAGGAAAACAGTGCGAAGGCTAATTACTTTAATGACTTTTTTCAGTCCGTATTTACCACCGATAATGGCGTTATTCCCCAGATGGCAACAACCCGAACTTCAGATATAAGAGAAATAAACATAACTGATGACGGAATTTTCAATCTTCTCTTGAACATCGACTCGAAGAAAGCCAGCGGGCCAGATAACATACCCAATGCATTTTTGAAAAGATACGCCGAATGGTGCAGCAAATATCTCGGCATAATATTCCGCAAATCACTTGCTGTGTCAAAACTACCGGATGACTGGAAGCTGGCGAAAATCATTCCGATCCATAAAGGAGGAGATATCAGTAGTGCATCAAACTTCAGGCCCATTTCACTGACTAGCACAGCAGGTAAAGTTTTCGAACACATAATCTCAAAACATCTAACAGATTTTCTAGAGCATAATAAGTTGATATCACCTGACCAGCATGGTTTCCGCCGAGGGCTGTCGACTATCACTCAGTTAATCGAAGTCGTTCATGAGTTGGCCCTCAGCATCAATACCTGCAGTCAAACTGATATATTACCACTAGATTTTTCCAAAGCGTTTGATTGCGTGTGCCATAACAAACTAATCGCAAAGCTGCAATGCATGATCGGGCGGGGGGAAGTTCTGGGTTGGATCAAAGAGTTTCTATCTAACCGTTCTCAATTTGTAATCTTTCAAAATATGCCTTCTAAAATAACCGCGGTCACATCGGGAGTTCCGCAAGGCTCCGTTCTTGGCCCACTTCTCTTCCTTATCTATATAAAAGATATAACCGCTCAGATTAAGTGTAACATTAAGCTATTTGCAGACGACTGCATCATCTACAGGAAAATAGAAAGTCCGGAAGACCACATTGCGCTTTCCCAGTCACTTGACGCTCTGGTGGATTGGTGTGACAGATGGCAGATGACCGTTAATTCTAAAAAATCAGTGTGCATGTCAGTAACCAGGAAAAAAATATCCTCATCTTTCCCTTACAGCATTCACGGTACGCCACTCATGAAAGTCTCCCAGCATAAGTATCTTGGTATTACACTAACCGCTGACTTTAGATGGGACGTACACATCGCTAATGTAACATCGGCAGCATTAGGAAAACTGTTTCTTTTAGAAGATGTATCCGACTCGCACCAGCATCTACTAAACTCCTAGCATACAAAACTTTCATAAGACCTATTTTAGAGTACGCCCACACTGTTTGGTTTCCGGAATCAACCACAAACAAAGCAAAACTAGAAAAAATACAAAGAAAGGCACTAAGGTTCATCCATAATAAATATAAGCGTACTGACTCCCCATCGAACCTTGCAGCTATTTCAGGACTCCCGACGCTATCAATGAGAGCAAAGCACGCGCGTTTAAAATTTTTATACCAACTGTTGCATAACGATTATAACATCAATGTGTCAAAATATATTTGCCCGTCCCAGACTCGACCGACACGACACAAACATGCACTCACTCTAACTGATTATTCCTATCGCACAGATGCACTTAAACATTCATTTTTTCCTGTAGCCATCCGAGAATGGAACAAACTGGATGCCTCGATTACTCATGCGCCGACCTTAACAACTTTCGCTACAAGGCTCGAGGCCAGTATTGCCGCAGAGTAACGCTCTCAGTGATGCACATGGGCCTCTGGGTATTGATAATCCGTTTCACTTCCGGTCCATTCTTGTCGTCTTAATCAGTGCATCACCCCTTGCGTAGTCATAGTTTGTCTTCCTGGGTTCGATTGTCCGCTATCATTCAGCATTATTATTGTTTCCATCATATACGTATCTTGTATTGAGCGCCAAGGTTTTTTCTTTCATTTTTTGTTTTCGCTTCTACGTGCATGTTGTTCACTGTTAGCCGTGTTTGATCACTTCATATGGTAACCTTGTCTGGAGCTGATTGTACATAGTTTGTCCGCAGGTAGACAAATGAACCACTGTTCTACCAGATTTATCTTTGCATGTGTTCTTGCCGCATTTTGAAATTTCCTTGTGTTGTGTGATGTAGTTCTTGCCTCAGTGTAACTGTTGTGTATGCCCACCTGCTAGGGCCCCGTAAAGGGGCCTGCAGTATTGAAAATAAATAAATAAATAATTTTTTTCTTCATGGCTTCGTGTTCCCCGAACTTTTCTTCGCGGTTTAATTCGTCCTGTCAGCGCCCCCCAACCCCTTTTCTTCTCGGCTTGAAATTCTTTCCCTCGACGACACATCCTGGGCGTACGCGCTCAGCGTCGGCGCTCTTGGCGTACGCTGGAACGGGCGTCGAAAAGGGGCATGCATCTCCATGTCCCTGGTGCTGGCTCGTTCCCCCTCTCGAGACTAGGGAAAGAATTTCAAGCCTTGAAGAAAAGAGGTTGGAGGGTGCTGAAAGGACCCATTAAACTGCGAAGAAAAGTTCGGGGAACCCGAAAGAGGCTCAAGTCATGAAAAAAAGAGTCACCGAGACTCCCGCGGTCCTCCGAGTGTTGCAAACCGGACCCGGCTTCCGACGCGTACGCGAGCGCCCGTGCGCTGATATCTAGCACGGACAGACACCGGCGCCTCGCCGAGGTTCGCCAAGGGAGAAGACGCTGGGCACGTACACCCAGGAAGGGCCCTTGGAGTTGGCACTTAAAACTTGGACTGAAATTTTGGTCGTGTTCTCAGGGTACCTTTGTGGTCGTTGCAATCTGGATGACCGGTAGCTCCGTGCGCTCCCTGAAGAAGTTCCGAACGAAGTTCTTGCGTTGATTCTATTTTTCTGCTTTTCGTTTCACCAGTGCATGTCGTCAGGCACTCCCCACAAAGTATTCGTTCATTAGGCCTTCATCTCTTTCTTTTTGGTGGAACGAGGAATATTTATCTTATAAAAAAGATGCACACAAATAAAACTAGTACAATGCGTAGCCGAGTGCGCCATTGGAGAGACAGTTAATGGATAACAATTCTCGCGTCTTGAATAGCAAACCATGTGCCCATAGACATTTCTCCGCAAATTAGGGGTATAACAAAAAAAAACATGAAATTCAAACACACAAAAAATTAGGGGGCACCTAAGCAATTCTTATGATGTGTAACTGCGAGAGGACTGCTTTTCGCTGAGTTGTTGCTGGGAACTTGGGGGCTGAACGTTCCTTCGCTGCAGCAGCTCGCTTCGCACGTTTCCCTGCGTTGTGTTGGCCGCGTATTTAATTGGCAGTGAACTGCCGCCTCTGGCCACGCTTTCCTGTCTCGCCTGTCGATGTAGACGCGAGCGATTCATAATGGACAGTGAAGGCTCCATAGCACTGCAACCTCATTCACCTAAAGCTTAAGGTCGGCGGCGGCGGGAACTTCCCTTTTGTGTAGTATCTAGCCGCGTTTACATGAATACGACAGTGGCGAAACGTATTTCCTAGCGTATCTCGCGGAGGCGACACGCCATTTTTTACATGTACGACAGCAAGTCAGGCGGTACAGTGGCATCTCGCCCAGTGCCTGCGGGAGAGGGGCCAGCCGCTCCCATCTTGAGCCTGGTCTGCTTTGTTACACGAGTGAGGGCTATTGTATAAAGACCCCAGAAATGCGGTGGGGCGCCCCTAAACCTGTTTCCATTCATCACGGAAGTCGTCTTGCCCTTCTCGGAAGGGGAGGGTCGCACTGATGATGATGACGTCACTCGCGTGCAGAGTCTCTGCCACGCGTGCCTTCTAGTCTAGGTAGTTCTGGCCTGCCACGGCTTTCTGGTTACGTCGGGGTTTTCGTATAACGAGTCCAGTGCCTTGTCGACAGGCAGGTTTAGTGACAATTTCGTGAACTGCACTTCTTTTGAACGAATGACACTTTCGGTGCGCGCTGTCACACGGCAAATAGGGCTGTCATTTGGAAACGATGGCAGTGGCGAGGGATGTTGCAGCACCTTTGAGAAATTCTTTACTTTTTTGCGCAAATACCTACAAAAGACAATTTTTTTCGCAAATGCAATTACTTCGAGTCAATTTTCAGATTTACTTCCACATCTGAAAAAATGTTAACGACAAAAAGCATCACGATCCGTGACAAGTAATACCCCTGCTACACGGGAGTTTCGAACGCCTTCCAACTGAGTGTCATTCGACTCGACTGCCGCATTGTGCCGCTAGACAAATTTTTTAATAGTATTCAGCTGATATACATTCCAGTCAACGCACAAAAAAAAGACAAAAGAATTCACTGAACGAATAAAAGTTACAAAAATGCATACACAATTGCAGTCGAGTGAGGCTAGAGAGAACAATCGTGATTACCATTCACTCGCCCTATATAAACAACTTCAGTGCTTATAAAATTAAAACGGCTAAAGCGAGCGTGGTCACAAGCAGAAAGGACTTACGGAAAGGGAAGTACGTTGAGAACAAAAAGAAAGCAGTAACAGGCCGAAAAAAAAAGTAGTTTAATTTCGGCTTTCCAGTGACGATGCCAAAGACAATCATTCGGAGATGTAACATTTTCATGTCTGGTCGCTTTTTTTTCCTTCTCTTCTAGCAAATATTTTTGTGTAGATGGTAAATGAGTGCTTGAAGACCATAGTACATGACTGAATATTTACCGCATAAGCGCGAAATTTACCCAGGAATCCACCGATGAGGACGACTGCACTCCAGTACTCTTCTTTACATCGCTGTGTACAAACTGCTATAGTGCTCATGGTTAAAGAATGCAGCGCGAAAAGACAAGGATAACCATGATCACTGACCAACAAGCCCAGACAGCCACTTTAGTTGATAGTGCTCGTTTGCATGACATAATACTCGAGCTACGGATTAGTTATCTTAATTAATCTCATTTTTGTAACGGTGGTACCCTTGCTTATTTACAAAGTACGACAACACTGTAGGAAACGCCGATGCGACTGCGCGCCAAGGAAACACTTGGTAGCCTTGTTGCTGACATCGCGTAGGTACGGCGCTTGTCGGTAATCGTCCTTGCTTTCTCCGATGAGACGAATACCTCATTTTGAATCAGTTTACGCAGAAGCATATTCAGTGACCGTTCGCATACATTGAAACGGCGTTATTTGTCATCCGCAAGGGACGGCAGCGACTGTTGCTGGCTGCCCAAAACATTGAGCGGCAGTCTAAGTCCCACCGGCGCTTCAGTGCGTGCTTCAGCGACAGCCAATTTGAGGTCACCTTTAGCAAAACTACATTCGCTGTACATTTGGGTTCGCTGAAACTTGAGAATTCGCTCTCCCCAATCACCGAAATTGCGTACACACACCCTGTGGACTCATTAGGCCTAAGGGGGCCTCCGTCGTCTGCAAAGCAAGAGTAGCTGTTCAAGTGTGCGCATTATTTGCGCAAGCTTTCATTAAAAGGCGCGATCAAGAAAATAAGATGGAGATTTTTAATTCTCAGAACAAATTTTTGAATGCCGCAGAACTGCTGTTGAGGCTACACGCTCGCCTTGTCGGACGAAGTGGAGGGAGCCCACCAAACTCACTACGAGGAAAGTGCGTTCTGCAGCGAGTGTCACGAAAGCTCATCGTGTGACAGTGCTCAAATGACACTCTAAGCAAATGTCACTTGTAGAAAGTGAAGTGAAGTATAGTGCTCTCGCATTAAAAACTGTTCCAATCCGTGCTACACCTGGACTACCACATTGCAGTAATGCATGCGTAGTGTGTCGTGTTTTGTAGCAATGTATAGATATCGAGCGTTGTCACTACACACACCTTTATGAATTTGGCTCGTTGTGCTTGCATTTCGTGCTGTCGCCCAGGACACCTTCCGCGTGAGGGAAACTTCAAGAGAAACCTCATTTAGTGTTCTGGCTTCTTTGGCGAAGTGTCCAAGGGCTTGTGGTGATGGCTTGGCTAAACTACATGCTGGAAACGCTACTGCATGAAATGAACGTCGCTTCTCAGCTCTCTGTCGCTTTTGCGAAGGTGTTCTCGGCGCCTCTTCACCGCGACAGACGCCCCGGCCCGCTGTCGCTTTGTCGTGGCGCTTGCCGAGCCAGGCGAAAGTGCGTCTCTTCGGTCTACTCCTTCCTCCTCTGTTCCCATTCATGTCGCCAACTCCGCTTTACTGTAGAGCCTAGGCCATTCATTTAGCGTTTATGTCTCTTGGCTCCGTTTCTAGTCTTTTCGTGTTCCTTTTCTTCCACGAAGGAGTCGCTTCCCGCCACTCAGCGTAGAGCGCTAATGACTCCTAGAGACTTGCACTGGTGACTTATGGTGATGTTCGTGCTGTTTACAAAGCCACACACTTTTATGGTTGCGCACTTAAAGAAGGTTAGAAACATGATGAAGTTAAAATTATTCCAGATGTACTTTTTTTTTTCGGGTGACTTCTTGCGTCAAGTCGAAGGTGTAGCCTCGAAATGCATGCCTGTATTAATACGCGCTTGAACAATACACTCATGGCCACAAGTGAACAGCACCGAACAAAAACAAAATATATCACCTCATCGCATGGCCGGAGTCTAGGAAACGATTTCCTCGTTTTCCTTCACTCTCTGATTTCTGTTACTATAATTTTACTTGGTCGATGAGGCAGACAGCGTGCTCACTTATTCGTGAGTAACTGTCACCATAAAGAAGACTAACAATATTTTTGATTCTTGATTTTGCGATTATGGTTGTTTTCTCAAAATTCAGCGCATCTTGCCAGTGCTATATTTGCTCAGTCGGCCACATGACACGGGACAGATATCCAGACGCGCGCTACGTGTGCTTTCGGTGCTCCAGCTTGCGTTCGTGCGTGCGTATGTGTAGCATACCGCGTGTGTAGCGAAAAATACGGCGCCGGAGAGACACGGCACACAGTGTATCACTGCGTCTCTACATCCTGGAGGCACCTTTTGGAAACCTTACAACTCGTCAAAAAGAATCTCAGAAAGCATCCTCGCCCCTTCAAGCGATTCAACAAGCCTGTGAACCGTCTTGCCTTTTCCGTCCCCTCTTTGTTTTCCCACTAGGCGCCTTTCTGAGTATCCGATTACTCAGTATGCGTTCGTCAGACGCAGAGACGGCTTCACGCCATTGATACTACAAAGCCCTTCCTCCTCCCCATTCCTCCCACAGTGTTGAAGGTATTGCGAACAAAGGTTAACCCTGCGCCCAAACTGCCCAACGGGTGGTTTTGCCCAACCCCGTCGCGGTGTTCCCTCCTGTCTGCCCGCGTGCGGCTATGCGAGGCAGGAAAGGGGAAATGAAAAGAGAGAGGAGGATTTCAGGGTGAAGCGGCCCGTGGTGGCAGTCTGCCGAACTAAACGGCCATGCCCCGCAAAGCTGGGCTTGTGTTCTAAATTATCACCATCATATTATGCTCTGCTTAGAAACAGGACGCACTTTGATATATCTGTTCTCATTTACTACGTGATTTTCCACTGCCATTTCGCGTATTGTGGCAACTCTTGAGCTTCTACATTCAAAACGTACTAGAATCCATTTATGCGCATTCAAAAACAAGCATTATGCATTATGACAATGGCTAACAGATAAGAGCCAAGCTGTCCATTTTTTTGAAGAACTTGGAATAGTGCCATTTATGTTTGTGTTTTAGGTCAAGGTGTCAAATACAGTCTAGAACATTGTATCCAATACCAATCCATTCTTGACCCATATTTGTACTATGCCTACTAGCAACAGAGGAATGAGAGCCATTTGAACTTTAATCTTCCTTTAACACGCAACCTTACATGGGCAGAGGTCACTGCAGTACTACGGGTCTAAAATTTGGAATGATATCCCGCTTCAGATTCTAATATCTAAAAACTTTGAAGACTATTTAAAAAGATTTTTTCTTAGCAATATGTCGTAGCTGTAAGCTCTAGTACATTTTTCGTTTGTTTCTCTTTTTCGTGTTATGAATGACATGTTTTTGCACTCTTCCAGTTTTTAGATTATAACTGTGCGGCCATGCGTGCGTGACTATGGGCCCAAACTAGCTCTGGCTATGGGCCCATAAAATTTGGAGGTATCATATATGTGTTCAAAAAGCGAACTTCAATCAATCAATCAATCAATCAATCAATCAATCAATCAATCAATCAATCAATCAATCAATCAATCAATCAATCAATCAATCAGTCAATCAATCAATCAATCAATCAATCAATCAATCCTGAGAGTCAGACAGGATAACCTATTCCACGCCAGCATGATCATATGAATTCGATACAGCGGGGCCTTATATGTATTTCGTGTGGTGTTACACATTATATGGAAACAGTGCATGAGTCGGCGTGTACAAGGTGAGCCAGTAACCGGGATCCATTAAATCTCTCGTGTCATACCCTTAAAAGCGGAGCTCGAGCGTCCTCTAAATTTTTAACTAGGCTCTAGCTCACTTCGTTGTTTTCACTCTCTAGTTGATAGTTTACTGACGGTGCCCAGCAGCAGTGGCTCAGTGGTGGTGGCGAAAACAGAAAAGGCACAAGTGTGCTTGGCCATTTGAGCGTACGTTAATAATCCCCACGTGGTCGAAATTACTCTTGAGTCCTCCACTGCGATATATCCTTCTCGCATTCTTCTATCACTGCAATCTACTTCCCTGCCACCACGGTGCGGTTTAGGTGTCCGCCGATAAGTGACAGAGCAACTTCGTAATTTGAAAGAAATTGGTTTCTGACGAAAAGAAATGGCGCAGTAATACCCCTGTCAGACGAGCAAGTTTAGTGTCATTTTCAACGAGTGACACTTGCCTGTAGTGTCATTCGCATCGTGTAATACGATGAACTTTAATGACACTCACTGCTGAACACACTCGGCAAGAAGTGAGTTTGGGGAACTCACTTCACTTTTCCCGAGGGGCGAAGTGTATAGCCTCGGTAGCAGCGTTTCGAAATTAGAATACAACGTCGGCAATAAAAGTGGCGTTTTATTGAACACAGCTAATTTTTTTTTTGCCCTCTTGTTCATGTAAACTTATTTGCGTTGCTATTAAATATATATACTGTACATATTCCGACATTCTTGTTTTCAGCTGCAATAATTTTTTAGGCAGCCGCAGCGGTATGGCTATGGCGGCTAGCATGGCGACCGTAGCAACCCTAGCAACCATGGTAGCAACCATCTGCAACCGTTTCGGTGTGATGGTGCAACAGTCACAATATTGCACAAAGCTCCTTGAGAATCATAAAAAAGTGCTTGCAGTTTGCAATCTACTGTACATTAACTGTACATTAAAGCTTTGAAGCGCGAAAAGTAATATTTTTTGTGCCTTACTTGAAAAGCCATCGTCACCACCATCAATTCCGAATGACACTTTATTTTTCCGTGTAGCAGCACGCCCCGAAAGTGTCACTCGTTCTGTAGAAGTGCACTTCGTGAAAGTGTCACTAAACTTGCCCTTGTGACAGGGGTATAACGCTCTCACTTCTCGGTCGACACATGATCAGCGCCGTGAGAAAAGGGCGAAAAAAGGAAAGAAAGAATTTCCTCTCCTCAAAAACCAATTTTAGTGCGCTAGCACTGTGCCACCCCCCCCCCCCCCCCGACCCCTCCTCCTGGTCGGGGGGGGGGGGGGGGGCAAACAATGGTTTTTGAGGAAAGGAAACGGTGCAATAATTATCTAACGTCTCGGTGGACACCAAATCCTCACCGTAAGAGAGGGGGGGGGAGCGGAAGCTACTAGTGAAAGAAGAAAGAGAGAAAGAGGTGCCGTTGTGGAGGACTCCGAAATTATTTCGTCCTCCTAAGAATATTTAACGTGCACTGACATCAAACAGCGCACTACTTATCGATTTCATCAATTTTTCCTGAAGCATACTTGACTCCGTAAGACACCTATTATTTAGAAGAACTTCTATTTGGGATAGATGACTCATTGTACTCGGTAAAGGAAAACCGTAGCGCCGAAAAAACACACACAGCTGAAGAACGACGTAGGACAAGAGCCCCCTTGCAGCGGAGCACGCGCGCTTGCTCAAAGAAGTAGGAGGTGCGCATCTGCCCAAACACTGCGCAGAGTTCAAGGTGTGTCACCGAGCGGCAGAACATACGGCGGGGGAAAATTGTGGGCACTCCAAAAAGTGGGAACCACGACTTGATGGGTTAAAGATTCTGGGCAGGCCCGGTGATAGTAAGGCACGGGAGGTTTTAACGGCGTACCACATAAGAAAAAGAGGAAAAAGTGTGTCAGTGATACATGCGTGAACCTTTTTAAAGCTGAGATTTCATATCTTGAACGGTTCTGTTGATTGCACATGAGGTATTTTTTCTGCTAATGCCTAGGTTTCTGTATATTTGCTTTCTTTTCAGATATTAAAGTCAGATGAAGCGTGCGCTTGTCCTACGTCGTTCTTCAGCTGTATGTGAGTTTTTTCAGCGCTACTGTTTTCCTTCCTCGAGTAGGACACAGTTGCTAGAGGCCTACCTATTAGCGGTGTTAAGGGGGAAACCTGCCTCTGTGCATAAATAACTAAATATATTGCCGCGAATCTGAGACGTCTTTGTTCGTTCTTCAAAGCTGCCGGCTCGTGGTTTTTAATTTTGTTTGTGATGCAAGACGATACTAGATTTATCTCGATTAATATCACCAAGGCGGAGCCGATTCTGCCTTGTTCCAGACTGTTGTGTAACTTTGCGTGCGTGTCTCCAAAGTTCGCTGTAAGCTTTAAATTGGATGCTTCTGAGAGTTGCAGGCACTCTGTACGACAACCGCCGAGTATGCTTGCTGCTACGCCGCCGCCGAGTCATTCAGTTCTTTTCTGGCGCAAGTCAGTCCAAACAAAAATTTCGTTTGGAAGCCATTTTCGCTGTTTTTCGCTCGCTGGGCTGTCGTCACCAATACCTGACATCTGGTGGAGGTGCTGGGGAGCCGTCCATGTAATGGACATGTCCTGCAAGCCATAAAGCCAGCCCTCTGCGCTTCACTCCGGAGGACGTGTCACCAGTTCACCGAACCAGCCGGCGCCTCCAAGGAACGCAACCTTAGTTCGGGACCGTGCCAGACCGCACCCGACAACGAAAAGACGCCACAACATCAACCATGGCCTCGTCATAGACATCGACCCTGATCGTCCTGCAGCAGCCGCGGATGGCGCCAACATTCAATGGCTCCCCAGCCAAAGACCCCGAAGAATGGTTTGAGCAATTTGAGCGCGTAGCATCGTCCAACAGTTGGGATGGTGCGACTAAAATAGGAAACGTCTTCTTATTGGAGGGCTCAACACACATGTGGTATGAAAACCATGGGTCTGCCTGACCACATGGGGGCTATTCAAGAAGTTTTGAAGGCATTCGCCAGTTTCATAAGAAAAGAGCCGAACGACTCATCGAGTCCAGCATCCAACTTCCGAACGAGCCTGTACATGGTTACGTCGAAGAAATGAAGCACTTGTTTTGCCGTACCGACAGCCTTATGACGGAGGAGATGAAAGCTTGGTTTTTAATGCATGGAGTCAAGGAATAACGTGTTACCAGCTTCGTTCGCCAGCCGCTAAAAACCGTCCAGGAATTTATGCAAGAAGCCTGCACTATCGAGAATACCCTCGACATCCGGACTCGACAGTACAACCGCCCTGCTTACGACTGTGTAATTCGTCCGGACACGATGACCACCACAAGCGACAACTTCCAAGTAGTTATCCGCGAAATTGCCCCCGAGGATATACGACGACTGCTGTCATCTTCCCTAAACCCGCAAGCAGTGACTTTCATGGATGTCTTACGGGAAGTGCAAAAGGCACATGGCACCTCGACTCTGTAGGCTGCAGAACCCAGGTCACGACTAGTGCAGTACGTACTCCTCAGCCCCAACGACACCCCATACATACTCTCCGACATGATCCACTTGTCCGAGAACGCCGCCTCCCTGCCCGGGCCCGCCCAGCCTATGATCTGCGCTCACGCCCGAGGAAATGCGACTACTGGAGGAATTTCGACAACCGCGGCCACTATGCTTTCATTGCGTTGAGGCCCGCCGTATTCTTCTTCTATTCCCCTACAGAAGAATGGGTCTGCGTAGCTACTCAATACATACCCCACGCCCTCACGCCAGCCAACGACCCCGCGAGATCGACGAGTACCTGCGTCGAGAGGATTATGTCTTATCGAGCTGTCTGTCCCGCTGACCATTACCGTCAACACCAATTTTTCTCGGCGGCGGGCCCCAGCTACGCAGCGGCTGTCCACGGAAGGTGTCCGCCGCCGCAGGGGAAACTAAAGAAAGCAAAATTTGGAGACGAAGGTTGCTCGCCAGCGAAACGACGAAGATCCTCCACCGACAACGCCGCACGAAGACGCACACAACCACGCGCTCGACCACAATCCTATAGGCCATCAGAATTACTACGCCAACCAGAAAAGTCCCGACGACGCGAAATACTCACGATCCACATACCCAACGAGGCCGTGACACGACACCGAGGATGGTGTGTGTGGTGGCGCCGGAACATCGGAGCCAAAACAAAGAAGGACGCAAAGGTTCGTGGCCGGCGGCGTGCCACCAAATGACCCCCGTTTATTCCGGTGACGATGTTTATATACACATGAAAGTGGGTGGTGCTCGCGATGCATGATAAGAACAGCGCATGCATGATAAAACTAACGCCCTCTATACACAACATCTCCCCCCCCCCCCCTAGAACAACAAATAGAAAAACGGATGCTAAAACTCCAAAATTGCTTCAGGCAGGCGAAAGGAAAACAGAACACTAACTAGCGTATTCAGGTTACATAGTCTCGATACCATGTCGGCACTGTACGTTGTCGCTGCGGTCTTCGCGGCACTTCTTCAGCCGCATTTTCCGTCCGCAGAGTGGTTCCTTGCTGTTGACACTGCTCTGTGTGTTGTTCGCCAGGCACTCCACAATCTGCACCAGCAACCGGCGTAACTGCTTGATGCCTTGTATCCGCCTCTGCTGCATCCTGTACCGGCTGATGGCGACCACCAGCTGTTGCAGTGTCTGCTGCTACCGTAGTATTGAGGCCTGCAGAAGTCCTGAAGTAGGGCAAATCAGTCTCGAAATCAACCACTCCACCACGATGCCCCTTCACCTTCTCAACCAACAGCCGCGCATTTTGTTGGCCCCCTCGGGCAACTACTGTCAACTTCGACGCATTCTACTTCTTCTTCACCTCCGCTTCTTCACCTCGAGTGGCAAGGAAAACTTATGCTCATTTAGTAAGGCTGAGATCTGGGCGAGTTGGCATGCGCTTGTCTTGTTGTTGTCCCGCCTTTTTTGCGCTGTTCACCAGTATGAAACTTATGCTCGCTTTTCGTGCCAATACTTTTCCGTATTTTCACAAAGTCGCCGGTGTTGATGGTGGATCCTCTGGCACCCCGTTTTTAATCCGTGTAACTTTTCTCTCGTTGTTGTCGGTTTTTGAGACGCTGTCGCAAGTCTGCCATGTGCACCACTGGTTCATCGAAGAATCCGTCTCCTGGAAGGCCAACGACATCTAACCTACTTTGAGGTCTCCTTCCGTGTAGCAAGAATGCTGGAGACACCCCTGTTGTGGCATGTGATGTAGCCCTGTAGACACTCAAGTACTCCAGGATGGCTTCCGTCAATGGCCTGCGCTCCAGTGATGCAGTCTGCATGTACTCCTTCAGAACGCGATTGGACCGTTTGACCTGGCCATTGCACTGAGGGTAATACAAAGACATCACACAATGTTTAGTGCCCCTGGCCTGCAAGAATTCCTGAAAATATGTGGACATGAATTGACGGCCATTGTCTGTGACCACACTCCCTGGGTACCCTTCCCATGCAAAAAGCTCTAGCAAGACTTTGACTACTGATTGTGCAGTTATAGACGCAACAAAAAAAAACTTCAGGCCACTTGCTGTGATAATCCACAACTGTTACTGCAAACCTGCAGTCGGGCGGTGCCCGTTCCATTGGCCCCACAATATATACTCCCAACTTAAGCCATGGCTTCTCTGGCCATTTCACTGGCTGCAGGGGGGCTGTCACAGCTTTTGCAGAATTGTCTGCCGCTTTGCAAGCTGCACAGCTCCTGATGCTATTTTCCACGTCATCATCCATTCTGGGCCACCCATACAACTCTCTCAGCCGTTGTTTCTGTACCGAAGTCATGACACGTCGAATGCCAGGGGGCAGAAAGACCCAGCTTTATTGAGCAGCGCGTATTTATACCCCGAGTAGGGCGAGGGGGCAAGCGCAGCGCTTCGGTTCATAACGCGTATCAGTTGCCCGTTTCAGCCGGCCTTGCGCACGCTGCACGATACATCTTTCTTCTTTCATAACAAAGAACAACGAACGAAGGGAAGTTCGTAAGCACAGGATCAGCTCACTGCACAAGGAATAGCTAAGACACTTGTTCAATGTTCCCGCCGTATGCCAAACGACGCGGGGGTACCCGCTGTCTCTGCGATCGTCTTAATACCGGGGCGCTTGACATTGCATCACCATCAGACGTTACTGGATGCTGCGGCGGTTGCTGTTGGTGGTGGTGGTGGTGGTGGTGGTAGCGCGGCTGCTGCTGCTGCTGCTGCTGACGCTGCTGCGATGAGCTGTTTAAGGTGTCCTCGCTGTCATCAAGTTCACGCTGAAAGATTTCTTTCGTAGGCACCAAATGCTTTCGGTTGCGACGCAGGAGTCTTCCGTCCTCTGTGACAACATTGTAGGAGCTGGGTTCTGCCCAGCGCTGCACGACCCTTGCCTTTTTGTCCCAGAATGACTTCTTCACACGCACGATGTCCCTTTGGTGCAGAGGTGGTATTGCTTGCCGTTTGTTCGTTGTCTGACGATGCTTGACAACACGTAGACCAGGACCATCTTGAATGCTTGGCAGCGTTGTCCGGAGATTTCTGCCCTGAAGGATCTCTGCTGGTGACTCGGCTCCTTCCAGCGGAGTTGTCCTGTATGCCAGCAAACCGAGCCAGAAATCTTGATTGGTTTCAGCGGTCTTCTTTAATATTCGTTTTACCACTTGCACCCCCTTTTCTGCGAGGCCATTTGACTGGGGGTACCTAGGACTTGATGTAATGTGAAGAAAATCGTAATCTTTTGCAAATGTGGCAAACTGGTGGCTTGAAAATGGCGGTCCATTGTCTGAACACACTTCCGTAGGTATGCCGTACCTCGCGAAGATGGCGCTAGTTACTTGAATGACAGTGTCAGCAGAAGCATCTTGAAGAAGTTCGACCTCTGGAAATTTGGACAGCGCGTCGTAAACGCAGAGGTAAGGCCTGCCACCGTAGTGGAAAATGTCAATGCCAGCTCGATGCCACGGCTGCTCAGGTACTGGGCGCATCTTCAGCGGTTCATGTGGCTGGCTGTACGAGTATTTCCTGCAGACTGCACATTTCTGAACAAATTCTTCAATGTCGCGACTCATTCCTGGCCAGAATAAAACTTCCCGGGCTCTTGCCTTGCATTTACTAATACCCAAGTGGCCTTGGTGAATTTTTCCCGTATTTCACGCTTCATACTGGTGGGAATAACAACCTTGCATCCCTTTAACAAAATGCCCTGGACTTGAGACAGCTCGGCACTAAATGGCTTCAGCTGGCCTTCGACCTGTTTGCCTTTTTCTAGACTCCCGAGTACACTGCTTAGGTATTTATCTTTGCTTGTCTCGGCTGTCAGTCGCATGAAAGTTCTGTGGCTTAAGCGGGACGAAACCACTCACGGCACGCACTTCTGCGTCTTCGCTGTCGATGCCGGCCTTATCGCAGTCGATTGAACCCCGGGACAGCATGTAGGCCAGTAAGAGTTGTTTTCCTGGAACAAAAACAATTCTGATGTCATAACGAAGCAGTCGCAGAAAGAAGCGCTGCAGCCTTGGTGGCATGTCACCGATTGCTTTATGGGATATCGCAATCAAAGGACGGTGGTCGGTTTCTACGATAACCTTCCGTCCATATGTGAAATGATTGAATCGTTCACATCCATACACAATCGCCATCGCCTCTTTTTCGATTTGCGAATATCGCTGTTATGTTTCAGTCAGTGCTTTAGACGCGTACGCGACCGGCTTCCACTCGTTATCTTGACACTGTAGCAAAGCAGCGCCTAAGCCGTTCTGTGATGCATCGCACGATATTTTAGTTTCCTTCGCAGGGTCGAAAAGTGATAGCAGTGGTTGTTTAGTCATGATGCCGCAGAGCTGGTGCCACTCCTTGGCGTGGTTTGCCGTCCATTCAAACATTGTACCTTGCTTTAGCAAGCTTCGCAGTAGGGCTGTCCTGTGTGCCAGCGACGGTAAAAATTTGGCGAAGCAGTTTGCTACCCCAAGCATTCTTTGCACAGACTGCTTGTTCTTCGGTTGCGGCATTTGCATCATGCATTGTATAAGGGAGGGACTCGGCCTTACACCCTCACTGCTGATTACGTCGCCAAGGAATTCTATCTGTTTCACGCCAATTTTGCACTTAGTCGCGTTGAAAGTCAAACCAGCTCGTTCTGCAGCTTCTAGCGCTGATCTCAGGCGTTTGTCGTGCTCGTGCGTTGATATGCCCCAGACTAATATGTCGTCGACATATACCCTTACGCCAGGTAGACCCTCGAAGATTTCATTTAGGATCTTTTGAAAAACTTCTGGCGCTGAAGAAATTCCGACGGGTAGCCTCAGGAAACGGTACCGCCCGAAAGGTGTTGCAAAGGTGCATATTTTTGAGGTTTCCTCGTCTAATGGTACCTGGTGGAAGCCAGATGTTGCATCTAGGCGCGTGAAAGTCGTTGCTCCGGCCAGTTCAGCTTCTATGTCTTCTCGCGTCGGCATCTGGTAGTGCTCTCTTTTTATACATTCATTAATCTTCCTAGGGTCCACGCAAACCCGGAGCCTTCCATCCTTTTTACGTACTAGTACAAGAGGGCTTACCCAGTCTGTCGGCTCAGACACTTTGGCAATAATTCCGCCCTGTTCCATGCGCTGCAGCTCCTCACGCAGTGGCTCCCGAAGGGATAGTGGCACCCTTCGCGCTGGCTGTACGACCGGCATGGCGTCATCGCGGAGAACCATATGGTAGCGACGCTGAACGCAACCTGTACCGCTGAACAGATGACGGAATTCATCCACTATTCCTTCTGTGGCGTTCTGCGACACGCTGTGCACTTGCCGGGAGAGAAGCTGGAGGCGCTCGCACGCTTCAACTCCTAGTAATGCTCGGCCTTTCCGAACGACGAAAAATTTCAGGACAGCTTTGAGACCGCTTAGCTTCACTTCCGATGTAATTGTGCCAACATGTTCAATTTTGCTTCCCCCGAAGGACCGCAAAGTCGCGCCACTTGGCTGCAGTGGTGGCTTTGGCTGCATTTTGTTGAAGACACTGAGGGGTAGAATATTGGCTTGCGAACCGGTGTCAACTTTCAGGCTCACCACGAGTTGCGAACGTTTGCTTGAACAAGCCAGTCGCACTCCCTGACCTTGATGCGCAAAGCCACATCCAGTACGTCGAATTCCTCCTCGGCTCCTGTGAGCTCGCGGATTTGTTGCTTTGCTTTACAACAGACGGCAAAGTGGTTTCTTCCATTACAGTTATGACACGTACGCCCAAAGGCAGGACAGCTCCGCGGTGCGTGTATCCGTGCGCACCTTTGGCAGTTGTAGGACTGCGGCTCTCGACGTGGGGCAGAGCGCATCTTCTGAGCTTTGTCCACTTGCTTATGGTCTTGTTCCCACTTTTTTGATGCGCTGCTGTGGCTTCGGCAGCCTTGCAGATCTGTTCTGCCTTCTGTAGGGTCAGTTTGTTATCTCTTAATAACTTTTCACGTATTTTCTCGTCATTTGTGCCAAAACCAATTTGGTCCCTGACCATTGAATGGAGTAACCCTTCATAGTTACAGAGTCGTGCTTGAGTCTTCAAATCCCGCAAAAAGTGCTCGAATGGTTCACCTGGTTCTTGCACACGCCTCCTGAACAAGTAGCGCTCGTACACTTCATTGCTTTGCGCCTCACAGTACACGCCAAACTTCTTGACTACCGTGGCGTAGTCATTGCTGCTTTCGCCTTCGGAGAAAGTGAAAGTGTTAAATACCTCAATGGCTTCTTCCCCTGCGGTGGTCAACAGTAGCGCAGTTTTCGTTGCTTCTGGACGCGGCTTTTCGGCGGGTTCTGTCGCCGTCAGGAATAGCTCGAACTTCTGCTTGAACAATTGCCAGTTCTTTTCAATGTCCCCTCTGAGGCGAAGTGCATCCGGTGGCCGTAGGAAATCCATCCCGCCGCTTGTTTCCTTGGTCTGTGCAGATTTTCCAAGAAGTGGGCGTCAACGTCGGCCACTTCTGACACCATGTATCGAAGTCATGACACGTCGAATGCCAGGGGGCAGAAAGACCCAGCTTTATTGAGCAGCGCGTATATATACCCCGAGTACGGCGAGGGGGCAAGCGCAGCGCTTCGGTTCATAACGCTTATCAGTTGCCCGTTTCAGCCGGCCTTGCGCACGCTGCCCGTCGCACATACGATACAATTTCGTTCGACAATGCCCGGATGAGATTCGTGAGCGATTGCAACAAACTTTGATGTGAGGTCTGCTGGAGACACTATTCGCTCTGCACGAAACAACAACCCCTCCACAACAGAAAGTTCATCTTGAACGCGTGCGAACAGCAACAGTTTTCCTTCGAGCTCCTTTTTTCCTTGCCACCCAGATACGACATACTGCATCACCTCTTGC
Organism: Amblyomma mixtum; assembly: GCF_055824585.1. Classification (NCBI taxonomy): domain Eukaryota; kingdom Metazoa; phylum Arthropoda; class Arachnida; order Ixodida; family Ixodidae; genus Amblyomma; species Amblyomma mixtum. The sequence continues at coordinate 23,001,519 of NC_143017.1, forward strand.
AGCACCGGGTCATTCTCTGTTGCTTCCTGTAGTTGACTTTTCATAATAACACTTGACACTGTAGCAACCACTTCTTCCGAAGGCTCACCTTCCACTGATGGCACGGACAACCGGGACAGTGCATCAGCCATCACATTGGTTTCTCCTTTTGTGTATTGTACAGTGAAATTATACCGCATGAGCCTTGCACACCACCTTTCGAAGGGGGCGTCGACCTGTGCCATTGCTGGATAGTAAAGTCACCAGTGCCTGATGGTCACTCCTTAGAATGAACTTTCGGCCACAGAAATACACATGCCAATACTCGCAAGCCCACAGGCATGCTAATGCTTCCCGTTCTCCTGTAGAATATCTGCGTTCTTGTGGTGTCAAGGTCCTGGATGCAAATGCCACTGTGCGTGATTCACCATCAACAACTTGTGGCAGCACAGCCTCTAACCCATAGGCTGAGGCATCAGCAGTTACTTGTACAGGTAGCGCCTCGTCCAACATGGCCACAGCCCCGCACGATGCCAGCAGTGCCTTGGCCTTGCAGAAACTGTCCTCTGCGATTTGGTCCCAGCAGAACTCCTGGCCCTTGCGAAGAAGCCGCCGCAATGGCTCCACTTCCTCTGCATAATGTGGAATAAAACGAGCATAATACCCCAGAACTCCCAAAAAAGAACGCAGACAAACCACGTCAGTCGGTGGCTGCGCGCAAAGAACTGCGCTGATTTTTTACTTCAGGGGCCTCAGCCCTTTAGCACTGACATGGTGGCCCAGAAAACAGTTCCTGCACCTCAAACACACATTTCTTGTTTAGTTGCAGGCCAGCTTTAGGAATCCGTCGCAAAACCTCACGTAAGTGGCCGATGTGTTCCCCCTTCGTCCTGCCGAAGACAATGATATCGTCAATGTAGAACAGAACGCCGTTGCAACCCTTCAGTATCTCCTGCATCATCCGCTGAAATGCAGCAGGGGCTAAGGCGAGGCCGAAACATACTCTGCGGAAACGGAACAGTCCTTCATGCGTCACGAACGTTGTTATCTCTCGACTGCCTTCAGCCAACTCCACTTGGTAGTATGCGGATGCCAAGTCCAATTTTGAAAACCATGCGGCTCCATTAAGCTCGTTCAAGAGTTCTTCAGTGTGAGGCAGTGGGAATCCATCCGCCACAACTGCCTTATTTGCTTCGCGCAAATCAACGCACAGGCGGTTGCTTCCATCTTTTTTTTTCACTACAACTACCGGCGACACCCATTCCGATGCGTTCACACGCTCAATTATGCCTTCCTGCTCCAACCGGGCTAATTCATTAGAGACTTGCTCTCGTAGCGTGAAGGGTAGGCGCCGAACCTTCGCTGCCACGGGCTTCACATCGGCTCGCAGCTTGACTTCATGTACTACGCCTTTAGCCAAGCCCAATTTGTCAGCAAAAAGGAAAGGCGGACCTCTTGCCTCCATCACTCGCTGGACTCGGTAAGCGTCGTAACCGTCCTCAAATAGTCAGAAAACACATAATTCTGGGGGCAACGACTCGGTGGTCGCTGTCGTCTGCAAGCAAGTCCACGATGCTCCATCAATGCGTAACCATAGCTGTTGCACTGCATCCAAACCCAATAACGCAATGCCCTGTGGAACCACGTGGAAACGAACGTTGGCCGACACATTCCCGTGCACAGTCTTTGCCACAAAACAACCGATGACCGGAATCCTTTGTCCAGAGAAGTCCCGCAGCGTCGCCACGGCAGGATCCAAGTCAAACCGGCAGGCGAACTTTTTTTGGTATAAGCGGTGAGGCGAAATGGACACACGTGAGCCTGCGTCTACCAGCAGCGGAACTGATTCGTCCTCGATGCACACATCGACCACCAAGGTTCCCCGTTCCGGCTGCGTCACCGTCAGCACGCCCAACATATTTTGCTTCTTCGCGGCCTTCACACACTACTTGAAAATGCCCAACCCTGTGATACCTCGCACAACGCTTCCCACGAGCCTTACATTCCTGCGAATTGGCTAGGTATCCAGATGAGCCGCACCGGTAGCACTTGCGCCCCGGACCTGACGAGGAAACGCCGTTGAGCGGCGGACCTCTTAGCTCCATCACTCGCTAGACTCGGTAAGCGTCGTAACCGTCCTCAAACAGTCGGGCACCGTCTACTGCCTCTTCGTACGTCCGCAGGATGTCGACTGCCTCATTCAACGTACGCGTCGATCCTTTCTATAACAGCTTCTGTCGCAGTTTCACACTTCGAACGCCATCGACAACCTTGTCACGCAAAGCTCCCTCAAGAAAGTCGTCGAAATCACAGGTGTTTGCTAGTTGTCGAAGGGCTGTGACGTAGTCGCGTATCGGTTCATCTGGAAGCTGCCGTCGCAACATGAATCGGCAACGCTCAACGAGAACATTCACAGTGCTTGTGAAATGGCGTTCCAGCAAGGCCAGCGCTTCCTCGTAAACGTTAACACGGGTACCTGTTTGTTCAGTCTTTTGATCGAGCGAATCCGTTGCAGCGCCCATGATCTTCGGTCCTGGAGCGAGCGTACGGAAAACCCGACGACCCTCAACGCCTAGACATTGCAGTACGACGGCCCTCTTCCGAATCTTGGACTTTTCGTCGAATCCTGTTGCTTGTAGAAAAATTCCGAAGTCCTCCTTCCACTGGTGCCATGGTACAGGCGGTTGCCCAGGTACTTCCAGAAAAAGGGCCACTGGCGGTAGCGCAAACGAATCCATCGCCTGAAACGCCTCCCTCCTGACGAGCCGCGATCCTGTAGTCAAAATGGCCAAGCGTCACGCCACCGGACCGTCGACTGCGCCAGTATGTGGTACCGCCGAAACATCGGAGCCAAAACAAAGGACACAAAGGTTCGTGGCCGGCGGCGTGCCACCAAATGAACCCCGTTTATTCCGGTGACGATGTTTATATACACATGAAAGTGGGTGGTGCTCGCGATGCATGATACGAACAGCGCATGCATGATAAGACTAACGCGCTCTATGCACAACATCGTGCAATGCAAGAGCTAGGACACCTGACTTAGAAAGTAAGCGCTCTAGTCGACACGGGCTCTGATATTTTAATGCGAAAGCATTACATGATCATGTCCACGATTTCGAGTCCGCAAAACGTGTCGGCAGCGATTTCTCCGTTCGTGTGAGAGTTAACCAAAAAATAATATTTGTGTGTTATAGATGATGATGTGAGGATAATGCACGTCAATATGTGGTCGATGTGAAGTAATTCGTTGATTAATTAGAGCCAAACATCCCGTAGGCATCAAATTAGTGTCGGACGTCGATATAGAGCGATAACGCGAAATCAGTAGAAGATTTCAAAATTGTGTGAAAAAAACGCAGCCACCTGACAGAGGAAAATAAATTGCCGTTGCACACCGAATTTGATTGATCTGGAGTACTTAGTGAATTTTTTTAGATGCCAAAAGTTCATTTAGACGTCAAATAGGCCCGGGCGTGCATATATTGAAAGGACGGTAAAGTAGTAGTAGACGTTACATTTGGGAGAGATAAAAAAATAGGCCAACAGTCAAAACAGAGGAAAGGACACAAAACGAGAGGCAAACAGCCTAAAATGAATGAAAGAGAGGCGACGAGTGTGAAGGAGGAGTCAATGCTTCAGCATTTATTTATTTTTTTGAAATACCTTGCAGGCCCATGGGGTATTGTGTTATTGGAGGGTAAAAATACTATAGAGTGCACTAATAACCAAAGGAAACAAAAGGGAAACATAGAGTCACGATAAACAATATGTCAACAAATTAGTAGACAAGCAAAAACGGCGTGAAAATGACATTGGGAAAAAAAGAATACCCGGCACAAAATAAAGCACAATGATAAAGAATAATGTGCTGGCGGAAGCTGGTAGCAATGAGTAGCATAGCGCGGTTAAGGCAAAGAAGGCGGAAACATAAGAGACAAACATAAGTAAAAAAACATGAAAATTGAGAGTTGCAGCAAAGTAAAGAACAAAAAATAAGAAATAAAGAGACGAATGGAGGCGTTCTAACTGACAGTTTCAGTGAAATGTGTTTTCAGCTGAGTATGAAAAAAATCTAGATTAGACGTGCAAGCGGTGTTGTCTGATAGGTCCTTCCATAAAATGATGGCTCGTTGTAGTGCTGATGAATTGAAGCGAATGTATCAGCATATATCCTTGCGAAACTGAGCTGATTATATAATCTTTTCAACGCGCTGGTGGGACATCGAGGTGAAATGAACTTGTTCTATTCAGGTGCACATATCTGTGAAATAGTATTAGGAGAGAGATGTCACGGTGTGTGCTCTATGATTGTAGCGAAAGATACGTTTTAATCCCGTGCGGGTCGCCGCAGTGATCTATAACGTTTTGCGGTGATGTATAGAGTATTCACCGCGCAAATGAGAAAATTCACGACCGCTTGGGACGGCCCATATTATCGCACTGCAGGAGGCCACCTCAATACACCACAAGGAGTAATGCACAGCGAGAGTGACCGTAAAGCACAAAACATGCTTGCGACATTCGCAGTGCTACAGCGACATTCCCGAGATGCGATACTGTGCATTGATTTCCTTAATGAGCACCAGGCGATCATCGACCTGCGTTCCAAGCTGATCACGCTTTCGATGGAAGAAGCCATCCTTTCGATGACAACCATGGAGCAACATGTTGCCCTTAGTGTCCTGAATGAAAAAGTGAGCGTCCCACCCCAGTCAAACGTCATTATTACCGTTATGCCACAGATGCTAACAACATGGAAGCTCAAACCGAGGGGAACACGGAGTTGTTTCTAGGGCGAAGAATAGGCACCGCAAGAGGCACTGCACTGAACATTTCCGCAATGGCTAAGTTGAAGTGCTGCGGACGAACTTCAGCGAAGAATACCAGAACGTTAAGGAACGACAATTTCTTTTTTTTGACGAACTATCCGACGCTCACGACGCGTTTGACATCTCAGATCCAGCCTCAGAAGATTCACTTAAGGAAGATTACGAGCACGCCTTCGACATAAATCCAGCCCTGTCCCGGCACAAAAAAAACCAGGCCCGCAATCTGCTTCGAAAGTAGTCATCTACGAAGGTTCGAAAAACGTCGACCGCCATGCATCCCATGGTGACCGACCACCACGCCCGTTCTTCCCGCCAAAGCCCCTACAGTGTGTCTCCCCGAGAACGACAAGCCATCCGTGACCAAGTGGAAGAAATGCCTCCCGACGACGTCATCCAGCCATCGAAGAGCCCCTGGGCGGCACCGCTTGTTCTAATGAGGAAGAAAGACGGAGCACTTCGGTTCTCCGTTCATTACCGCCGCTTGAACAATACAACAAAGGACGTCGACCCTCTCCCCTGCATTGACGATACACTAGATAGCTCTGCAACGCCCACTATTTCTGACCGATGGGCGTCAAGGGTGGCTGCTGGCAAATCGAGGTCGACGAAAGAGATCGGTCGAAGATAGCGTTCTTAACTCTGAATGGCATCTTCGAGTTCAAAGTGATGCCATTTGGTCTCTGTTCTGCCTCAGCGTCGTTTCAGCTCGTTTCGCTGCCTTCATCATCATCAGCCTGACTACACCCACTGCAGGGCAAAGGCCTCTCCCATGTCTCTCCAATCAACCCTGTCCTTTGTCAGTTGCCGCCACTGTATCCCCGCAAACTTCTTAATCTCATCCGCCCACCTAACTATCTGCCGTCCCCTGCTACGTTTGCTTTCTCTTGGAATCCACTCCGTTACCCTTAAGGACCAGCGGTTATCTTGCCTTCGCATTACATGCCCTGCCCAAGCCCATTTCTTCCTCTTGATTTCAACTAAGATGTCGTTCACCCGCGTTTGTTACCTCACCCACTCCACCCTCTTCCGATCTCTTAGCGTTACACCTATCATTTTCCTTTCCATAGCTTGCTGCGTTGTTCTTAAATTAAGCTCAACCCTCTTTGTTAGCCTCCACGTTTCTGTCCCATAGGTGAGTACGGGTAGGATACAGCTGTTGTATACTTTCCTCTTCAGGGATATTGGTAAGCTACCAATCATGATCTGAGAGAACCTGCCATATGCGCTCCACCCCATTCTTATTCTTCTAGTTATTTCCCTCTCATGATCCGGATCTGCGGTCACTGCCCTAAGTAGACATATTCGCTGCCTTACATATATATTTATATGAAGAGAGGGAGACACTTATTTCAAATCGACGTTTAGGATAGAGCCTGTCCTTTGTCAAGTTTTGGTCTCAACAAATTTTCGCTATTGCGACGGGCTACGTGTACTCAAGAAGTTGTTTTGCCGGCAAGCTGGATGAAAGCGCTTGTGTTTTCACGCCTTGTTGACAAAATTGAACCGCAGCGCCGAGAGTAGCCGCAGTTTCTAAATTCTAAAAACCAATAAAGTTATAACTTATCGTGGCAAATAGTTAAAAACTTTACTACTCAAAATTAGTAAACCAGCCTGATAAGGTTTGGTTTGGTTTATGGGGTTTAACGTCCCAAAGCGACTAAGGCTATGAGAGACGCCGTAGTGGAGGGCTCCGGAAATTTCGACCACCTGGGGTTCTTTGACGTGCACTGACATCGCACAGTACATGGGCCTCTGGAATTTCTCCTCCAAAGAAATTCAACCGCAGCGGCCGGGATCGAACCCGCGTCTTTCGAGTCAGCAGCCGAGCACCATAACCACTGAGCCACCGCGGATGCCAAACCAGCCTGATAAGTACCGCGTCTTCCCTATGCGCTTTTGCATTACAGCGCTGACAATCCTATGCCGAAAAAGCGTTTTTCTAATTCTAAAGCCTATTTTTAAAGATCGCAGAAAAACCCTACGTGAAACATCCTGTGTATTGAAGTGTGTGTGTGTGTGTGTGTGCGTGTGCGCGTATGTATGTATGTATGTATGTATGTATGTATGTATGTATGTATGTATGTATGTATGTATGTATGTATGTATGTATGTATGTATGTATGTATGTATGTATGTATGTATGTATGTATGTATGTATGTATGTATGTATGTATGTATGTATGTATGTATGTATGTATGTATGTATGTATGTATGTATGTATGTATGTATGTATGTATGTATGTATGTATGTATGTATGTATGTATGTATGTATGTATGTATGTATGCATGCATGCATGCATGTATGTATGTATGTATGTATGTATGTATGTATGTATGTATGCATGTATGTAAAAGAAAGGAAGGTTGAGGGGGCACGATATAACATAAAGGAAGCCAGCAATCATGGACACCAAAAAGTATCGGGATGTTTTTATGTTTTTGTAGTGTTCAGGAATGGGATAATATAAGGCTTATTACTTAAAGATAATTAATTAATTAGCTCAAGAAAAACGACCACATGCCGCCAGTAGGATCCGAAGCTGCTACCTCCGATAGTGCATTTCAGAAGTGTGTGCTTGTTCCTTTTAGTCAGTTCTTACGGGAAGTTTTTTGAAGAAAATTTCTTTACTGATAAGGTGGCATTTCTGATGCCCAGACGAGTATATTTGACTTGATGAGGAAGCGCATTTCAAATCCAGTACTCGTATGGAAGCCTGATTTTAGAGTTTTCAGTTCTAGAGTATCAGTGAATGATTTCAAAGAAAATTTTATTGGACGCAAAACATTCGAGCCAAGGGTCCGACAGCTTGCTTTCGATGTTTACAGAGAACCAACGCCTTGGCCCCAGGGGAAAATAGGAGTGGTGCCTTGACCAGCTCTACATTTCAGTGTTCAATTTGAAATACCCAAAGAAATGAAAATAAATATGCCACACCTGCAAGCAAAGAAGGTAGCTTGAAATGATTTGCTGTCAATATACAGGCATTTCATGGTATCATAAAGGCACTACATCATGGGAGGCTCCTTCTGAAAGAAACATTAGAAAAAATAATCGTATGAAAGCACTTACACCGCTATGTTTGAAGTATGAGCAGGTTCCGGAGTCGTTCAAGTCAAGTTCACACTAGCAATACAGTGGACACTTTTCAATAACTTAGGCATTGTTGAAGTTCAAACTTTTTATCGCAAAACAATATCTAGTAGATCATAGTAGTTAATCTGCTAGCTAATTCATATCCGTAACCTGTCTGATGGCGGCTGAAAGCGGTTTTTATGCAACAAGTTGGAGAGAGCCCATTCCGTAGCCGTTACGACGAATGGGAAAGAGCTTCGATCGGTAACGTTTTCACTATTAAGCATAACACTGCAAAAATCAAATGGTCTTACTGGGGCACTTGCGCATTCGCGCTGCCTTTGAATGCTTCCTGTAATAAAAGGGGCATTGCTACATATTCTTTTTTTTACTGGTAACAAGCTTACTCGCCCTCTCTAGGTACCACATAAAAAGCAATTATTGAAATCGGAGTACACAAACAAAAGACAGCGCTTTCCGCACACACAGTAGAAGCTTGCATGTAAATTCATGGGTGGAAAAACCCCAGCTGCGCTTTTAAAGGGCGTTGTCATTCTGCGTAGAGGTCAAAGGCAGGGCAACGGCGGCTAACGCAGCGGGGGAGCTGCTTAACGCCCCCAAGCGATGCAGGCTATGAAGGACGCAATTGTGAAGGGCTGCGAAATTTTTGACCACCTGGGGCTCTTTAACGTGCACTGACATCGCACTGCACATGGGCCTCTAGAATTTCGCCTCCATCGAAATTCGACAGCCGCGGCCGAGATCGAACCCGCGTCTTTCGGGTCAGCAGCCAAGCGCCGTAAGCACTGAGCCATCGCGACGGTTCTAATTGCGATTTCTTTGGCATTGTTGGGAATAGAAGGCTACCAACACCCCCTCCCACTTCCAACCTGCCTTATGTTCTGCTTTGCATTCAAGCTGTTGCCCAGGGTTCAAAAGAAAACATTCCATACATGTATTTCTTGTTGGAAATGAACTTAAGTTATCAACAATGCCAATGAAAAAATCAAAAACAAAAATAACGCGAAAAAAACAACTTTTCGGAACCGCTACTCGGTCGCCAAGCTGCGGTGAGTCGCAGCTTGGCTTTTTATAAGCCTTTGGTAACTCATTCGACCGGTCACTGGATGTAGACCGTGGATGTAGAGGAGGGAGTGTTCCCAGAAAGCGGTTAACATTGTCTCGCGTCTGCTGAATATGCCGTGACTCAAGTAAGAGCTTTCTGCGCGGGCGCTGCTCAGTGTCCACCACAATAGTTCCCTCGAAGCCAGTCTTTTCAACCTGTGCTCCGTTCCTTGTTCATTTTTTTCACATCCGCTTTGAGCTGCTTCTTTCTTTCTTAAAAGTGCTTGGTTTCGCCAACGTACCAGACCAAGCACATCGACCAGGGGATCCAGTATACTTGTGTAGGCTTTGCACTTTTTCTTTCATGACTTCTCGGGATCGGCAGTTTGAACCCGAAAACGCTTGCCTCCACGATAGCTTCACTTAATTGGAAGGTGTCTGGGAATTGTAGGCGAAGAAGAAACTGGTTCTTTTCACAGATTTCAAATGCGAAGAGCATACACGGTACCACATTTCGGAACTAAACTCCTAAGAAAAGGCAGCGCTCACTGTGGTTTCCACCTCATGTCAGCTACCTAAAATACCTACTACGTTTCGACGCCACCAACCCGGAAAATGTAACAATTTAGGGAATCTCTTTGGGCTCCGAGGCATCGCCATGTCTTGTTCTATGTTTACAAAGAACAAAATCGGTTGCTATGTTTGCATAACAAGGTACTCTTAAAACACACAAAAGGAAGCAACCAATTAGGGCAGGTTAGCTTTTCTTTTCCTCGCTCTTCGCAATAACGTGACAAAGGTTCACGCACCCCGACGGCCGTGAATTTTCACCATGCTCATTGCTTGTACAGCCTTTCCATAGTCACGGGGCGCAAATACATGGAGAAGGTCTGTAGGAAAACTGACCATACTTCTAGTTGTACATATTAACGTAAATAGTTACGACTGTACTGCCACAAACATTGTTCAGCCGCATGCAACAATGAACTTCTCAGAGACTTTGTGACCCCTTTCCGAGTTGGCTCTTCGGAGCGAATACAAAGCCTTTCGTGTCGGCGCACCCAAGGCTCACACAAAATCTTCGCGCACTGAAGAGGGAGTGGCGTTAAGTGCGTGCGCTTCAGCGGCATCAAAGGAGAGTTCAATAGGCTGCGTGCACTGGAGTTTGCGAGCACGAGTGGCGCCGTCTCGTTAACCGGGATGACAAAAGGTGGTCCCCGCTCACTTGTTCAGTATGGAGCCAGCGAGGCGAGCGGTAAAATGTTTCCTCTGAAGCCGAAAACAAACTTAGTTAAATATGGGCGACTCGAGCTACTGCTGTGTTTACTAATGCGGTAAGAGGTACGAAAACACTGCTGGCAAGGTACAAAAGATATTTATTACTTACCTTGGAGACCATTCTTACTTGCTCATGCAGATAAGGTCTACTGGAGAAAAGTGCATTGTGGAACTAAACTCATGATTGTGAACTGGAAGGGGGTTTACATTGCATGGGGCTTTGAACGTGCCATTGCTGGCAGGAGCAAGGAATTGCTTTATGTCTTTGCGCAAAGGAAATAAATGCGCTAAGTGAGTTACAGGAAATGGACTACGGCGGACTTCTTGGACGTAGCACCTGAAGTTTCAGTCTTCGTTTGTTAGGGTTCTCTGTGGTTCAGTGCGTCAATTTTGTTTGTTTTTTTCGTGCGTGTGTGCGTATTTTGTTTGTATGACATCGTACTTGTGAGAACGTTTATGTCGTTTTTCAGATTGTTGCACCTCAGCTTTTATGTATGTATCTGTGTCATGGTATTTGCTACAGTGGTTTAAGATTTTCTACCTTTAATTGCTTCATTCCCGAGATCCAAAAATCTTTCTTTAGATTATTGAAAAGAAAAACAAAAAGTTGCTTAATTTTACTTACATTTATTTCTTCAATTTGATAACATGGCTAAGCCCTTTCTGGACTTAATCTTTTGATTTTTACGGGGTTTAACATCAGACTCTAGGGGCGCCATAGTGCACTGCTCCCTATAATTTCGGCACCTGGGATTTTTTCACGTGCGCTGACATCGCACAGCACACAGGCCTCTACAATTCGGCCTCCCTCGAAATGCGACCGCCGCAGCCGGGATAGAAACCGGCCGCTTCATTTGGGTCAGCAGCCGAGCACCATAACCACTGAGCCACCGCGGTGGCCTTTCTGGAATTAGGCGTTCGTCAATAAAAATAAAATACATCAAATATATTTCACTTAGTTGGTGCCTTCATCAAATACCCAAAATAAAAGTCCTACCTTTGGAAGATACTCAGCAAGAAACTCGTCGTATTTTTGTAAGCTTACAGCTATGCTTCTCTGAACGGAATACGGACAGAGTAAAGTAGCGTCAAACCTATGATGTCGAGCGTTAACTTCTGCACGTAGTAACTTCGCGCTTTGCGCAATTCTAGTCGATCATTTACACAGTTGATGTAAGGTGCATAGCTGATTTCATTATATGGGTCACTCAGGTGCTTGTTCCTCAAACTGTAAATGCAGTTAATACGCTGAACTGTGCTGCCGGATGTTGCAATGCTGTCGTGACTGCAACACAATCATGGCTGCTCGAAATTGATGATCAGCCCTACGTGAAGTCAACTAAAACAAAATGCAGCAACGGTGAGGTAGCGGTGGCGTCAAGGCTTTCATTGAGTTGAAATCCGCAGGAAAGCAGGCTATGACACACCCGTGGTGCTATTCCGGCAACGCTGTCCGTCCGCGAGTGCTACTTGGCCGGGCTGACGCAAACGCACGGGGCTTCCACTTAACGCGGCGAGTGCTACGAGGCAGCGCTGATGGTGTGGTCGCTGCTGGCGCCATCATACCAGAGCACGGAGGCTATACTGCTTAGTCCTGTACACGAGTCTTGTATCCCTGCAGGTGCATGTGAAGATGGTGCGAGCGAACGAGAGGCACCACCCACCAACATTTGTATGCTGCGTATATTAATGGACAGTCGTTCCCTAAGTACACGCTCCCCACGTATTTCAGGCTTGAGTGAAGCGTTCAGTGCAGCATGTTGCTACCAAGGCCGATGATGTCCAGTCTCTTATGTCATGGAATGCGCGCGTAAAGGAGCGGGCGATAAGCTGGCGGCAACGGGGAGGTCGACGAGTCAAAACCCGCCATATTGGCTCTAATGAGCTAGGCTGGCTAGGCTTCTCGCGGACTCCCATCGTAGGCGAAGCAAAACCAAGCGTTCCGCGAACGCGCTGGTGGTGATGGTGGTGGTGAAAACTTTTAATTGATAAAATAGAGTTTGAGAGCCACAGAGTGGCCCCGCTACATGGTCGGCATCCCTAGTCCGGGACACCGCATGACAAGGCCCCGTCTCCCGCCCGTTTCACCAGAGCTCTTTGGGACTCAAGCGAGGAGCAGTTGAGAAGGGCAGTCTCCCATGCCTCTCTGGAAGGGGTAGGGGAAGGGGGGAGGTGGAGATTTTGAGTATATTCCCACACCATGTGAAAAATATCACAGGTCTTCCCACAGTGCGGGCATCGCCCATCCGTGTTAGAATCGTAATGTTTTATGATTGCAGGACAGAGTAGAGTACCTGTCTGCAGGCGCCTTAAATTTCGCTCCTCCGTCTTACTCAGCCCCTTTGCATGGCCACAGAGGCCGAGTCAGTGCAGCACACTGCTGCGCAAGTAGGCGGCAGTCCGGTGTCTTGTGTAATGACAAACAACCATGAAGCAGCAACAGCACAGGCGAGAAGCGCGCAAGCAGCGAAGAGGAAGACGGTGTCACCACCTGGAAGTGCAGTGAACCGGCAGCTGCCGCTAGGACTCTCAAAAGAATTTAAAGAGCCTGAAGAAGTATTCTAGCCTACTTACTCCTTCATTTTCGGAAAAGTAGTATTTTAATTTGACTGCTTTATTTTAATCATTGACTTAGCGATGGCAGGAAAGAAGGGGGATTTCCTCATTTTAATCACCGCCGGTTGCATCATTTTGATATTGGTAAAGAGTTTAAAAGCAAATGATAGCCATTTACGCACCTATTCGGGCAAATTTTTGTTGAGAGTTTAGGTGTACTGCAGACGATATGGCAAGTAGTGAACCTCGGATGGTGGTGGTTGTTGTAGCCCATATTGGGCGTAACGTTTCTGAAGGAGGACAAGCGTCTTAAATGAGAGTAAGTGAATTTCTTTTCGGAAAGAGTGAAGGTTGAGAGCTAAGACGCTTGCTGTGCTCATTGCGACCGATCTTATATATTGCCGCCCCGCCGCGGTGGCTCAGTGGTTACGGAGCTCGGCTGCTGACCCGAAAGACGCTGGTTCGATCCCGGCCGCGGCGGCCGAATTTCTATGGAGGCGAAATTCAAGAGGCCCGTGTGCTGTGCGATGTCAGTAGACGTTAGAGAACCCCAAGGGGTCGAAGTTTCCGGAGCCCTTCACTACGGCGTCCCTCACTTCACTTCACTTTATACACCTTAAAGACCCCCTTCAGGGGGTATTACATAAGGGGTGGATTAATATATTCAACAATAATAAATATATGTCATTGCAGTATGATACAAGTGGTTACAGCGTATAAGAATGAAGATGGGCACATGATGGCGGCTACATCGGCGGGGAGGGCCTTCCAGTCAACAATGGTGCGGGGAAAAAAGGAACCTGAAGAAGTTGCAGTGCGCGATAGAGGCCGGGCGATCTGAAACGGGTGTGCAGTGCGGTGAGATATGCGGGTCGGATGAGAAATGTAAGATGTTTGATTCAGAGTTCTATGGAAAAATTTGTGGAGCAGGCGACGCGACGGCGAGTTTCAAGGCTTTCGAGACCGGAATTATTCTTTAGAGATGAAACGCTGATCGTATATGAATATGCAGAATGAACGAAGCGAATGGCGCGGTTTTGAACTGATTCGAGGGCATTTGTAAGGTATATTTCGTGTGGATTCCAGATGGGACTGGCGTATTCGAGTTTAGGTCTAATAAGGGTTTTGTAAGCTAGAAGTTTCACGTGTTGCGGTGCATGACGAAGATGACGTTTTAGGAATCCTAGAGATCTGTTAGCAGATGATATGATTGTGGTAATGTGTGTTCGCCAAGAAAGATCGCTACAGAGTGTTACACCGAGGTACTTGAACGATTGGACGCTTTCTTTAGATGAGTTGGCAGCTGTATAGGAGAAAATAAGGGGGTTGCGTTGACGGTGAAATGAGAGGAGTTTGCATTTTTTAGCGTTTAGTGTCATTAGCCAGAGGTCACACCATTCATGGACGAGGTTGAGGTCATTTTGAAGTGCCACTTGATGAGAAATGATTTGGTTTGGTTTATGGGGTTTAACGTCCCAAAGCGACTAAGGCTATGAGAGACGCCGTAGTAGAGGGCTCCGGAAATTTCGACCACCTGGGGTTCTTTAACGTGCACTGACATCGCACAGTGCACGGGCCTCTAGAGTTTCTCCTCCAAAGAAATTTTAGCCGCCGCGGCCGGGATCGAACCCGCGTCTTTTGGGTCAGCAGCCGAGCACCATAACCGCTGAGCCACCGCGGCGGCTACTTGATCAGAAATGTTAGTAACGGTACGATAAATTACACAGTCGTTGGCGAATATGCGAATGTTACACGATACTTGTGGCGCCAGATCGTTACTGTATATTAAGAATAAAAGCGGGCCGAGCACAGATCTCTGCGGAACGCCGGATGTTATAGGGAGAGCGCATCTCTGCGGAACGCCGGATGTTATAGGGAGAGCGCTTGAGTTGTGATTGTTAATAGAAACAAACTGAGAACGGTTAGCTAGGAATTCTTTAATCCAGTCTAGAATATTAGGGTGCAAATTTAAAAAGGATAGTTTAAGTAATAGGCGTTGGTGTGGTACCTTGTCAAAAGCCTTCGCGAAATCTAAAAATAATGCATCGGTCTGTAGGTTACGGTCGAGGTTAGCATGCAGATCGAAAGTGCAGATTGCCAATTGGGTCTCGCAGGAGAGTCCCTTACGAAACCCGTGCTGAGGTGGATGAAAAAAGTTGTTAGAATCTAGGAAATTTATGACACGGGAATAGATGACATGTTCCATGATTTTGCAAGGCACACTGGTTAAGGAGATGGTGCGGTAATTCAGTGGAGAGTCCTTTAGACCTGATTTCTGGACCGGAATGACCCTCCCAACCTTCCAGTCATCCGGTAGCATTCCTGCTGAAAGCGATTGCGAACACAATAATGAAAGGTATATGGCTGAAATGTGTTCGGTGTTTTTCAGTATTTTGGAGTTGATTTCGTCCACTCCAGCAGCTAATGAAAGTTTTATTCTGTCAATATGGTTAGTTATGCCTTGCACTGTGATGTCAAGGGGTGGCATTGTTGGTAGTGTTACAGTAGGCGGAGTGGGTAGTGATGAGTTTGTTTCGTCTGTGAAGACGGTCGCAAAAGCATGGTTAAATATTTCACCACCTTCATCATTAGTGGCTTCCTCACCCGCGGCGCTTGTAATAGGTGTGTTGCATGTTGCTTGGGGGTTTATTATTTCCCAAAACCTTTTGGGGGTATTGGTTAGGATTTTTGGCAGATCGTTTTGAAAAAAGGCACGTTTGGCGGATCGAACTGCAGCGTAATATGTTTCTTCAGCTGTATAGTAGCGTTCCCATGCATCGGCGCTTCGATTCCGTTTCGCAGTATTATATAGTCGTTTTCTTTTCCTTTCTTATCTTTTAAGATCATGTGAGAACCATGGTTTTTGGCGGTTTGCACTAAAGCTGATACAGGGAATGAATTTGTGTGATAGTTCGTTTATCTTGTTTTTGAAGACTGACCAGTTATCAATGCGAGTCCGGTGATGAAATACTGATTGAAAACAAGGCAGAAAAGCTTCTAGTTCGCTATTGATTGCTTCGTAGTTTTCTTTATCGTATAAGCGGATGGTTTTCGTGAACGTTTGGCGGGAGGTGGGGGAAAACTTGAACGTGGCATGAATAACCTTATGATCACTGACTTCGCGCAGGTATGTCACGCGATATACCTGCGCGTGTCGCGTGACAAGCGTGATGACAAGCTTTCAGGGTCGTTGGTGAGTATTAAATCTAGGGTGTTTGAAGATTCGTGCGTAACGCGAGTAGGTTCGAGCACCATTTGCCTCAAGTTAAAATTTAAACAAACATTTACAAAATCTCTAGCTTCCGAGTTACCTGCTGTTAGTGGGCCTACATTTTGCCAATCTATTCTCGGGAAGTTAAAGTCTCCAAAAAGAACAACTTGTGCAGTGGGGTATTTCTTTGTAATTTGATCTAGAGAATCGTTAAGGTCATAGCCTGAGTTGCTTTGCGACGTTAAACCCCAATAAACCAATAAACCAAACCTTATATATTGCCACCAGGTGGCGCCAGGTAGCACCGAAAGACTAGGATGTTAAGGTTTGCCCACGCGCCCTGAGAGCTTTTCTGAGAAGGCCGCCATTGAATTGTCTCGATCCTTTGTGGTGCCTCGCGGTACATCGTCTGAAATCGAGTTCTTCATGCACTGCATTGTTTTACGACACGGCGCCCCGTCCTACGCAATCACCGATCGAAGAACGGCTTTCACAGCGCAGCTCATGCACGAGGTATTTAAGTTGAGTCACATGAGCCGTCGCAAGATTACTGCTTACCAACCGCAGTCAAATGAGCTCACCGAGCGGCACAACATAACCATGTTGTGTTGACCTCCACGTTGACCTCCAGCATGACTTGAGATGTGATCCCCCCGTTTGTCACTTTCGCGTACTCTAGGGTCGTACAAGAAACAATTAACTTTACGCTGTTACGCCTCGTTTATGGGTGGTATATGCACAATGCTAGATGCCATGTTTCAGTGCACTACCGGCGGCCAGGCGTTCACGTCACAAGTAGAGGAATTGCGCAGTTACTCAGGAGGAAGCCCGCCAACCTGCCTGCATCCATATCAGGCAGCAACAGGGGACAGATGCACGCGGCTACACCCAGCGATACCGACATGTCGAGTACCATCTCGACGAGAAAATGTGGGTGTAGACCCTTGTCTCTCGCTCAGGCTTGTCAAAGAGATTCCTATGCCACTACATTGGCCCTTACAGAGTGTTGCGTCGCATCACGGGTGGTAAATTCGGTTTTAGGGAAGGAAATGGAGCAGTATTTGTCTCACACATCTCGACGGGTACTCGAACCGCACGTTAAGGGAAGAGAGGAAGGTTGGAGTGAAAGAAGAAAGAGAGAAAGAGGTGCCGTAGTGGAGGTCTCCGGAATAATTTCAACTACCTGGGGATCTTTAACGTGCACTGACATCGCACAGTACACGTGTGCCTTTAGCGTTCCGCCTCCATCGAAACGAGGCCGCTGCGGTCGGGATCGAACCTGGGTACACCTGCTCGGTAGACGAGTGCCTTAACCACTGAGCCACCGTCGTGGAGTGTGCGCGCCGTCGACCCCAGCCTGAGGTAGTGCACGTACTCCGTATGAAGCCCTATTTCACGCACTAACTCACAGCGCTTCAGCAGTTGTTTTTTTCTTCTTTTATGGCACGGGGCTGTTTGCCTCCTATCATTTTGCCCCTTCGTTTGTTGTTCCGTTACCCCTTCCAGGTAACTCATAGCGCCCTAATACTTTTAAGTTTCGAAGCGAAAGCTTCACTGCGGGATCTCAAGCTTGAATCGCGGACCGTGCAAATTTCACCTTAAAAGGACATTTTGCTTTGAAAACAAAAGAAGGGCGCATAACTGGCACTCTGGGACCGTGGACACCTTAGTCGCCTTTAAGCTACGAAACCAATGGAGCAAGAGCTTCGAAAGCAAAGGAAAGGCGCATAGCTGCCCTCTTGGAACACTGGACACCTCAGTAGGGCTCTAAGCTACCTGGCGGTAGTGACAGAGGTGCGCTGGATGCTTTTGCATTGACAACGTTGTGGCAGAAACGCGGCACTGAATCCGTAGCAGCCGTAGCCGTCGGCGTTCTTGTGTTCATCGGCGTTGGTGTTTAAAATGTTTTACACATCGATTATTTTAATGAAAGGAAGTGCGCATTAATGACTCCCTGGGTCAGTGGACACCTGAATCGCGCTGATAGGTACGTGGGGTGATGAGAGAGAGGGAGATGTGGGCTGCATGCGTTAGCGCTGAAAACGTTGCGGCAGACACGCGGAACTGCTGCAGTAGGGCGCAGCGTTCATTCGGTAAGCAAACTCTCGCGATCAACAATTCATTGCCACCTGCCAGGGTGGCAGGATGGCGGCGCTGCCTATACAGTGTCCGGAACGCACTGAACGTTACAGACGCTAAGCCGCTTATAGTTGCCCGATACGCCATAGCTTTCGCTCTGTAATCAGGTTCAGCAGTAGTTTAACCGCATCATTTTTTTTCAGGAGAGGGGAATAATGCCACCAAGTGGCCCCAGGTAGCACCAAAAGACAGGGAGGTTAGGGTGTGCAAACGCGCCCTGAGAGCTTTTCTAAGAACGCTGTCGGGGAACGGGGAACGGAGAAGAACGCTGCCGGGGAACAATATGTGCTAATAGGTCGTGCATGTTTTGCTTTATTTGCTTGCGTCTTCTTTTTGTCACGTGGTGGAGATGTAAGCGTGGAGAGTCTAGTTACAGCCGTCGTGCGGTGCACATCACGGCGACCGGCGTTTCCTTCCTCGGGTCTGTCGTCTCACCGCGGGCGTACGGCGGCTGTATCCTCCATGATGGCTTCCTGGCGCCCATGGTTCCCAGTTAAAAAGATTACCTATCTTTAAACCACGCTGTTTCAACGCCTAGCGCCGGAGTCCGCGGGCGGCCGTCGTTGGGCAAGCCTTCGCCGCACACCGCACCCCAGTTTCTACGTGTTTCGAGTTCAGCAGAATTTTTGTGTACTCCCGTGCGGCTTCTAAGCTCCACGGCGGCTATGACGAGCACCTTTCGGCTCTTTAGATGGCCCTTTCGACTCTCACCCTGCTTTCTGCCCTCTGTTACGTTCTTCCGGTGATAACACCCTCTGTCGCGCGGAACGTATTGCTGATTGCTTGCTCATCGTGACGCGCATGAAAAACGCTGATATCGCGGGCTATATAAACGCCACGGCAGAGCGCTGCGCCGCTTTCCTGCCCGGCTGCTGAGATGGGATAAAGGCATTCCAGACAACCTTCGGTGTCGCCGCTTGCTAGTCGTTCGTCGAATCGCCCAGAAACGTAATACACCTGCTGTGAAGGACTGTCATCCCCGCAAACTTCCTTCTGCGCGTTCCTTGTGGGCGCGCTCTTTCCCAACGCAAGAGGTGGCCCTCTAGGCTAGCATAGGCGAAGCGAACACGCGAGCACGTTGCTGTGCGACCTTATTGCGCACTTTTGTTATCCTAAACGATTCCCTGTCATTCTTTCGTGCCGTCTTCTTTGAGACGGGGTGTGAAAGCTGTTCCCCCCAAAGTGGTCGTTCGGGCGTGTTCCGCTTTTGAATTAAATCATGGTCATTGCATGCTTTTAATGTTGTTACTGTTCCAAAAGCATCACGAACGCATCGTCTTGCTCAAGACATGGCCTGCCCACAGCAGGGCTGGCGTGTTCCCCGCCGTATTGCTTCTACCTCTACTACGTGCATTTGCCTCTCCCTCTTGGGCGGAAATAAAATATTTCAGCGAAGTCACGTAATCTTCTCACCTCAAATGTGTAAATGCATGAAGGTTAATGCAAGCTCTCTTCGCTTGTAGCTATGCCACTCATCTGGGTCACTATAAACTTTTGATAGCTCTAGCGCACACTGTTGCCAAAAAATTTTATTTATTTCTGCAGCACAGATTCGCCTTTACATGGGAAACAAAGGTACGGACTATTCAAGAACCGGATGGAAGCTTCGTGCAAGAACATGGGGAGCTGTAGCGCATGCAGATACAAGAAAGCAGTAAAACTGTTCATCTAAGCCACTAATAAAGATAACTTTTCAAGCTTGTGCGCAGAATTCCAGAGGATCATATGTTGAGAGGCTCTGCACGTGCATGTCACGTGTCTTTGAGTGGCTGCACCACCATGCGCACGGTCCTACAGGCCAATAAGCATCCACGTCTTCGGTTACAGGTGCGAAACACACACAGACGCTAGAAGGTAGACGAGACCAAGTGCCACTCACAACTGCTCTATTCCTTGTGTCTGTGTGTGTTTCGGTCCTGTGGCCAAAGATGAACAGTTATCAACTAGCCCAACAGGACGTTCTTTGATGGAGCATGTAAACCTGGCCAATACCAGTAGACCAAAGCAAGTAGGCCCGGCAGCAATCTAAGCACAAATACGCCTATATGGGAGTTAAAAAAGGAGTAAGCGGTCCTGTAGCGCACTCACATTTACAAAAGAAGTGCCATGGGGACCGCTTACTCCTTTTTTACTCCTTTCTGTATTGAGTGTAGGCCTGACACCAGTAAGCCCAACACCTGTAGGCCGACATGAACAAGTTCTCCATATGCGTAGACTCAACAGACCTACAACCCTATGGATTTTTTGATAGGGTTCCCTCTCTGCGCCTAGATCACAAAGGGCCCGCTCTTCCGAGACCGCACATCTGCACCTTCGACATCGACCCATCACTTCCCATGCACAGAAAGGACAGATCTGCAGCCTCCTTCAGAGTTGCAGCGACTGTTTCTCTCACTTTTCAGAGTTCCAGAGAGCATCTAATGCAAAGCATCGCCTGATAACCAATGAAGGCATCCGCCTTTGCGCCAAAGCTTCTACTGAGGTTTTGTGCTGATTACGACTGACTGAACAACGTAACCGAAAAAGACCTCTACCTACTGCTCCGCTTCGACGTCACCCTAACCACCTCTGAGACACGAAATACCTCTCGTCCAAGGACCAAAAGAGCGGCTATTGGCAACTCGAGATCGATTAAAAAGAGCACAAGACGACCGCTTTAGTCACGACCGACTTCTACTAGTTCAAGGTAATGCCATTTGGACTGTGTTCTTCTTGAGTAATGTTTCAACGTGTGATGGATGCACTAGTGGCAGGCGTCAAGTGACAAATTTGTCTCGCATACTTAGACGACGTCGTCTTCTTCTACTCGACATTTGACAATCCTCTAAAAAATCTTCGGGCCATGCTAGAGGCATCCACGTCATCATGGCATCCACGCCTGTGGCTATGGGCGTATTACTGACGATGTATAGCGAACTTTTCGAGCATAGCCGGACCATGACGCCGCAGTTGGATTGGCCATTCAAGTGTGAAGCAGTGCAAAGTGAAGACGCCGAGTAAACTTAGCGTTGCATCGAGTTGCCGCACGTACTTTCACACTACAAATAAAATGCTGAAACCGAAATTTATAGAGACGCTAGCAGTGTGGTGCTAGATGCCGTTAGCAGCAATAAGCACGAAGGCCGCGCAATGGTAATAGCCTACGCCAGCCGCATTTCGGGAAAGCCAGAGGCGAACTACTCCATGACGGAGAACAGATGCCTTGCTATAATATGGGCAATGTCAAAATTTCACCCGTACTTGTACCTTCAAAGTTGTTGGTTTGGTTTATGGGGTTTAACGTCCCAAAGCGACTAAAGCTATGAGAGACGCCATAGTGGAGGGCTCCGGAAATTTCGACCACCTGGGGTTCTTTAACGTGCACTGACATCGCACAGTACACGGGCCTCTAGAATTTCTCCTCCAAAGAAATTCTAGCCGCCGCGGCCGGGATCGAACCCGCGTCTTTCGGGACAGCAGCCGAGCACCATAACCGCTGAGCCACCACGGCGTGATTTACCATCACGCGCTGATGTGGTTAGCCAACTCGAGGAACCCATGTGGCCGCCTCACTCGATGGAGCTTCCAAGAGTTTAACGTCGCCGTCGTATACAAGTTCGGACGGAAACACTGTTGCCGATTGCCTCTCACAAGCCACTTTAGGCGCAACGCCGGAAGATGACGGTGGCGACGCCCTCGTAGCTCCTACCAGCTCCAGAACTTGTGCACAGCAGCAACGCTCAGACGCCTACCTCGAAAGCCTCATCCAGTACTTGGAAGACAAGGCTTCCTTTGTCTCGTGAAAGCTGGGATTGTCGTCATACTGCGTGCAGAATGGTGTCCTCGTAAGAACTTCGCACCGAACAAAACGGCTTACCTACTTTTATTACCTGCAAGTCTTCCTGAAGACGTTCTAAATTCTTTAAACGGCGAGCCGGTAGCTGGGGATCTCCGGTTTTCTAGCAGCCTCCGCTGCATTCAAGGCAAGAATTTAAGACAAGCAAATACAGAAGCGGTAAATATTGCCTCTAAAGGCGCAATAGTAACCAGTTAGGTGGCCTCGCCGCCAGGGCGAGCAGGAAAGGTGGCGCAGGCGCTAGTGGGGCGAAAGCTGTGACATGGTCGCATGTTGGCGCTGGCGTTGGAGGCCAACCAACGGCAGGTGGCCGGGCAGCGACCTGGGCGTACGTGGATGGGACGAGGAGCAGGAGTGTCTCGAGTCAGAGAGCGGGTCATTGAGGCCAACTGTTCTTTGGTGATGCTTCGAAGGCCGGCACCAGCAGATGACTGTGCAGGAGTCTCAGGCCCGTTGCTGCACAAAGAACAGTAAGCGAGAAGCTTCTCAGGATTGAGGTCCCCCGCTGACATTGCTCCTTGATAGGGATAGGAGCTTGGCCCCGCACGAGTAGTAATGTCTCGGTTGTGGGAGAGAGTGTGTCGCTTTGGCGTTCACAAGGAGGGAGGATTGTGCGGGAGTCCAGATCAGCGTCATGACCGCCTGCCTCGTTATCACAGAGAAGCCAGACACACCGCAACAAGAGACAACAGTAAGGCGCTATCATTCGCTCAGGCTTAGAGTAACTGCAAAGTGCTCAGACTTGACTATCTTTGCCCATATAGATGTACAATTACTCCACAAAGCGCGAGTTCAGTCAAGTTATTGCAAAGATGAGGTTACATATACCACAATATTCTAAAATTTATGTACTCGTACCCACATTACACTGCCTCCTTAACATACCAGAAAAAAAACCTCAGGATGACAAAATTATCTAGCGGCACTCCGCTATGTCTCTTTCTATATTCCTTTTTTTCACTCCCTTCTTCATGCGTTCAACCCTTAAAAAGTGTCCTGTATTGCCGCGAATCTTTGTAGCGCTTGTTTGTTCATTCTTGAAATCTCACGGTGCACCGCTTTTGGCCCGCTATTTGGGCCCATACAAGATTCTTCGTCGGCTAGGTAAACTGTACTATGAAGTCGTCTCAAAAGATATGACTGCATCCTAGTGACGCCGCGTACGACCAGATGTCCATGTCGTGCATCTAAAGCCCTATTATGCGCTCTGAAGGGCGCTGTGTTTACACAATCGGTTTTTATTTTTGTGCAATCCGTTTTATTCGTTTCTAGTCGCCTTACGTTTTAAAGCATCGGGTCGGTGCTCCTCTGAGAGGGGAGCAATGTCGCGAATCTTTTGTAGCGTTTGTTTCTTCATTCTTCACAGCTGCCGGCGAGCAGCTTTATCATTTCCTTTCTGATTCAAGAAGGGACCACATTTATCTCGATTGATCGCATCCAGGCGGGGCCGCTTCTACGTCGTTCCAGAATGTTCTACTAGCCTTGCACGCTTTATATCGAAAGATTTCTATCAGCTTTAAATTCAGCCAAGCCGAGAGCGGCAAGCATTCCCTTCGACGACCACAGAGCACGCCTGTTGCTACGTCGCCGCATAGGCATTCATTTCTTTGTGAGCGCAAGTCAGCCAAATAAAGACTGGAAGCCAACCGCTGCGTTGCTCAACGTCTTCTTAAACACAAGTTAAGACATGATGCTTGGAAAAGTCTCACTGCTGGATAACTAGGGTTATTACCAGCCCTGGAAATCTTGAACGGAATAATTTTAAAGCCTGTGATTGCTACATACTGGTCTAAGATTACTGAAAAACTTCAGCTCTGCAATCTAAATTAGCAAGAGTGTTCAGCCCTTTGCCGTTACGTCTTATCAGGCGGCACTTTCCGCAGTACCTTCCCCCTACCTCCAGGTGACAGAACTGTACAGCCGCTTTGCGCGGTACTCTGCCATCAGATGTTTCATACAAATGCAACCATTTAGCTGCCAGACCGTTTGTTTCACAGATGTTATACTTTTAGCCAATTTCGTCGACTACAACGACATGTAAAAGTGAAATTCTGGGGAGAACACTTCAGGCGTCACTGCTAATTTCACAAAGTAATGTGTAGTGAAACCAAACTGGCAGAATTGTTTTGCGGCGTCTCTCATAGCCTCAGTCGCTTTGGGACGTTAAACCCCATAAACCAAACCAAACCAGAATTGTTTTGCAGTGAAGCTAAACTTTTTCATAATTTTTCAATATTATGTTCAAGTGTTTTGTGCGGAAATAATGTTCAATTCGTCGCTGTTTGTGTACTTTGTTTCTTGTGGCCTCCAGTGGAATGATCACCGAAATCAATATTTTGTTGACCGCATCTGGGGAAAATAATTTTGGAGATAGAGGGTTATGAGAGGGTAATGCCATAGAGCATTGTTTGCTTTCCTCTCTGACCTTCACTTCTCTTTGTTTATCGCCCGTGGCAAGAAGGAATCATAGCGGTCTTGAAGAGTCATAACGACGTGGTGCTCTTGCTAAGTTATTTCAGACGACTGCCGATTTTCTATGCGCATATCGCGAATGTTTTAGGCTGTAATTAAAATCAGTGGGCTCTAAGCGGCGGTGATCTACTGTTCAACGATCGCCGAGCACGCTCTCTAATCTCGCCGCCACCGAGTTGCTCGGCTCTTTATTGGCGCCAGTCAGCCAAACGAAGAGCTTCTTTCGGAAGCCTTTTGCTCTCTTCCCGACTACCGTACTGCTCTCACTATCGCATGATAGTATTGTGCTCGTTCGTAGAAAAATGATGCAGTCAGCGTCCGTACTGTCGTGCGTGGGTACACATTCCGCACGTTTACTTAAGCTTTTTGACGTTTAACTTTCGCAGTTAACCAACAAGCCCAAATCAAAATGTTGATCCTGCGAGGAACGGTATTGTCTGCTGGCTGACGCCATAGGCTAGCGCAACGGGCTTGTGACAAAAGCGCTAAAGAAGGAATCGTGGGACAGTAAAATTTACTGCTCTGGTTATGAGAGGTATCTTTAACAGGTGTCCCATTAATTCTTGATAACGCCAAGGTATTACTGTGGAAGGGAGCCAATGAGAACATTGCAAGAGCCTTTCGGTTTGCCACCTTCCTTTCTGTCGGAGGCAGTGATTGGCGAGCTGAACTGTGAGTAGAGCAGAGGAGCGTAGTTATTCCAAATAAAGATTACGGAGTAGGAATTCCTTTCAGAAGTCAGCTGTATGACGTGCCCATTTCAGCCTAAAATTCTTCAGAATTACGAAATGGGCAGAGTATCATGTCGGCAGACAGTCTTCCATAAAGAACAGCAACAGCCTGTATATAATTACTATGGCACCGAACGGTCGGTTTCCTCTGCGCTATCAGCTATAACTCGAAATTGTGTAGAGTATCGCCCACAGTATACGTCTCTTAGTAAGCACTAAACATATGCGTGTGTTTCGCTGTTTCTACCTAATTGGGTGTTGTTATTTTACACAGATTTTATGTGTTTTTATAACTTCAAATCTGCGCTTACAATTTTACACTTCTCCCTGATCTTACACAGATTTTAAGATCTTATTCGCTAAATGGTTTAAGGCTCACCTGCAGTGCATATCCCGCCTTGCCACCCTTTATATGTTACCTAACTCGAAACTGTTCCTGTTTACTAAGGTATCAAACGACGAGTAATCTACATACCGAGTTCATGGAACACCAAGAGCACTCTGATTCAACTTTCGCACAGAAATATACTTTCATAGATCTAGTGCTGAGATATCGTGCAGGAAGTAATCTTTAGAACGGTTGTTTATTCTAGGTAGCTTATCGTACCTGAATACCATCAATTTAGGTGTAACGCAACAATGACGAATTGCTATAGATTGGAACGCTTCATGTACTCCTCCAACTTAGAAGACGACAAACGTGAGTTAAAGCCACGCAGCCAAGCGATGAAATATTTTTTATTGGGATCAAGTAAACGAAAACAAGAGGCTATTGGCCAGCAGAAAGTGCAGTCATGTGGACAGCTTGACTCGGCCGCCTAACGTCTGCACTGGTCGTGTTAGAGCGTCGCAGCACAGCCATAATGCAGAACAAAAAATAGTTTACAGAACTGTCGAGTCGCAGTGATCACCAGCTACAATGCGACTGCATGTTTCAAAGAAACTGTTTACCATAAGTGATACAGCACGAGGCAGCATTGATTGCACAGAACTGAAATATATGCGGAAATTAACGATCCAAAAATGAAGAGAGAAAATAATTAAAGAAAAACGAAACCGAGATACTAACGTGTGAAGAACTTTATTGAAAAAAGAAAATAGATCAAGAAAAAAGAGTAATTTTTCCTTGGGTTTATGGAGGGACATTTAAATGGAATATATTTATTGTGTAGAGCGGTTTATTGACACGTTGAAGCACCAGCGATAAAGACCCTGGCGCAAGAAGTCCGGGAACCAGCGAGGCGAGGGACCGGCACACAAGCGGCAGTTCTCCAGCACGAGCCTTCTACGGACTTCTTCTTCTTCTTCACCTCGGCGCTAGCGCTTCGTCGTCGTTGGTAGTACTGTATCATCTTCTTCATTCCAACTGCCCCCGCGGAAAGAGGGAGCCATCCTGGCGACTCAAGGCGAGGAGACGACGAGAGGACTGTAATAAGGCTTCAAGCGGCTGACATGAACGACGTCGCGACCACGGCGGCGATGGTCCAAAGAAGGTGTCACCGGTTCGATGATATAGTTCACAGGTGACGTACGCTCTAAGATACGGTAAGGACCAATGTGCTTGGCCGAAAATTTGGACGCAGCCGGAACAGAGAGCCAGACCAGTGATCCAGTGGAGAATTGGGCAGCGGGCGTGTGTTGATCGGACTCATGTTTGCGGAGTCCTTGACGTTCGGCGGTGAAGGAGCGAGCCAACCGGCGGCATTGCTCAGCATGGCGGGTAATGTCAGAAAGGGAAGTATATTCCGAGCTGTCGGGGTTGTAGGGAAGGATTGTGTCCAGGAGACAGGAAGGCTCGCGCCCGAATAAAAGAAAGAATGGGGAGAAGCCGGTGGTTGCCTGAGATGCGGTGTTATATGCATAGGTCACAAACGGAAGGACTTGATCCCAATTAGAGCTGTCGGAGCTAATGTACATGGCGATCATGTCCCCAAGTGTCCGGTTGAATCGTTCGGTGAGGCCGTTGGTTTGGGGGTGGTAAGCAGTAGTGGTACGGTGAACTGAGTGGCACGCATCGAGAAGCTCTCTAACAACTTCAGACAAGAAGACACGGCCGCGGTCACTGAGAAGTTCTCGCGGAGCGCCGTGACGCAGGACGAAGTGATGAAGAAGGAAGAAGGCGACGTCGCGAGCAGTAGCCGCAGGTAGGGCAGCGGTCTCAGCATACCGAGTGAGGTGGTCCACGGCAACGATAATCCATCGATTCCCGGCGGTCGTGAAGGGGAGCGGCCCATATAGGTCGATGCCCACACGATCGAAAGGGCGAGCCGGGCATGGTAATGGCTGTAACGGGGCAGTCGAGGGTCGAGGTGGCGACTTCCGCTGCTGACAGGCTGTGCAAGAGCGAACGTAGCGACGAACGAAGTTGTACATGCCCCGCCAGTAGTACCTCTGCCGTAGGCGCTCGTAGGTTTTTAGCGATCCAGCGTGAGCGCTCTGAGGGTCGGCATGGTAGTGCGCACAGATCTCAGACCGAAGGTGTCGGGGAATCACGAGGAGCCACTTTCGGCCGTCCGGACGATAGTTGCGGCGGTATAGGAGATCGTCGCGGATGGCAAAATGGGAAGCTTGGCGACGAAGGGCCCGAGGGAAGGAGGACGTAGAGTGTGCACGAAGGACATCGAGCAAGGATGAAATCCATGGATCCTGGCGTTGTTGATTGGGCATGTCCGTAGTAGTGAGCGCTGCGAGTAGGGAATCAGATAAGGGGGAAGAAGGCGCAGGAGAGGGCAGTGGCGAGCGTGACAAGGCGTCAGCGTCGGAGTGCTTGCGGCCCGACCGGTAGACTACGGTAATATCGAATTCCTGAAGACGGAGCGCCCAGCGGCCAAGGCGTCCTGAGGGATCTTTGAGGGAGGCCAACCAGCACAAGGCGTGGTGATCAGTAACGACGGTGAACGGGCGGCCATATAAGTATGGGCGAAATTTCGTGAGAGCCCACACTACGGCCAGGCACTCCTTTTCAGTCACGGTGTAGTTCGACTCGGCTTTGGTGAGAGCACGGCTGGCGTACGCAACAACGTATTCAGAAAATTCGGGCTTGCGCTGGGCCAGGACAGCACCGAGGCCAATTCCGCTTGCGTCGGTGTGCACCTCAGTAGGAGCACTGGGGTCATAGTGCCGAAGAATAGGGGGTGAAGTAAGAAGGCGACGGAGCGCAGCAAAAGCTTCATCGCAGGCAGAGTCCCACGTAGACAGGTCGGCGGGACCATTGAGGAGTTTCGTAAGGGGCGCGACGATAGAGGCGAAATTAGGGACAAAGCGCCGAAAATAGGAGCAGAGGCCCACAAATCGGCGCAGCTGTTTCGTAGAGATCGGTTTAGGGAAGTCAGCCACAGCACGGAGTTTGTCAGGATCAGGTAGGACGCCATCTTTGGATACGAGGTGGCCGAGTATTGTCAGTTGCCGGGCGCCAAAGTGACATTTCTTGAGGTTAAGTTGGAGGCCAGCACGGGTGAGGCAGCTCAATATCTGGCGCAAGCGCTGGAGATGCGTCGGAAAATCGGGCGAAAACACAACAACATCATCTAAATAGCAGAGACAAATGTTCCACTTGAGGCCGCGCAAGATGTTGTCCATCATTCGTTCGAACGTGGCGGGAGCGTTACACAGACCGAATGGCATTACGGTGAATTCGTATAGGCCGTCAGGGGTAACGAATGCCGTTTTAGGACGGTCGGACTCAGACATCGGGACTTGCCAATAGCCGGAACGGAGATCCAGAGAGGAGAAGAACTCGGCGCCTTGCAAGCAGTCAAGGGCGTCGTCAATACGGGGTAGCGGGTAGACGTCTTTGCGCGTAATTTTGTTGAGCCGGCGATAGTCCACGCAAAATCGTATCGAGCCATCCTTCTTTTTGACCAGGACAACTGGGGAGGACCAAGGACTTGCAGATGGCTGAATAACGCCGCGTTGGAGCATATCGTCCACTTGCTCAGCGATGAGACGGCGTTCAGGAAGTGACACACGGTAGGGGCGCTGACGAAGAGGAGTATGGGTACCGGTTTCAATGTGGTGCTCGACAGTGGTCGCACGGCCCAAAGAAGAGGACTGGTGGTCAAACGATGAGCGAAACTGGTCGAGCAGGACAAGAAGCTGCGCGTGTTGAGCTGTGTCGAGGGCAGGATCAATAGAGCGGTCGAAAATGTCCGAAGGCAGTGGGTGATCGGGAGTAGCGCGACGTGGGGTGAGGGCAGCGAGGTCAAGACTGGAGGAGGGCACATCGGTGTCGAAGGAAGAGATGAAGTCAGCGGGTTCAAAATGACCAAGGCACTCGCCACGAAGCAGGGGAAACGCAGAGAATGAGGTGTTAGAGACGAGGATTGCGGCAGCACCGTGGTGAATGTCGATGACGGCGAAAGGAAGAGAGAGAAGTCGGCGAGAGGCAAGGAGGGGGGAAGGCTTGAAGAGAACGGTGGCGTCAGAAACAGAAGCGGCGCACACAGGGACGAGCACAGCACTCCCAGGGGGAATAGCGGTGTCCTCGGCAACAACAAGCTTATCATCACAGCGAATCGGAGGTTCGTCGAAGAGTGCATCACAAAGCGGAGAAAAGACGACCTGCGCACGGGCACAGTCAATGACGGCGCTATGGCGGGATAGAAAGTCCCAGCCAAGGATGACGTCATGGGAGCTTGCACGGAGGACTAAAAATTCGACAACATATAAAACATCGGCGATGACGACGCGTGCTGTGCAAGCGGCAGAAGGAACAACAGGCTCGGCGCTAGCTGTACGGAGGGAGAGTCCAGAAGATGGGGTGGTAACTTTTCGAAGTGAACGGCAGAAGTTTTCGTTAATAACAGAAATGGTGGCCCCAGTGTCCACAAGCGCAAGTGTCGGGACGCCGTCTACAAACACGTCAAGAAGATTCGGCGGTGAAAGGCGAGGACTTGAGCAGGGCGATGAGAGCGCAGTTCGTGCCCCAGGAACTGCGGCTGCTAGTTTTCCGAATCGGCGGTGGCGGTGCGACGCCTCATGGGCGACAAGGAGCGGCGGCGAGGGGAGGGCGAGCGATGGGAAACGTAGGGCTGGCGACCAAGCGCGCGATCAGGCGAGGTGCCCCGATGGGGTGGTTCGAAAGGTGGGCAGAAGGTGCGATCCGTACCGGGGTAGTCCGGCAGGGGGTGCAGAGGCGCAGGCATAGTACGTCGACAGAGGCGCGCGACGTGGCCTGGAATACCGCAGGCGTAGCAGATAGGTCTGTTATCAGCCGTGCGCCAAGGATTGTAGGCAGCGGGCACGAAACGGTGTCGTGGAGCAGCAGGCGCAGACACCGCAGGAGGAGCGTATGCATAGGCCTGCTGCCGCGGTGGTCTTCTGACAGCGTCGGCATAGGTGAGAGGCACAGGTGCGGGCGCAGGCGGCACGGTTACTGCAGGATCGTAGCTCAGCGGGGCGGCAACAGGGTTGGGCTGGATTGGGAAAAGACCGGCCTGGGGAGCCAAGGGTGCCGGTTGCCGAAGACAAGGAAGTGCATCGGCGACCTCCTGCGTGATGGCGTGCCGGATCTCAGGACTGAGGACGGGCGGTGACGAGTGTTGGTGAGAAAGGAGCGAGAGTTGCCTGGCGACCTCGTCCCGCACGAAGTCTTTGATGGTAGCGAGTAAGTCGTTGTTGATGCCCAGGCCGGAGATGGAGTCGGCAGGTGGGGGAGAGCGACGAGCACAAAGGCGTTGTTTCCGCAACTCGTCGAAACCTTGGCACAGGGTGTACACCGAGGCAACGGTGGTGGGGCTCTTCGCCAACAACATCTGAAAGGCGTCGTCGTCGATGCCTTTCAGGATATGCTTTATCTTGTCAGCCTCGGTCATAGCCGGGTCAACACGCTTACAAAGGTCCACTACATCCTCAATGTAGCTCGTGAAAGTCTCGTTAGTGTGCTGAGCTCGGACACGCAGGCTTTGCTCAGCGCGCAGTTTCCGCACGGCGGGACGACCGAAAACCTCCGCGAGTGTGCTCTTCAGAACGGCCCAGGTGGGAATGTCGGCCTCGTGGTTCCGGAACCACAGGTTCGCAACGTCGCTGAGGTAGAAAATCACATTGGTGAGTTTGACGCGGTCGTCCCAGTTGTTATGGCGGCTCACCCGTTCATACGACTCCAGCCAATCTTCCACATCCTGGTCGCTGTGGCCGCTGAAAACAGCTGGGTCCCGCTGCCGGACGGCACCGGAGCAGATGACTGGCTCCGGCGGGGGGGCTGGCAGTTGACTGGGGGGCTGCTGACCTGCCTTGGACATCGGGATGGTGCGACTGCGAAGGTCCACGGTGATGGGGAAAGGTGACCGCCGCAACCTCCACCAAATGTAGAGCGGTTTATTGACACGTTGAAGCACCAGCGATAAAGACCCTGGCGCAAGAAGTCCGGGAACCAGCGAGGCGAGGGACCGGCACACAAGCGGCAGTTCTCCAGCACGAGCCTTCTACGGACTTCTTCTTCTTCTTCACCTCGGCGCTAGCGCTTCGTCGTCGTTGGTAGTACTGTATCATCTTCTTCATTCCAATTGGTGTATTTGGTTGGTGCAATACATTTGTTAGTTGCTTTTACAGTGTTTTCATTCCGTAGATCATTTTATATGGCTTCACTTTCCGTCATTCGTTTTGACGCATATTATTGTCCTTGATGCTATTTTAGAGACCTACTAGGTGCACCAAGAAAGAAGTTTCACTCATTAGCCTTTGCCAGTTACTGCATGCCAAACCTTAATTTTAGTGTGATAGACCTCACGTGCGAAAGCCAGCCAAGATTCTAGTGGCTTGCATGAATTTGAGGGTGCCGAAATAAAACGAATATTGCCTCCACTAGGTTTCCAACCTGCGCCGGCACGAACAGATCAACTTCGCTAGAAACTGGAAATGAGCACTATGCTTATCGCCGCAGCCGATCACCCTTCGTGTTAAACGACAACGCACTCTCGCACTGTGCATTGCGCATCTTCGTCTTCATCAACTTCCATCAGCGGCGCGAACAGATCAGATGAGCTTATCCTCAATCAGGGTTTAGCCCGACCCTAATATCGTCACGAGACGTGCCGACGATCCAGCAAAGCAAAACCATGAGCCAAACATGCTAAACATGTGTTTCCGCATGGATCCTCGGGTTAGCTTTTTCTCATTTTTTGCTTTTTGTTATCTCTTATAGTGACTAGTTTAAAAACTAAACAGAAAGACTTGGATTTCTGAGAGCACAAGTCAGGTTAATGCCACAAGCATTACTAGTGTATCTCAGCCGGAGCGTCATCATTTCGATTACAGCGAAATACAAAGTGCAGTGCGTTGTACGTTGGGGTTAAAGAACTCTAGATGTTGAATACTAATCCTTATATTCCCACTACAGTGTGTCTGCTTGCCCGCCTGCAGCTTTCAACCAATCAGTCATACTTATACGAGGTCTGTTAGAAAAGTATCCGACTTTATTTTTTTTGCGAACACCTGATGAATATGAAACAAGCGCGCTTGCATCAGCTGATCGTGAACCTTTGTGCGCATGCACGAATTTTTTCCCGCCTGCGAATAGCGTCAGTCTCTGGGACGCAGCGTTTGAATGAGGCAGTGCGCAGTGCTCTCGTCGGTTTTTTATTGCAAGAAAAGGGCGGAGCGACAGGAGCAGCGCACTGCATCAAATTTTGCCACAAAGTGGGCGACAGCCAAGTGAAAACCATTCTTAATATTCAGACGGATTTCGGTGACGATGCTATGAGCAGCACACAGATTAAGCAGTGGTACAATTGGTTTAAAGACGGCCGCACATCGGTGGAGAGAGAGAGAGCCACGCTCCGGTCGGCCGTCAACATGCCGAAATGGCCAGGTCATTGCTGAAGTGAACGCTGTGGTGACGCGGGACCGTCGTGTGACTATCAGAGAAATTGCGGAAGAGGTGGACATCAGCAACCTTTCTGCACATTCCATTATCACCAAAGATTTGGCCATGGAGAGAGTTGCGGCAAAATTCGTGCCGAAACTGCTCACGGTGGAGCAAAAGCAGCTTCGTGTTGAAGTCTCACAGGACAATCTAGATTCGACAAACAGTGACCCCGACTTCATCAACACCATAATCACTGGTGACGAGTCTTGGGTGTACGGTTACGACCCGGAAACCAAATCGCAGTCGTCACAGTGGAGGAATTCCACATCACTAAGACCACAGAAGGCCCGCCAAGTGCGCAGCAATTTCGAGGTGATGCTGACTGCTTTTTTTGACTCCCTCTGTGTGGCACACCACGAGTACGCACCCCACAGGGTCAAACAATGACCAAAGAGTACTACAGGGATGACCTCTGTCGCCTACGTGGTGCTGTGCGGCGCAAGAGACCGGAGTTGAGGACAACAGGAAATTGGCGCATCCATCACGACAGTGCTCCGGCACATTCCTCGCACTTGATTCAGACTTTTCTCGCGAAAAACCAGACTCCTGTAGTTCAACAGGCTCCTTACTCTTCTGATGTGGCCCCCTGCGACTTCTGGCTGTTTCCCAAAATGAAGAGGCCATTGAAAGGAGCGCGATTTCAGACAAAAGATGACATTATGGCTGCAACGACAGCTGAGATAAACTCCATTCCGAAAGGAGCCTTTTCGGAATACTTCCAACAATGGCAGCACCGCTGGGAGAAGTTTGTGGAGTCCCAAGGAGACTACTTTGAAGGTGATTAGGTTTCCAACGCTCCAGTTTCTTTTTCTATGGCCAAAGGTTGGATACTTTCCTAACAGACCTCGTATACCGTACCCAAACTGAACCAAGCCATCCCATTACCATGTCATATCATTCCATACCATGTCAGCGTTCCATGTCATACCACATCGTATCGCACATACGATACCATAAAACACCACGCTCTACCGTACCAGAACTTATCATACCATGCCATACCACACTGTACCCACCATACCGCACCATACCATATTATAGTATATCATACCATGCCATGCCACATATGCAATATCATACTGTATCAAACCATACCAAGCCAAATCATGGCGTACCCTACCACAGCTTGCCATACTGTATCGTACCGCATCACACCCTACCATACCGCACCGTACCATGCCTCGCCGTACCCTACCATATAAGCTGTGCGTCGACTGCACAAATCACAGAGCGAAAACTGAATGAGGATGCGTGATTCTGCTGACTAGTGTTAACGCGTACAGGCCGGACGCATGTGTAAGTAATTGCGTCGGTGTTTGTGCAAGAAGGGGACAGCGTGTACTATGTGTCTAAAATACGCGAGACGAATGCCAGCCAGTGTGCGCGTGTACACCTCTTTTTTCCAGGTCGCCCCATGCAATTAATTGCATTATGGCAGAACCACCTTTCATTCGCACTCTACCTCTCCCTTTCCTTCCCTGCGAAATCCGTAGTGTGCAGAAGCAGGCCGGTTACGTTACCGAAGGACGACCTCTCCACCTTTTCTTTAAATTAACTTTACATTCTTTCACTTACACCATACCATATAATATTATCATTCGCCATACTATACTAAGTCAATATTTCAAGATTTTGTTCTACATAAACTATAGACAGGCATGTGAATTGCAGAGGCTTTAAAGCATAACTGTATTTTAGCTCACAAGCTCGAGGAGGCTAGAAATGAGCGCGTCCACGCAATAATCTCACTTCCAGGAAATGTTCCGCCCAGTGCACAGTTAATCTTATCACGGGAGGTTCCCTGATTGCCACGACAATCTCTACCGTTCTTCATCACCGGCAGCGGAAGAAGTGATCACTTACGGAAGAACGCGCACGGGCAGAAGTAATCCATTTGGCCTCCACGAGACAGCGTTGACGTCCTCCCAAGTCAATCGGGCCGGAAAAATCACCTTGCAATCAAGCTGCGGCTGCTATCAGCCTGAGTGCGGAGGCGGTAGTACCGATTCAGTAAACCTGAAATTAGCTGAGCGCTGTCACCGTCGCCCCATTCGGCCTGGACATAACAAAAAAGTTACAAGGAAGGAAAGTTGATGACGTGAGCAACGCTGTGCAACGTAACAGATTTTGAAAAGCATGAGGCAATTTCGAATAGTTAAATGCCCAAAAAGCTTAAAACCTTGGCGAAGTTTTCTTGTCAGAAGTTGAGGACACAAAAAGCAACTGTCAGTAAACGGGTCGTCACAGAACTCTTCCCAGCTTCAGTCGCCATACGCATCAGTTGCTTGCAAGAAATGACAAAGTTGGCGAGGTCCCCTTGATGAGCATTGTCGCCACTATATTACCTCCCATTAAAGTGTCATGAGAATCTTGGTAGCAAGGAGTCGTCGAGAGCTCATCAGATACCAAGCAGGAAGCGTGTATTAGGTTTCTCGCGTTTAGCGCGTGAACACATTTAGTCATGCATTTAACTTTGGTTCGCTACGCTGATTTTGAGAAAGACAATTACCCTCTTCTTGTTTACTTCTGATATCGATTACATAGGCTGCTTCGTGAAGGTGCTGCGTGTGATCCTTTTTTTTTTTACTTCTGCGAAAAAGTAGGT
This sequence comes from Amblyomma mixtum, assembly GCF_055824585.1. NCBI lineage: Eukaryota > Metazoa > Arthropoda > Arachnida > Ixodida > Ixodidae > Amblyomma > Amblyomma mixtum. The sequence continues at coordinate 23,037,161 of NC_143017.1, forward strand.
ATAGCAGCTTGGACGTATACGCCTCGTTTTTTTCTATTGGAGAAAAATCTTTTATTCCATTAAACTAAAGTCGGGAAGTGGTATATAAGCCTTCTGCAAGAGGTAGTATTCCCTAGAAAGTTATCATACCATACAAGATGTCCATTGCGTTGAATTTTCATTGCTTGTAAGAGGGGCAATAAATGCATGAATACCAAATTCATCGCATGAGGGCTAGAAAAACTGCATGATTTCCTGCATAAGCGTTGCAAGCGCTGCAGCTATATTGTGCTTGCTCCGACTTTGACCTGCATGTATATAATGATGCTTGCTACTGCGTAGCCTAACCATCCGTATTCTAAAAAAGTTCATTACCTGAAATATTCTTTTCTTCTAAACCTAACTGTTCACTCACCCGCGCTCATAATATCAAGAGTCAGTCTGGGTCTCGACGTTATGCTTTCTTCCGACGGCTTTAATAAACAAGATAGTTCTTTATACGCCAGTAGACATATTTGATCAATAAGGGGTACTGATTCAAATACGCTTAATTATATTATAAGAACACCACGCTAGTTTTCGTGGCGTTAACAGTGCCAAAGTATTATAGTTCCGGAAATAAGTATTTATTGTTACATAAATGAAACATGACGTTTTCACTATCATATCTTACGGTGGCATGTCGAATGCTAATGAGCTGTCGTTTAGATGCAATGCACGGTGCACTAAAGTATTCCAGCCTATACTCCGTTTCATACATCAGATGCAACGCTGTCACAGCTAACGCTCTTTTTTGCGCAGCCTGCATCCGTGACAGAAAATAGTGCGTTGCTTGTGGTGAGCGAAAAGTAACAAATGCTTTGCCGACAGGCTTCGTGGGTAATACATTTGTCATCAGCGTGACAAAAAACGATCTTATTGCGAGCGAATCGGTCGAGGTCTGTGATTTTGTATTTTGCGCTTGTCCTCTTTTTCCATTTCACGTTTTGGCTGTCCCCGCTGGCTGCCGTGTTTACTCTTTCCGTCCGCCTCCCTTCCACTTTTGAGAAAATTGCGTCCAGCTCAGCGGCTGCGGCCAGCTCTCCTGTGCGCATTTTCTCCAAGGTTCGTGCACGCCAAGCAAGTAATTGCGAATATGTTCTGCCGCACCATCCGTTTTCCGGAGAAGTCTATTCAGGAAGTACTGAGTGCTGTGAGCGAGGACACCGGAGTATCTCGCCGTGCCGTTGCCAAAATCAAGGCGGGGCGTCTGTGCAGGCCTGTGGCGTCTCCAAAGAAAAGACCTCGCGACGTGAAGATTTCAAGCTCGCGAATAGTCAAGAATGACAGCTTCACAGTCCATGCCATCCGTCTGAAAGGGCACGTTATGTACGCGAAGACGGAAGTCCCAACGCTGGGCAGTGTACTAAAGGCTGTTAGTGAGGACGACGACTTGCCGAACTTCAAGAAAACCACATTGTGGAGGTTGATGAAGGACATCGGATTCACATTTCATGTATGAAAAAGGAATCTTGCACTAATCGAGCGAAGTGACATCATTGCTTGGAGTCGCAGGTACCTGCGGGCGATCAAGGAATTCCGAGGACATCGTAGGTACGGGTCATTCCTTGCTTATTTTCTTACGCAGCACGTTTAGACTGGCTTCACATAGAGCTTGATGTTAGCTTTGCAACCTCGTAGTCGGAACAGTGAGTGTTGCTTCCGGATAACACATTTAGAAGAAATCGTCTTAACCACGTTGCTGCGGCCGACCTTTTGCGTAGTGGTGATGATTCACGACCAGTTTTGCGCTAGGTTTCGGTGGGGCACGTCTCTGCATGGGTCAGATTTAATCGCTAAATCCCAATTGGTGCGGCAAGCAAAAACAGCAAAACTGCCAAAAATGTAGCACTGCAATGGGTAGTGTCATCTCGTCGTCACCGTAGGAACAAATGGACACCCACCGTACACTGCCAGTTGCTCTGGTGGTGCGAGTTACTGGCGCTACTGCTGCGAACGTTGGCAATTTTTGTTCGCAGTCGCGCGAGTGAAGAGATTTCAGACGTTGCCGAATTAGTCAAGTACCCCATGCAAACATACAGTGAATATAAACTGGCTACCAAATGCCGCCTGGGCGTGAAATATAAGCCAACAAGGGAGCAGTTAAGCTGAGATAATTCTTTTTCTCGAGTGTCCTTGAGCGGCTGTTTGTGAGACAGGTGTCAGCAGTGCATTTGTAGCAGTGCTTTGTCTACTTACATGCTGCAGCGTGTTTGTTTACTTACAAGCATTGACTCGTGTGCTCGGTTGTTTTGCATTTACAGGTGCGTCGTCTACGCAGGGCACACAAAAGGATACATCTGGCAGAACAAGACTGTAAAGTCATCTCAGGATGCCTTCCTGAAAGGTTTAACAACGGGATTGGCTGCGCCGTCGGGCAAATTGGCCCGTTTGATCCGTGTACATGGTGGGAGCAGTGCAACAGCATTCGTGGAAGACACTGCTGACTTCTTCAGAGCAAAAAAGGGAAACCACGCTGACTACCACTCTGAGATTGATGGCAACTACTTTGAGAAGTGGTTCACCGACAAGTTTTCGCCAAACATTCCGGTCAATAGCATTGTCGTCATGGACAATGCTCCATATCATAGCGTGGCTCTTGAAAAAGCACCACTGGCTGTTTCCAGAATAAACCATTTCTCACAAACACTGCGGGGGCAGCATTTTTTACTGTCCTGTCTCTTTTATTTTTGCTCTTTCGAAATATTTTTACCTATGTACAACTTTTTTTGCATTCTTACTTGACGCTCCCACAGCTTGGAACTCTTTACCTGGCTGCATGAAAATCCTGCCTGAGCAGCTTCTGCTCTTCTAGGAGAGCAGGGAAATCGAGACAAGCTGACTTGCCTCTGTGTTGCCTTCATATACATTTGTACACGACAACAAATCTCACTTTTGAGGCAGCACTATTTTCTCTCACTGTGTGAATCAACACTATGTTCTAAATTTAACACCTAAGACGGGAAAACAGGCCATATCGAGGTAGTGTCTGTAAAAATAATTTGACCCGAAAGTTGCAGACGGCCACTTGTTAATCGGCCCACGGCGGAGCACTCACCACTGTGCTAATTAATTAAACCCGATGAATGAACGTCATCTTTCCCACAAACCTCTCGCTTGCATCTAAAAAGTATCGTCGCAATGCTTCAGAATCGGGAATAAAACCGCTACTGGTGACCAAAAGCCCGCGCGAGCTCATTGACAACGAATTTCGAGCAGCTCACATAACGCGGTATGCATGAAATGAACAGATGCATACAGTTCATTTCAGAACACGCCGTAATATTCAAGCGATTCTGAACAAAACGAGTTTTCTAAGTCACGCGAAATTCAACGTGCGATGAATAAAAAGTTTTGCGAAAAAAAAGTTTCACCATCCGGAATTCGAACCCACGCACCCCCACTGCCTGTCGACTCGACGGAGCGACGCGTGAGACCACACGGCCACAAACAGCTTTTTTTTTCTTTATTGCATGGAAGAACTTCCGTGAAAAGGGGGAAAAACTTCAAGAAAACTGGTTCGCGTCTGAAGTTACCGCGCTGCTTAATAAGAGCCCGCCATAGCCCTAACTCAACACTGCATCCCCATCAAAACATCAAAATTCAGGGAGGCACACACATGCATCTAGGCACGGCAGCCAGCTTGGAGGTTCTTCGCGTGCAGCATATACACTCCTCACCAAAGCACACTGTTCACGAAACAGAGATTTGGACGATCTTGGTGGCTCGGCATGTCTGTCCATCATACGGCTTTTCCAAAGACTGAATATTCCCATCAACACAAACAGGTCATAAGGCACAACATAGTTTTGGCCAACAGGCTGAAATCTAATAGTGTATGGTGTAATTTCAATGTCCTTCTTAAGAGTTCGTTGTGGTATGTCCCAAAAGAACATGGCATCACGGCACAGGATGAAGCAGTGATCAATTGTCTCAGGCACGTTACACAGACGGCAATCCACATTCCAGGGTACAAACATCCCCTTGTCATTAAGAAATGTCTTGACAGGCAGCGTCGCTGTGTAGTTTGAAAAAGAATGTTTTAGCGGCTGCCTGAATGCACATCCGCCTAACACGCTTTAGAACACTGATGTCCAAAGACCCCAGATAAGGCTGCCGATACAATGGTGTAGGGAAGAAAGACTCAGTGAGAGCCTGAGTCATCTGTTTCCTCGAGAGGCTAGAGAGGTAATCTAAAGAGAAGCGTCAGTGTCAGCAACCTCCTTAAGGAATCCCCATAAAGTCCCCTCACGAGCCTGCCCAGTCGGTGCGAATAAGTAAGGCAAATGAAAACTAAGCCGCCTAATGAGCACAGCTACCAGAAACGGGTGGCTTGCCGATTTGAAAAAGAAAAAACGGGAAACAAGTTGATGCACGAACGGTGAACAAGACCCACTCCACCACCCGCTAAGGGAAGGAACAAGTTGTCACGCCTTATGGACTCCCATTGAGAGCGCCACACGAATTTTGCAAATATTCTGTGTATTGCTTGCACCTTCCTCCTCGCACAATGCAGGACTTGAAGGACATACGCGAGCTTTGCAAACAAAAATATGTTACAGACCTGTGCCCTCGCAAACACTGAGAGTTCCCTACCCATCCAACCCTGTGTTTGCCGCCGTAGAGTTACAATTTGTGAATCCCAGTAGGCTGTACTGTTGCGAACTTGGTGCAGCGGAACGCCTAGGTACTCAAGAAGCCTACAGTCCCAGCATATGCCACCGAACTGGCTTGGCCTAGTTCCCCAATGACCCAACCAAAAGCCTTTGGATTTCTCTAAATTAAGAGCCGCGCCTGATAGATCGCAGAACTGTTTAGTCAAGTGTAAAGCCTCAAGTACACTATTTTTGTCAGAACAAAAGAGGGCGACATCATCAGCGCAGGCTAAAACTTTAACTTCACATTGAGCCAGAGAGAAACCGCGGATAGCTGCGCTGTTAATTATACTGAGACAGAGGGGTTTCAGATATAGGGCAAACAACAATGGAGACAATCGCACGATATCCCTCAACAGTTTTCAAACGATTAGTATCTTTGCTTTTGGGAATTAATATTGTGTGCCCAGATAGAAAGTGGGAGGCAGGACACCCACATCATAAGATGCTTGGAAAACTTCCATCAAAACAGGCAGCAGGCAAGGCGAAAATGTTTTATAGAATTCGCTAGTAATACCATCTGGCCCAGGAGATTTTTGGCTCTGCAGGGCAGAAATGGCTGATTGAATTTCATCCAAAGGGATAGGTCCCGTCACTATAGCACACTTCTCATCGTCAAGTTGAGGGAAGTTTCCGGGTAAGGAACTTTAATCGAAACCCTGATTTGGATGTTCGCAACTGCCAAACAACTTTCGATAATAGTCGAAGAAAGCAGCAAGAATACCAGGCGCATCGCTGTATGTGCAATCACCACACTGAATTTCCAATATTTCCTTCGCAAGAGCATTCTCTCTTTCATCACTCAGGGCCCGACGAGAAGGTTGCTCGTCAAGAAACCTTCGGGACCTAGATCTTATCAAGGCCCCCTTATATCTTTCTGTCGCAAATTGTTGAAGCTGTGCTTTTACGTTATTAATCTCTTAATAATAATAAATAATAATAATAAATACTTTATTCACACCAAAGAAACAATACAAGACGCGGATGCGCCAAAGCCTCAATTGGGCTTGTAGGGCGCCGTCCGGCAGCAGCAACAACCTGTGTTACCAAATCAATTCTTTGTTTTGTGTACATTAAAACATATGCACTAGAGCTGTTCAAGCTGGGCAATAGCATCACGTAACTGTCTGCGAGTGTTCAAGTTGAAAACATTATCAGGCATCTTATTGAATATACATGGAATATAATATGACCTCATAGACATACCAAAATGAGTTCGCACTGCAGGGACAATATATCGAGAAACTTTTCTTAATGGGATTGGTTTAACGTTGTGGAACCGAAATTCAGAGTTCCAGAAATATCTGAGTACAGTGACTTGTTTGAACACAATATCAAAGGAAGGCAGACCTGAAGAAAGGAATACACTTTGCTGTTTATGGGGTATTGAATAGATGACACTCTTAGCCATATTCTTGAGAATACGGTTTATCCTATTTTTCCATGTTGCAGAACAGTTGAAGAAACAGCACATGCCATATCTCAGCAGAGAATACCCCAAAGACTGTGCAATTAAACGTCTTATGGCAAATGGCAGGTAGGCCCTTAGAGCATAGAGCAAGCATGCGACGCCTCTGAGCTTCTTACTGAGGTCTGCCATGTGCGTGTTCCAGGATAAATCACTGTCAAAGTAAATGCCAAGGTATTTCACGGACGGAACACATGTAATGGGGTAGCAAGAACATGCAGTGCAACTGGAGCTGTGCAAAAAAACCGCAGCGTTTTTCGGGATTGGCTTGTGTGCATTTCTAAAGCACACTAGATGAGTTTTTTGGGGGTTTATATCAATCAGGTTACATTGAAACCAATCATATAGATTAGTAGCGTCCTGTTGAAGTTGACGGAGTGCGCAAGAAAAATCTGTATTAGATGAGATGAGGAGGGTGTCATCTGCATATTGATAAATCTGTGATGAAGTTATAATGCTGGGGAGGTCATTAACATAGAGATTAAATAAGAGGGGTGATAAGATGGATCCCTGGGGAACACCACTATATAAGTCTATAATTCTGCTTTGCACAGGTCCAAGTTCCACCATTTGAGATCGCTGAGACACATAATTTCTTAGTAACATTTGAAAAGGACCACGAAAACCATAGCAAAACAACTTTTCACAGAGAATATCATGGTGAACAGTATTAAATGCCTTCCTGACATCAAGAAAGAGACCAAATGCCACTTCATTTTGATCAAAACTAGAATGAACGGAATCCGACATCTTTTCTAATAACGTTTGGGTACCAGAACCAGCAACAAATCCGTATTGATGTGGGCTAAGCACGTTATGCCTCAGCAAAAATGCTGACATTGTACATAAGACGTGTTTTTCTCAAATTTGTGATATACACGACACGATAGATATTGGGCGATAATTCGAGATATCATTTCTTTTGCCACCCTTGTAAAGTGGTATAACGCGCGCTTGTTTAAGAGAGCATGGTAAGAAGCCACTTTCAATCATATCATTTAGCATAAAAAGAAGGACACACTTCAAGCTTTGGAAGTTTCTGGAAAGGTCGCTGATAAATATTCCATCAATTCCAGCCGATTTGTTATGCCGTAGACTGGAGATTATGCTGAAAAGATCTGGCTCTGTTATGTGTGGAAGAAATGCTGAGTCAATCACAGAAGAAGGAAGTAACGGCGAACGTGATGTGGCACGGGCAATGCGCTGTTCTTTAGAAAAAAAGTTATTAAAATCATTTGCCAAAGAGGATGTCAAGTGACCAAAACTATGCTCTATTGCGTCCTTGACCGGTCTACGCTGACGCCCACGCAGTTCGTTCACGATAGCCCAAGTTTTGGCCACGTCATGGTGGCAATTGCGAAACTGGCTAGCATAGTAACGCCTTTTAGAGGACCGAAGAAGAGCGGTTACTTTGTTCCTAGCAGCCCGAAATTCATTTCGTAAGTTTGCATTTTTTGGTGAAGCGCGACATTTTGACCACAGCGCTTGTTTGCATCTAACGGCTGCGAGAATGTCAGCTGTAAGCCAGAAGCAATTATTATTTCGTTTTTTGACAATGATACTTTTTTTGCAGGATTCTTTTAAATTTTTAAGAACCAAAACAAAGTTATCGTAGGCGGTATCTTTGTTATTTCGTGATATAAATGAGTTCCAGTCGAAGGATGACACCTTACTGTCAAATAGTTTTCGATCTAGTATAGTCATAACACACCTGCTATCATTAGGTTTCTGTGCAGAATCGACCTTAGCAAAGTGGCATAGTGTAAAGTAATGATCCGCTAATTTCTTTCGAATGACAGCTGCCATAACATAAGACAAGTCCGACGCGCGTACGTTAACGTGGTCTATGCAAGTTTTACACAAACTGTTGTTTACGATCTCTTCTCTAGTAGGATCTGAAAGTAGTGTTTCTATACCATGATCCGCAAGGGCATTTAGGTAGCTTTGTGCAGATGCTCTCTCAGGCTTTAACAGATCAATATTCAAGTCAATAAATATTCTTCGAGATAGGCACCCGGGCTAACCCTCTCTAACTCATGTAGCTCTGTCAGGGTGCGCCCAAGCTCACGAAGGTGATGTCTTTTCAGGAAAGCAATTCTTGCTGAGGCGTCAATTGCCAAGTTTTTGATCTCCTGTTTAAACAAGTCCCACTTTTGAAAAACGGACAGATCACGGCGTGACCATACGTCTTTCAAACACGTAGGAACAGCACGTTGAAAGATTTCGTCTGAGAGCAGACAGTTATTCATCTTCCACAACTCACATCGAGGGTGAAGCACATGCCGAGTTTACCTCCCTATCTGAAGAGACACCATACAGTGATCACTGAAGAAGATGGGCCGCACCCAGTAGCCAAACACACTTGCTAACGCGTCTACAGAAACGTAAATTCTGTCAAGGCGAGCATTAGAGGAAAACTGAAAGTGAGTGAAATGTATACTGTCGCCTTTTGCCTGTCCCACATCCACAAGATTATATTCAGAAACCAAATCGGTAAGTAATGCAGCACTAGGGTCATATCTTTTACATACCACTGATCGGTCCTCAACCCTACAAACGCAATTAAAATCTCCCAAAAATATAATTTTGCGGTCTGTGCACAAATGTTCAACTAATGACAGAAAGAAAAGCCTTCTATCGCGCTGCTTTATGGGGGCATAAACACAAATAATCCGCCACTCTATACCTGAAATTGTGAGATCACAGCATATAAGTCGCCCCTCGTCATCTATACAATAAGACATGGCTGTCATCTCTAGCGTGTTCGCCACGAATAGCATACAACCTCCGGATAAGCCTCTCGCGTGGCTAACAATAATGCTGTATTCCGACAAAAAAGGCTCGAGAGCAGCTTCTGTCTCTTCATCAGAGGACAACTTTGTTTCCTGGATAGCGGCTACACGCACGCTCCATTTCTTTAAGAGATGCCGTACCTGCTGTTGCCTCCTACGATTACGCATACCCCTAACGTTAAGGGTAGCGACTTGATATGCTGCGGCGCACGCCATTTTTTGTGCCAGTCTGAACAAACGCCATCCCCTGGAATGGGGTGGCCCGCCTCCAAATTGGCGGCCTCTCGGGCAGACATCGCCCTCCTCTTTAACGCCGCCCTTCCCGTCGCCTCTAAACATTGTGCTTTGTGGTCACCGCCATCGATACACACCTCGTCAGCATCTGCTGGACGTTTCAAAGGTGCGGAGCTCTCCATGTCTTCCTCTGAGACAGCCAAGGCCTCGGCCCACGAACCCGAGGGGAGCACATCACTCGCTGCCACACTGACAGCCGACAGAGAACCGGACACGCCAGAGATCGACGCCACACACGGCTCACCGTTACCCTCCAACGACGAAGCCGAATCAGCAACAGAGGAGGATCGGCAAGCATTCACTGGCTGAATCGCCTCGACTGACTCCACAGGAGGCATATCCGGACGTTGTCCTGTGGCGACGAGCTGTTCCTGTGCAGCAAGCACAGCAGTCTCTGTAGCACTCAGGGGGGGGGGGGGGGGGGGGGGGCTCGGGTCCGGCGGTTTTCGTTCTGGAGGTGCGGATGCTAGATGGCCAGTCGCCTCAGATTCCGTGTTGATTGGAGATGTTGAAGTCTTCTGTTCCCCATCTATTCGATGCTCACGACTTAGTTCTCCGGTCGCGTCGACAAGCTCAGACGCATCCATGATGTGTTCTGATGCCACGTCATCTTCCCGTGACCACTGGCCTTGACGCAGCCTGTCAGCGTAGCTCAAGACGCAGTTCTCCACAGTATGGCCAAATCGTCGGCACTGGGTGCATCGAGGCGTGCGACACTGGCGCCGTACATGTCCAACCCGGCTGCATCGGAGGCATAGTGGAGGTCTCCCTGGGATAACGACTAATGCCTGCACGCCATAAACATTAAGTGTGTGTGGAATTGTGCTTGCATACACTCCATCCTTGAGTGTGAGGGAGATTACACGGTTCGCCGTTTCCATATGCTCCATCCCTGGGCACCGCCACTTTTCACGCTCCACAGACTGAATCGTGCCATAAGGCTCTAATGCTTCCACAATCCTCCGGTGCTCCATATTGCGGGGAAGCCAAAGGAGCTTAACCTTGACGTTCTTAGTATCCGGGTCAAACACCATGCACCTCAGTCCTTTGACAGGAAACTCCGCTTTGTTACAAGCTTCTGCTTGGAAGAATTACTCTCGCAGGTAACCATCCACACGTGGCTCATTTGTTATTGACCAATGCACAAAATTTCCCGGAAGTCAGGTGCTCGGTACGGGCGACCCTTAAGGTCAGCATGCAGGAAAACGGTATTAAGGAGAACATTACCGGTAGGCAATCGGGGAAGGACAACTTTGTACGAGTCCGTAGTGTCCTGAGATGTCGGAAGACCTGGGCCAACGGCCGATGCGCTGTTTCCAGCAAGGAGCATGTTGATGCACAGCCGCACAGAACGGCTTCTTCCTCTTCCTCACACGGACACAAACAGCGCGGAGTGATACACCTCTCTTTATTTTTTTCTGCGGACTACTTCCGTAGCCTTCACAGCGTTGCACATGATGTATGAAACGGATTATAGCTACTGGAAATACACAATAAACTGGCCCATCCTTGAGACCACTGCTGAATATTTGAAAATAAAGGAACGAGTCAGACCATTATATTCGCGTCAAGCTGCAGCGCCTAATTGGCTGTGCAGTATAGCCTATAGTTATCATCATCATCATCACCAGCATGACTACATACACCTCAGGGCAAAGGCCTCTCTCTTGTCTGTGCAATTAACCCTGTCCTTCGCCAGCTGCGGCCACCGTACTCCCGTAAATTACCTAATCTCATCTGCCCACACAACTTTCTGCCACACCCTGCTACGCTTGCCTTCTCTTGGAATCCACTCCGCTACCCTTAAAGACCAGCGGTTATGATTCCAACCAGGATATGATTAAGCCGCATTTGTTCCCTCACCCACTCCGCCCACTTCCGGTTTCCTAACATTACACCTATCATTTTTCTTTCCATAGCTCACTGCATGGCTGTTTTCTTAAGTTAAACCCTTCGTGTTAGCCTCCACGTTTAAGCCCCGTAGTTGTGTGATGGTAAGATACAGCTGTTGTATACTTTTCTCTTGAGGTATATTGGTTCACCGGTAGGCACCCTGAGACACTTCGGATCGAGCTCCGCACCTCCTGAATGCGAGGAAGATGCTCAAACGACTAGGCCACCGCTACGGTGATCCACTCCATTCCTATTCTTCTAGTTATTTCCCTCTCATGATCCGGATCAGCGGTCACTACCTGCCCTAAGTAGACATATTCTATTAACACTTCCAGCACCTCGCAACATATGGTGAACTGCTGTTCCTTTGCGAGTTTGTTTTACACTACTTTTGCTTTCTGCATGTTAATTGTGAGGCTTACCATTCTGCTCTGAATACGTAAGTTATTGATTATTATTTGCAGCTCATCTCTTCAATGACTTAGAAAGGCAATGTCATCACCGAATCGCAGATTACTTAGGTATGCTTATTTACTCATATCCCCAACTGTTCTCAGTCCAGGCCTAGGAATACCTCCTGTAAACGGGCGGCATTGGCGAGATCGTGTGTTCCTACCTGACAACCTTCCTTATTCGAATTTTATTGCTTACATTATGAAGGACTACGGTAGCTTTGCGCTCGTTACAGACATCTTGCAGTATTTTCAACTAACACTCTTCTACAACCTGATTCTGCAATGCTTCCATGACTACTGATGTTTACACTCAGTGAAATGATTTTTTCATAATAAATGAGTGCTCCATAAAGGGATTGTTTGTATTCTGCTCATTTCTCTATTACCTGATTGCTGGTGTGAATAAGGTCTATTGTCGAGTACCTTTTGCGAAAGCCAGCCTGATCATGTGATTGATTGAAGTGTAACGTTGTCCTGATTATATTTAAGATTACCATAGTAAATACCTTATAGGCAACTGACAGTATGCCGATCGGTCGGTAATTTTTCAAATCCTTGAGGTCTCCTTTCTTAAGAATTAGGGTAATATTAGCGTTATTCCAAGCTCCTCATATGTTTGAGGTCTTAAAGCGTTGCGTAAACAGGATAGCTAGTTTTTGTAGCATAATATCCCCTCCGTCCTTCAAGAGATATGCTGTTACCTGATCCTCACCAGCCGTTTTCCTGTTTTTCATATGCCAGTGAGGCTTTCTTTACTGCCTGAATCGTTATTGGCGGAATATTCTATTGCGCTCCGGATACTGGTTCTCTAATTAACGGGTTAATTACATTGGCTACTGTGTAGATTTGTGTATAAATCTTCGGCTGCTATAACTATCTCATCGATATTGCTAATGACGTTTCCCTCTTTGTCTCTTAGCCCATATATCTTGTTTTTAGGTATGCCCATTTTTCAATTCACTGCTGTTACGCTATCTTCGTTCTTTATGGCATGCTCGATTTTCTCCATATTAAACTTCCTTATGTCGACCATCTTGCGCTTATGTTTTAACTGTGAAAGCTCTGCCAGTTCTATGCTGTCCGCAGGGTTAGACACTTTCATGCTATGGTGTTTCTTTATCACAATTTTTTTTTGTTTCCTGAGATAGCTAGCTGGTTTCTTGTCCAGCCATCCTACGTTCCACTTCTATTGCGCACTCCCTAACTATAGCTTTGAGATTGTCGCTCATTGTTTGAACATTATTATCGTCGTCCTCACTTAGAGGCGAATATCTTTCTGCACCGATATCTGAATTCCTCTACTTTCCCTGTTACCGCTAACGCGTTAAAGTGCTTTCGTTTCACTAAATTCTTCCGTTCTTCTTCAGGTCTAAATAATTCGAGACCTTACCATTCTGTGGTCGCTACAACGCACCTTTCCGAGGACCTTCCCGTCCTCCACGATACGAGGGTGTGCGCATAGTATGCAGTCTTTCATTTTTAGTCACACCATTGCGGATCATACACATCCACTTCCTGTTCGTCCGTTTTCGGAAGAAGGTTTTCATGATCCGTAAATTATTTCTCTCCGCGAACTGTACTAATAGCGCCCCTTGCTGTCAGTAGAGCCTGTGCCATAGTGGCCTACCGCCTGGTCTTCGGCCCGCTTCTTGCTTACCTTCACAATGAAGTATCCCATTAGCACAATTTACTGTGACTTTTGCTTTGTTTACCGACCATTCTACGTCTTCATAGAAGCTTTCAGCGATCTGGTTTGTGGGCACGGCTGGTTGTAGGCGCGTAGGCCTTTACTATCTTCAACTTGTGCCTCTTATTAAGCCTAATTACGATAGCTTCCACCCTCTTGTCAATACTCTAACACTCCTCGATGTTGCCAGTTATATCCTGATTGATGAGGAATCTTACACCTAGTTCTCGTCTTTCTGCTAATCCACGATAGCACAGTACGTGCCCGCCCTTTAGTACAGTATACGCCTCATCTGTCGTCCGAACCTCACTAAGCCCTATGTCGTCCCATTTAACACCCGCTAATTCCTACAACAGCACTGCTAAGCTAGCCTCACTGGATAAGGTTCTAGCGTTAAACGCTGCCAGGTTCAGCTACCAATGGCGGTCTGCCCGGAGCAAGTGCTTCTTAGCACCCTCAGCTACTTCGCAGGTCTGACTACCGCCTTGGTCAGTTGCTCCGCAGCCACTGTGGACTGAGGGCCAAGGGTTAATTGGTTTGAACTTGTAGAAAGTTGTGCCCATGTACTACACCATGGTGGCCAAATCCTGCTCTCTTGAGGGAGTGCATCGTCGCTTCTGGTAACCGAAGTCAAGCCGTACAATTGGTCTGGTTATGCAGTTCTATCGACACGCGGAGTTCATTTTTTTTTTAATCAGGTGGAGAATTGCTTAGCGGTGGAGATCACACAGACGTGGCTTAGCGATCATGAAGGTTTTTCTTTTAGCGGTTATCATACCTTTCACCTGAATCGAGTTGGTAGACGGGGCGGGGGCGCTTGCTTGCTAGTGTTGGATAGCATGCATTGTGAGAAGGAAGATGAAATATCTGCGTCAACAGCTCATTACGAAATCCTTTCTGTGCGCCCTGGCAGAATTATATTTGTTGTTGTTTATCGTCCTCCAGATGGCAATATCGATGACTTTTTTGAATATATGAAGAATGTCTTTGAATTTTCCACATACTTGTGGTTACACTATTTTTGTAGGCGGGGATTTCAACATTAATATAGACGAAAATTCTCCCCGACGAACTCGTATGTTGCTTCTTCTGGAATCTTATTTCCTTCAAAATGTTATTAAACTGCCCACACGCGTAACTCCCTCGTCAGCAACAATGCTTGACCTGTTAATTGTCAGCGAGTCGACTGTGCTTACATCGGCAGGAGTCATTGACAGTTCCCTCAGTGACCATCTTCCAGTTTATGCAATTTTTACTTATGATGTCACACATACTAAGCCTAGCATGAAAACACAAAAGAAAATGCAGCATATTAATTGTGACGCGTTAGATACTTTCAGAAGTGCTGTTATCAAGTTTGGCTGGGGGCCTGTACTGAAATATACAAATGCTGATGAAGCATTCCATTTTTTCTTACAACAGTTCATTTTAATTTATAGAGAATGTTTTCCATACAAGACGGTTAAAGCAGCTAAAAAGGCTCGCAAGCCCTGGGTCACGGCCCATATTCTTGAAATGATTTCAAAGAAAAACAATCTGTATCAGAAATTCCTTAAAAGTCGCGACTCAGAGGACTTCTTAGTCTTCAAACGACATCGGAATAAACTAAATGCTGTCCTAAAGAAAGCGAAAAATGTCTATCACATCAACCTATTTTATGGCATCAAAGATCAAAAGATCGTTTGGAAAAGACTAAACACATTGTTGTGTAAGGAGCAATCTAATGTGCCTAGCACTTTAATTATTGATAACGAAACATTTACCGGTAAAGACCTAGCTGACAAATTCAATGACTACTTCGTTTCGCTTGTAGATTCTGAACATGATCCTAGTGCTATTGATTACATAGACAATTATAAGTCCAATACTCTCTTGCTTACTTCGTGTGACGACACGGAGGTACTGTCAGCCTTCAGGCGTATGAAAGTTAGTAAATGTGAAGACCCATTTGGAATTAAAATGCAACCAGTTATGCATGTTATAGATATTATTTGTCCAATTTTAGCTCACATTTATAACTTAGCTCTAGATACAGGTATATTTCCTTTTGAAATGAAAAAGGCAAAATTGATTGTCTTACACAAAGGCGGTTCTAAAGGTGTTCTCATTAATTACAGGCCTATATCTCTTTTGCCAATATTTTCCAAGGGCTTAGAGCGAATAATTTGTGTACGCCTGTCTGATTTCCTTCAAAAATATAATGTCATTACAATGAAACAGTTCGGATTTAGGCAGCACTCATCTACAGAGCTGGCACTGCTCCGACAAAAAGAATTCATTCCCACGTATATTGAGAACAAAACGAGCACTTTAAGAATATTTCTAGACTTCTCAAAAGCCTTTGACAGAATAAACCATACTATCCTTCTCTTAAAACTTTCTGCATACGGTATTAGGGATAAGATGCTTAATTTAATTTCCAATTACCTCAGTAACCGCGAACAGTTTGTCACTGTTGATAATTTTCACTCTGCTAACAGGCCTCTTAAACATGGAGTTCCCCAGGGAAGCTTACTGGGTCCGCTGCTATTCAATATATATATTAACGATCTAATAAATATGCATAAAGAAGTTGAATATGTAATGTATGCAGAAGACACCACTTTCTTTTTAACTGGCTCAGACGTAAATGGCTTAGTGGCAAAAGGAAATGAAGTCTTGGATAAACTGCATCTGTGGTCTATCAAACATTCTCTCTTAGTTAACTCAAGTAAAACAAAAGCTGTATTTTTCAGATCCAAAAACACGAATTATAACATAGAAAATCCTCTGAGATTGGGGGTGAATGGCATAGAAATGGCTAAGGTAGTCAAATCTGTGGGTGTTTACTTTAATGAATACATGCTGTGGGATGCTCATATTGAGCATCTACAGACCAAGTTGTCTCGTACAGTCGGAATTCTTAGAAAACAGCAATATATGCTACCTGAAAGAACCAAGCTTCTTTTGTATATCGCACTGTTCGAATCCAATATAAGATATTGTAACTTAATCTGGGGCAGCACTACAGCAACCAATAGAAAAAGCTGTTAACAGTACAAAAAACGGCGCTGAAAGCAATAGCAAATGTGCGTTCTTTTTTGTCTTCTGCGCCTTTATGCTCAAAATATAATTAAAGTTTCCTCGTTTTATGATTTTCGCCTCCTTCAACTGTACAAATCCTTGTCCGAACGTCGAAAGCCGTTCTTAGAAGAAACTATCAATTTACGCGAAAATACGCACTCCCATCTAACTCGCCATCATGAAGTTTGGTATGTTCCACGTCCTCGCACTAATTACGAATTTCAGACACTAAATTACGCCTTACCTACTTTGCTTAATCAATTTCGCCTACCCAGCTCTTCCATTCGTTTACCTTCGAACCAACAGATGAAAACTTTATTTTTATAATATTTGCTAGCCTTGCCTTTGCGATACCTTGATTGCTCTTTGTGTTGCAATGTGTTTCCTTTGAAATGCCTTTTCTTTTTGTATGTGATGCAAGATATATTATGTTGATTGCTTTTCCGGTTGCGGATAAATTGTACATTCTTATTTTTTCAATTTCTTTTTTGTTATGTTCAAATTGTGGACTAAGTGCTTTGTATGTTTGTATGTATGCTTTATATGCTTTCATTATCCCTGCCGTCGATGTAGTTTAGGTGAAGGGAACGTTGTCAAGCCGCAATATTGCGGCTTCCCCCCCCCCCCGCCTCCTCAGCTATGTATTTTCTTTACATGTCTGGAATAAAGTTGACTTGACTTGACTTTACTTGACTTGAATTGCGCGGCGCCGGGATTCGAATCCCGGTTCTCTTGCACGCGAGGTGGATGTTCTACCTCTAAGACATCGCTGCATCGATGTGTGAACACAGTTCACCTAGGCAAAACGACGTGTAAGGGCAGAAGTACAAATGCATTGGCTACTGTGACTCTGTGTACGATGTTTAATTTTTCTCTGCATTTTTTCAGCGTGTTTTTGCATAGATATATCTTCTTGCGGCAATGTCTTATATTACTGGCCCTGCACTACTACATCATCGTTTGCCTGCCATCGCCAGATCCATCCCAGTGCTCGCCTGTGCTTCCGGCTGATTACAATGATGAAACGTCGTCTTGGGCAGCACCATTCACGGCAGGCCACCTGCATCAACTCTGCGTAAAAACGAGTGCCTGCTTGTCAACAGCTGCAGTCCGGCGGGGAGCACGAGCCGGGCGTGAACGCTGCTTTTGCTTTCATCCAGGTGAGCCTATCTTCTAGTAGCTGTCAAGGCCCTTTTGCTCTGCCGGACTGCAACCAACTGCTTTAGAAATGACATATAGTGACAGTATCGCAAGCATGAAGCCGTTTCCAACTGAGAGCCGCTTCCTTGAGTGCCTTGCGTGTGGCAATAGTTATTACATAGGCAACAAAAGCTCTGGAATTTTTAAGAACGCGTTCAAGAGTATGAGGCTAGTAAACGAGGACGCATTTTTATGCCTCATCTGCACTAAAAGCAAATCGCGTTTTTCGCATGGGCAAACGGGCACTGGCTTTCGGGTGAAGGATCAACAAACGAAATACCTGAGCCCTTTTGAAGGACATAATGATGAAATTGAGCCGTCTTTTGCATCATCTCGAGCACTTGAGAAAAACAGTAAGGACAGTCAGCAAAGCTTACCGATATGAACTGAATACTAGAATATCAAAACAAAACAATCAAGACGATGGAGTCAGCTATTGAGCTGTGCTCATGTAAATACGACGACATGTTTACCATCATGGAAACTCAGGGAAAGGATATAAAATAGTTAATGAAAAAGTTAAACAAGCTCGAAGAACAGTTATTCGAAAGAGATGAACGGCTTCTTCGCTTAGTAGTAGAAGTTGATTGACTTGAGAACTATTCCCGTAGGAATAACAACGATTCATCACATTAAGTCCACTGAGGATGCGACCGTTGAAGTAATAGTTCAGTCAACTGCCGAAAAGCTACAGCTTCCTCTCCCTGGTAACAAAGACATAGTGGCAGCAGACAGGATAAATGTACGGTCGAACACTCCCTCTCCGATCCTTTGCGGTTCGCAAGTAGGGAACCAGCGATCAATGGATTGAAACTAAAGGTTCACTAAAAACGGAGGACATAAACATGAACAAATATTTAACGCACAATACAAAAAGGATTCTGTGGCACAGTAAGGAACGAGCGGAGGAAAACGAAAACAGCTATGTTTGGGTTCGAGAAGGGAAACTGCTCGTTTGGGAACGAGCGGGTGCTTCAGCTATTGGAATCGAGAGTGAAAAAGATTTGAAGAAGATATCTTAAATGGCCAACATCCCCATTGTAAGCTTGGGGAACTGCGGTACCAACCTTAAGCAAGAAGCAAAAAATATATTTTCTGTGTTTCATCTGAACGCACAAAGCATTCGTAAAGAAAAGCGAGGGGCTTGCTTCTTATCTTAATGGCCTTCAATCCCAATTTAATGCTCTAGGGTTCACAGATGCTTGGTAGACAGAGCCGGGGGAAGGGGGGGATTAAAATTACTTAAACAACTACAGATCAATTTCAGTTTTATCAATATCTGCAAAAGTAGCAGAGGACGCAATAAATAAGCGATTATGCCATATATTGATCGAATGAAATAACTACACCTCGCTAATACGCTTTCAGAAAAAAACAACTGGATCTGCCTTAATAGATATCAAGAACAACTATTAAATAATGTTGAAAATAAATTTGTAACTGCTGGAATCTTTTTTACTTGCGCAAAGCATTTTATTCAGTTGCACATAATATACCAATCCGAAGACCGAGCGACTATGGAATCAGGGGAATCGCATCACACCTGATAACAAGCTATCTAAGCAAGGACACCAAAACACTGAAGTAAATAATATAAAAACAGATAGTGGCACTTTCTTAACAGGTATCTTAAAAGGTCGACTGTTTTAACAGGATCCAACTTCTGTTACACATAAATGATATAGTTAACTTGCCCCTCAAAAATGATATTGTAATATATGCAAACGACATTAATGTATTTTTTTCACTTACACGGTTCATGAGATACAGGCAGGAGCAAATTTCTGGTTATCCGCGCTGACTACCTGGCTCAATTCAAACCAATGTCAGTTGAATGTTAGCAAACCAAAATTTGCACTTTTCAGAGCAAAAAACTAAGACCTCGAAACTGATCTTGCGCTGTGATTTGAAGGTAATAACCTTGCTCGAGAAGGCGCAATAAAGTTCCTTGGTGTCATTTTTGAGGAGCACATGTTATGGACAGACCACACTGATTACAAATGGAGCAAGATAGCTCGTTCTGTTGGTATTCTTACCAAATTTCGAACAATTCTTCCAATCACAGCAAAAGTTCTGATATACTATTCTTTAGTCCACTCTCACTTGTACTACAGTTTACTCGTATGGGGTTCTACCACTCAAATAAACATAACAAAACTTTTAATTGTGCAAAAAAGAGCTCTTCGTGCTATTCAAAACATCCCGATTTCTGTAAGTATGTGGTGAATATTTTGCAAAACATGATATTCACTATTAATATATAATGTTCACTATTGATCAACTCTAAAGAAAGAAACTAATGATTCTGATTCAGAAGCTTGCAGAGAAAAACAAACGCGAATTTGAGCGAACTTACCTGACTCACATTGGGTACAGTTGTCAGCATACGAAATATAACATCCCACGAGCTCGAACTAATTATGGATTATAGAAATCAACATACCTCATACCGCATCTGCTTGTGGCTTGCCCGGTTATCGAAGATTTACTACCAGAAAAGGTAGTTCCGGAAAGATTCGAAAACCGTGTCCAAGAAATTTTGCTTTGTTTATGACAGCAAATTGAAATCACAATTGCGATGTTATTCCTTCTTTACAAAATACTGTTTCCTGTTGTCTTGCCTGTTCCACATCAATCTGTTTGAATATTTTTGCTTTGTTTATTTGTTGTAAGATTATTTGCTCTATTTGCAATCTGAAGTGTGTTTTATGTACGCTTTTTTTTTCATGCATTGCTATAATGACGAGTTCTTGTTTATTCCTTTGCTCCTATACTGCCTTGGTTTTGGTTTTTGGTGGTTTCACGTCCCAAAGCGACTCGGGCTGTGAGGGACGCCGTAGTGAAGGGCTGCGGAAATTTCGACCACCTGGGGTTCTTTACCGTGAACTGACACCGGACAGTACAGGGGCCTCAAGAATTTCGCCTCCATCGAAATTCGACCGCCGCGGCCGGGATCGAACCCGCGTCTTTCCGGTCAGCAGCCGAGCGCCATAACCGCTGAGCCGCCGCGGCGGCTCTTCCTATACTAACCATTGTACCAATGTACTAGTCCTGATGCATGCGATACAGTGTTTTAGTGTTCAAGCATGTTTGATTGTTCTGGGTGAGCAGGCCATTATCAGGTGGGAAATCACCTTTCGCTCTCACCTTCCTTTTCCTTGATTTGCGGAATACAAATCAGAAGTACAGATATAAATAAAAAAAATTACGTTATCTTGTTGTCAAACGCGCTCGCGATACTCAGAAGGTTTCCATGCCTTCACTTCGGAGCTTTTTAAATTTGCTGCCTTTGTAGCATACGTTCGGGCTTTCGACAGCCCCAAGCAAAATAAAGATCTCAGTGCAATGCCCAGGGCTTACGGTCTCACTGGGCAAAGGTACTGCCAGCTGTCGCTCCAGTCCCGCTGACATCGGTGTGTCCGAATCATCCTCATTAGGGCGTTCCGCAAGGGGCACGAACACGACAAGCTGTGACCAAGGTTCGCGAAGACGGCCCGTTCTCGAAGTTTGTCATTGCTTCGAGAGCTACGGCTTATTCGTACTGAGGCGCAGTACCGAGTCAATGCTCACGTGGGGCATGCACGTCAGGGCTTTCTCAACGACAAACCTACGTCATAATGATGGGATCGGCTCGTCGCAGACATGACGTCTACTCGACACAGCCCTTCGTAATTTGAACTCCACCACCGGTGACAAAACACTCAGTTACAGGACATGTTCTGAGTACATTATCAGAATCTATATTACATGTTTGTGTAGTGAACACTTCTTTTGTTTTATCTTTCTGTTTCTTCGCGTGGGAAAGAATTCCTGCGAAATAGTGTACAGTCCCGATGAAAAGAAACAGCGAAGCTTATGCCTACCGCTGCTTGATTTTTTTTATACAGCCCTTTTACCATTGTAGTAAGATAAAGACTTTAGAGCCGTCTTAAAATATATCACGAATAATTCTAGCGTCATTTTGGTACCAGCCAAGTAAAAGCGTGATGAAAACAGATACGAACAGCAGAGCGCGTAGACTCCGCTATGTGCTCATTTCTGTTTAACGGCTTTGTTCGTCCCACCCTTCCTTCTAAATAAAAGGTGGCGTCAAAGAACAGTCGATAGTGACCATCAAAAAATCTAAATACCACGGGGACATTGTAGTATCTTGTAACCATTGCCGGAATTCCGCTTCTAACCTTCCCTGAACACAGCGGATGAAGTTACCTTCTATAGGGTATGCCTCTTACCAGGTCCCGAAGCAGGAGAATGTATGGCCCACTGCGTGCCATCCAGTGCACGGGCGTGTTTTCGAGAAAGGATGGTAGGCAACGAAGATCACCCACCTTAACTTTTGTATAGGCTTTCTTGCTTGTAGTGTAATCCAAGCCCTTGTTACTGACAAAGAAAGTGCCTTTGTACGAGTGTACTGATGGATTTATTGGTCTCCGGCCATATTATTCTTCTACGGTAGGTCAGCGATCATTGAGTGCTTGTAGAATTGTTGTTGTCTCGCGCCTGCCACTGTTTCAAGACTTTTCATTTTTCTTGTGCATGTTGGTGTATTCAATGCAATGCCTTAAACTCCTGAGTCAAAAACCTTTAAAGAATTACTTGACAAGCCAGTCAAGATTGACCAAAGTAACATGTGTTTCCTGCGTATCCTCAACCTGATTAGCCGATCGCCTAAAGTTATGGAGGATCCACCACTCACGCTGAATGTATTTTCCATGACCAAGACCTGCACAAGAGGAGTTATTTTCCGTCAGACTGTCTAGTCATTTCGCTCACTCTGCTGCAGCCAATGAAGGCAACACACCTATCTCACTGTCCAACATCGGAGATACATTCGAACTTTTTTTCAAGAAATATGATGCGTCCCAAATGGCTAAAAGCTTTGCTTCCGAAGAAACGTATCGGCTTTGGAGTTTGCCGACACATCAGTACCAATTTCTTCACTCAATCGACCCATGTCTTATATCAAGACTCTCACCCAGAATTCCTCGCCATCTGGAAACGCTTTATCATCGACTTCGTCTGAATGCTGCATATACAAACGGCTTGCGATACCGTTTTGGACAAATGAACAGTCCGCACTGTGACAACTGTGCCTCGATAGAAACTGTGGTGCATATCTTCCTTCAGTGCCCTGCGTATGCTAACGAGCGTGCGTACTATGAGCATTGCATGCAGAAGCTCTGCCAGTGCCCCTAACAATGGACAAGTTTTAGGTCGCTTAGCCTGCTTTGGGCAACAGAGACTTGCAATGAACTTTCTATTTACGTATCTTAAAGACATTGGACATCTCGACAAGCTTTAAATTCACTTGCACATTACCTTCATGCATTCTTCATGCAGTGAACTATGTCAGGCCATTTGTCGGACTATGCACTCTATCATTCCATAGGTTACATCAATACTCGTCATTGCATCCTTAGTACCCATTTCATGGCCGCATTATATCTTCGTTTTTTTTGCCTCTTCCACACTGCTCTCCTTCTGTCTTTATCTCCCAAATTCCCCTCCCTACGCAGAGTAGCATGCCAGCGATTTTTAAACGCCGGCTAAATTCTCTGTATTTCATTAAAGAGTTTCTCACTCTCTCTCTCACTGTCATCCACAAAGAGACTTTACTCCGTGATGAACAATGGTTATAACTGCGACTACACAAAAACTGTGATCATACCACAACGGTGGTAGCGCAGTTTAGAAATGCGTCCTGTGTGCGGGCAGCGCAGAGTTCGATCTCCAGCGCCATCATGTAACTACTGGCTGTAATAGGAACAGACTTTCCCCTGGCAAGGTGAGCTTTTGAAATTGCAGCCTTTAAAAGCACTGCTGGTGCATTTTAAAACGCAAGTCATCATCATTGAATCGATAATAAGCTGCGTATGTGAGCTCCGAAGGCATTTGTTTCAGGCATGCTTCCGAAAGTGCGTCCTCGTGACCACTGGTTGCTCTGGGAATCGGAATCTCCGCATATCACTACTCCCGTCTTCAGTTCAATTATGTCTATATCAGTCAAAAGGTCCACTGACCTCTAATTAACTCGGTACTGCATCAGTTGTCACCTCCTTATCCCTCGACACCTCCCAGTTTTATCCGCCCAAATGACTTTCGGCCGCCACTTGTTTTGTTTTCCTTTTCTCGTAATACACTCCGCTGCTCTTAGCAAGCATCGGATTTCTTCCCTTCGCACTCGTGCCATGCCGAAGTCCATGTTTTCTTTGTGATTTAAGTGAAGATTTCATTCACTCATGCTTCTTCTTGGTACACTCTGCTCTGTTACATTAATCCTACATTCAACACTTTGATTTTCTATAGCTCTCTGAGCTTCTCTGAGCTTAATTTCAACTGTTTTCAAAAGCCTCTAAAATTCTCTCCACGTGAGGCTAACGGAAAAATACAACTATCATGTGTTTTCCTCTTGAGCGATACGGTTAAGTTCCTATTTATGGCGTACTTGTGTAGGTGGTGGCCAAATCTTGTTCTAGGGACAGGGTACATTATTAGCTCGGTCCACCAAGATAGCGATGCACCCCAGGTCTGGCAACTATATTGCGCCAACACAATATGTTTGATAGAAATTCATAACCAAGTCCGCAATGTGGACTAGTATTGGCGAAGTATGCCAACAACGCACCCTCACCAGAACAGGGTTGGCCACCTTTTTCTAGTCAGAGTTCCCAGTAAGTAAAAACGTCTGCGCATCACGAAATATTTTTTTTCTACCTGAGCATGAAAGCGAGGTAGCTGAGATGCAAGTAGTTGTGAAGCACTTAAAACACAGGATAAAATTTGCAGCAGGATAAGGGATTTTTGACCAATATATTGAGAAGCCGCTAACGTATTTTCGCTATTACAAGCACATCAGCGACAGAAGCGACGGCTGCCAAAAGGCCGGAAGCACAGCCGGGCCAGACAGAACACAGACAGGTGGCCGGGACAACTAAACGTGGCTTATTGAGGCGAAAGCCTTTAATGCCTCATCGTTGTCAACAGGAGGTTGTCAGCAGAGGCATCACGCTTTTCTGGCCAGACCAGAAAAATCTCCTTGTGCACGATGGGACTCGAACCACCATCCTTACGTTCCGCAACCGAGCGTGCTAATAGCTACGCTACTTCCTGCCAACGCATATGTAGTTCGTTTCTACAACGCTGGAGAGCGTTTGGAGAAAGGCGTCGAATCATACGGATGCCTGCCAAACGCCCTCCAGTGCCTCCAGCATTTAAGATTCACAAACAAATGTGTACTTAACATCTTAACGACACATCAGTGACACAAGCAACAACGCTACGCTAATGGCTTTCGCTTCACCGCACTTTAGATCAACAAAGTGCCCCCTGAATTTCTTGCAGTTTGGGAGCCCTGCAGCTATTTGCGAACCACCAAGTCATCCGATGGGACCGTTTTGCGACGAAGGCCTGCATATAGCAGAATTGTCTGTAACGACTGTGATATGATGACTGAATCTGTAAGGCCGCAATTTCGACACAGTTGACACACGTGCCTAACTCTCGCGTTCAGTAATAGAAGAATTTCGTTCACGACCGGAATAAACATGACAGACATAAGCAATTGCACATTCATGGCCCTCTTGCTGCTCGGCTCGCACAGCACCACACCTGTGTCTGCTGGCGTCGCTGCGAAATTAAGTACAATCTTAGGCTACATATTGAATTCAAATAAGTGGCGCCGTGAGCAAATGATAAGCGACGATAAGGCTTCCGTTCGGACTGGAAACCAGGCAAAAGTCCCGTGTTTCTTGACGGGACCTGTCAGTAGATCTGCTATGGCGAATTGGTGGGACAATGAACAAAACGCTAAAAAGCTCTGGGAAGCACTTTGATTTGAGGACGCGTATTTCACAGGGGTCCCGGAGGCGTGTTCGCCAAATGCAGCCGGTACAACCAGCGATGACAGCGCCGCCCACCGGCAGGTAGCAGCCACATTAAGGCTGGTTATAAATATTCATTCAGAACGACGGCTTGACATCGCCGTTATGGCGCAGTGGATTAGAGCCACGTGTTGCGTATGGAAGGTCGGCCGTTCGACTCCGCTCTCTGTACTGTAATTTTATTGTTTTTTTATTTTCATTTTTTTACATTTTTTCCCTTTTAGGTCGCAAATCGTGATGCTTAGTGCCATATAACGCCGTTTAATAGGATTTATTATCCCTTTTAGGTAAGCCGTAGTGACAATCTTCAGTCACCGTGATCAATTCACCGTGGTTTCAAGCCATGTGGCTGTACAGGCTGCAGTTGGCGAATACGCGTCCCGGAGTACACCCGAAAAGTCGACCAGATTGTCAGCTTGTGGTCTGGCGGAGGCCGAATTCAGATGTCGCGGAATCAGGCTGCAGCCAAGCCTGGCGCAGAACAGCATGAATGGTACAAAGTCGGTCGATATCAGTAGGAAACGGATGCAACACGACAAGAACGCCACCGAGGGACGAACCAGCGGTTCAGATGAAGCCGCGAAGTAGAAAGCCCATCATTCGTTCGAATATGGCTGGAGTATTACATATAACAGCATCATTCCAAACAGATAGAGAACGTCAGGCATAAAGAGCGAAGTGCTTTCTCGGTCCAAGTCTGTTGTTGCAGGTGACGGAGTGATGACGCCGATCTGAGGGCCAAAGCCACACCATTTTATTTCACAGACAACAAAATATATCGATGAAGGTCATGAGCTTCATTTGCAAAATTTCTCATTTGCGAGCTGAAAATCATTTGCGAGTACTCGTGTCCTAGGATAACAATAAATTAGGAAGGGCACATAGAAAAGGAAGGTCCATGCGTAGTCACAAAGGGGATGTGGAATTCATCAGTTGGGCAAAGCCACCAGCGACATTCTTTGCGTGATCGGCTGGTCATTAGACACTTTAAGTTGGGCGTACGCAGCGACTCTACGAGCAAAAAATGCGCACACGGAGAACACTAGATATCTCGCAGCGGCTTAAGGGCGTACGCATGCTACAAATCATACCGTGCACGCTCTACGGGCATGTTACATGGTGTGTTGAGAAGATGGCGGCGCCCTGCTCGCCCGCTCCGGAATAAATACATGTCGTCGCTGGATTCTTCGACGCGACAGTTCGCCCAAATGGCAGCGGTTCGCTTTTATTTCGCCAATCTCGAGCACACGTAGAGGGAGAAGCGACAACTAGCTCTTTATTTCCAAATAATTTTGCGACTTTGAAGCTCTTAGGCCTAACTAAATGCAGTTTGTTTCCCTCGTAGCGACGACACCGGGAGAAGCAGTTACTTAGCATTTACTCAGTTGTTACATTTTCATTTTTTGCATAATGTTTCCTCTTGGAACACAAACAGACTCGCAATGCATCCACCGTAGTTGTCAGTGACCATGGATGAAAATTTCTTCAACCCAGCGTTGATGTGCTTTGAAGTCTTGACACTAGATGGCGGTACTGTTTTCACCTGTTCCTCAGGGACGCTACGGCATGGCCAACAAAATGTGTCATGTTTACACTATTTACAGCGTACACAACGCAGTACGCGATGCTTACGCAAGCTTACTGCGTACGCCCAACTAAAGCTGTTTGTTGGAGGAGAAGTTCAAAACAATAAGGAAAGCGCAATTTCCTTAAATAGTGACGGTGGTATCGGGGTGGGCAGTTTCTCTACCGAAAGCGCCAGTAATCGGCGAAAAAAACGCAGTGACAGCTAGGTATGCGCTGTAGGCACGAGAAGCAGACGTAGGTCGTGGCTTCAGCGGCCCACGAACAAATACGACGGCATAAAGGTGGGATCCAACTGGATTGGGCGAATCTGCTAGTAAAGGTATGGTTAACTGAACGACACTTGTTGCGCAGTCGACGAGTATGGAACGTTAGAGAGAGAGAGACAAGTCCGAGAATTAGCTGACATATATGAGCAGTGCACATTTCAACGACGCCAGACGCAGCGCCATCTGCGACACGGACAGCAGGGTAACGGGCAAGAGTGACCACTTTTTGTAAGAGACGGCGACGACTAGCATTCAAGACGAACACGCGCGTTTCTTTGTTAATTAAAGCGGTAGCAGGGTCATCGTCTACGGGCATGCCAAGTATGTTCTGTCGGGCAGAGAGAGTTATGAGAGTATATTCAGGTTGGTTCTTCACAGCAGCATCAACCCGAGACAATGCGGCCACCAGGTTTCTAAACGAAAGCGCGCGCGCGTGGCCGGAGACGAAGGGGGGCAAGGTAGAGGCAATGGAAATCGGCGGAGCTACAGTGACGGCAAGCAGCTAATTCAAGGAGCTTAAAGCGGCCATCTGTAAACGTGCACCTGCTGGTGCGGCGGGCATCCAAAATAGGCAGAATCCTGAGAGAGGCATTAGGGAAAATATTAAGGGCATCGGCAGTGGCGAGAGGTGTAGCCGCTTCCGCAAGTGCGCTGGTTCTTCGCTTATTATAAAAGTCGGCAGTGTTTGACAATTGCTTCAACCGTGGCACATTTCCTGTATACAAGGTGGTCGAAGGCGTCATCTGTGATGCGTTTTAGAACGTGTCTAGCTTTGTCGTTCGCAGATGTCGAAGCGCCCACTTTCATTAGGAGGGCTAGCAGCACCTGACAGAAAAACCCGTAGGACTCCGTTCATACTTCCACGCGACGCGCACAAGCCAATCCGTTGTAGCGAGCTGACGGTCGACCGGCACACCGAACAGATCACAGAGCTTTTGCTTGGAAATGTTGCAAATAGAGAGCTCCCACTTGCATGTCTCCAAACACACCCTCGCCGTGCCCTCAGGTACGAGATGACGCTGGCCAGCTTGAGGGTCGGGTGTTGCCTGTTGTGTGGGAAGGCGATCCAGTCCTCCCTTCTGTCTCCGTTCCATTTCGCGGGTGGGAAGTAAATACTATTGGAGTAGGGGATGCCGGTGCAACGTCCAGGTCGTTGTTCATGACTGAAGAGCCGGGGCGAATCACACATGGGAGTTACGCGCTGGCTACAGTGAAACCCGCATCTCCTCTAAAGATGTTACGGCAAGATCTCTTCCCAAAAGACGAAAGTCAACACAGTGGAACAGCTGGCACGTCGGAGATAAACAGCTAAGGCAAAGCGGCGCGCCGATCCAGCTCAGACTCCGTCGTCCACGTCTGCGGCCGTGAAAATAATGTTTTTTAATTGCTAGTTTTTAGTAGTGCTCAGACATCCGGAAGGCAAAAGTACTTCATCAATTTTAGAATTTTAATATCGGAGGCTCTCTGGCTAGCTGTGTCACATATTCGGGAACGCTTCTTTGTTTCGTCCAAATCATCTATCGTGGGCTGAACAATCATATTGTCGTCTTGTAATTAATTCGAATCCTTTTTTTTTGCTTCTGCTCTCGTCTTTTTGGCTTCGTGCATGTGGAGTTAAAAATACAGACTTATACTGTGCATTTTATTTCAACTTCCCACCGCACCCTGCAGGCATTCCGTGCGGAAGACTACAAATTCTAATGCAGACCACGTTTGCTTTATAAAAAATAGCTGCTAATGCTTCCCTCCCGAGATAACAGATTCGTCTTGCCTAACCGCTACGCGTGGTGCCCGTCAACGGTGAAAAGGTAGGCGCTGGTTCTTTGAGCCCATTTTGTTTGCCTTCTCAGAAAAAAAAATAAGAACACCATAGGAGAAAGAGCGAGGGAGCCAAGACCTGACGCTTTTCGGGCTTAAACCAATTCAGGCTAAATGAAAAGTGTCTAAAAGGTCCAAATATTAAAATAACGGAAAAGCAGGGAAGTAAAAAACAAAACCAAAAAAATGGGAAAACCAAAGTCACGGCATAGTCACAGTCGGACAGTCAAGGCACCGTGTGCAGGCCACGACGAGAGGCACCCATGCCCAACAGAGGACCACGGGGCACTCCTCGTGCAGAGAGTGCGGAGGATAAATGGGAGTGAAGAAGGAAATCAGCGAGTATAATTAGAAATGTTTCTAGTTATGAGTTGGACCATTTCAAGTACAAGAGCATAATCAGCAGGGTCTCCCAGAAGAGAGGGGTAAGCAGATGCTGTAATGTCTTATTAGCGAAGGGAGTTTAAACGGGAAGCAAAATGAACAATAAGGCAACACTCCAAAAGTAGCGACAAACGCCTTGACAAAACATTCCACATGGATAAATAGATCTCTAGAGATAGTCTACTTATTTTAGATACAAATGGAATATACCATGCCCAGTGCGTAAAGTACTAATAGGATTCCTGTACGGACCAGTGGTAAGAATATTGAGTGTATCAGAGATCCAAAGGAATAAATATGTGCCGCTATTATTTCCGCACAAAAAATTGCCCCATGAAAAAAGCGGATAACGACATAAACGGGAACTCACACAACGTCGTGAAAGGATAGAAGTCTGCAAACGACCATATTGGCCGGCTCTACTAATATCCTGGTCGGCTTACTCGTAAGCATGAATTCCGGAGTCTCCTCAGAAATGAAATAAAAGAAATGCGGCAAGAGAAGATGAAGAGAAGATAAACGATACAAATCTCAATGGAAATCATTGTCGGGTTATAGGACGTAATTGATTACAGGGCAGAAAGCGGAGATAAAGAATCAGTGTACAAGTGAACGGCCATAGAGGAATGGCTATTAATAGCATAATCAACAGCAGAATAAAAGGCATCAAGCTCAGCGGCATAGGCACTAGACGGTGGTTCTGAAAATAGACGATGAACGTATAAAATATTTTGAGTTGAGCTAAGAACAACAAATGCAGCACAAGCAGAGCGATGGATGTAAGATCCATTAGAGTGAATATGCAGTGCGCGTTGCCAAGAAAAGAACAAGGCTGCCTTTGAAATAAGGGGAACAACAAAGCTTAAATTTCAATGAGGGATGATCATACCAAGGATTAAATAAAGGTCTAAATCAGATGATTTATAAAATCTGCTTTCATAGACTACTTGTCGCTGTTATGTAAACAGGATGAACTTTGCACGTAACTGGTTTTGGTAAAGAGTCAATGGAAGAAAGCTTGCAAGAAAAAGAAGGCCAGCAATTCGCATAGAATTGTCGACACCAGTAAGAGCTAGGAGTGTATTTCATTTAGGTGATAAGACACGATCTCTCAGTCGGGAAATGGGGCAATAAAACCACCAAGCGGCGGTGGCATGAGATGGTGGAATGGTGGGATGAGAAGTTTGGCGTAAACGAGGAGGGGGAACACAAAAATGGAAACGGAACCAATTAAGAAACTTGGCGCGAGAAGAAAACTTTTCGTTGGCAAATTATTGGCATGGGGAAAAAGCTAAGGTGAGAAACAAAGACAACTCCTACTAATGAAATACTGGCTTCACACATGTGACTGCTAGCCGAATTGTAGACTTACGTTTGTGTAACGCCTGGACTCCGTTAAAAATAAAACATAACACTTCATGGCTTTAAATTCAACGCGATACGTGGTACGTCAGTTTTAGATTAAAGTTAAAGCATTTCAAAGCATTCTTGATAACTCGCGACTAGTATTTCCAGGGACAAAGTAATGATTACATAGGTGAACATTGCGGACTATCAAGAGAAGAAGGTACAGAAAGAGTATAAGAAGGAGATACATAG
The DNA here is from genome assembly GCF_055824585.1 of Amblyomma mixtum. Lineage (NCBI taxonomy): Eukaryota > Metazoa > Arthropoda > Arachnida > Ixodida > Ixodidae > Amblyomma > Amblyomma mixtum. Next base: position 23,068,220 of record NC_143017.1, read on the forward strand.
GTCAAATGCTGGTTATGTAGGAAGTAAGCCAGAAGGGAATGTAGATTTTGTGAACAATCGTGTTTCTTATAAAAAAATGAACACCTATGAGTGGCAATCACTGTCAGATGCATCATCTGAAGTCTTGAAAAATTATAACCAGAGGAATTGTTTGTTGTTTATAGTTGCATTACCATTCCCGCAATTTACAGAGAGCCTGAGCAGAACTTCGGCCGCACGGGAAACCGTATAGGTTTCTGTGAAGCAGCTTTTTATAAAACAAGATGTAGTGGTTGTTTTAATGGTTGAAATTAAGACTGCTTTTTCTGCTATGGCAGGTGTGCCATCATGTATTCGTCTCTTTTCCTAATGGACTGTTGACATTGATGAATGAAATTTTGCTGTGTCTGTCCTATTTTTAAGTTGTTATTTTTGTTGTTTTTTATTTGTCCTTTTTATACATAACAATGAATATTGATTGATTGATTGATTGATTGATTGATTGATTGATTGATACAATTTTTCGTGTAGTAAGCGCTCGGAAGATGCGCTGTTCTCTTTGGTTGAGGTATAAAATAATCCTTCCATTCTACATGTCTGAGGAAAGTAACCCAACTGCAATGCAGAATCAGAGATGGAAACGAAGCGAAGAGCGTTAAACAACCTGAGAATTGAACAATGAGAGATATGATCAGGGCCAGTAGACGCTGTCAAATCAATCGAATTGATTACAGCTTCAATATACGCAGCAGTGAACAGCAAATCTTGAACTGAGCTGTTGTAAGGCTGCGAGTAATACAGATATGGAAAGGAATTGTAGTGAGAGGAAAGGAGTAGAGGTCGGCCGGTGGTAACTGCGCAATAATCTGCCGAAGGTGAGTATGGAAGGGAGATTATGGGGAAAATCCCCTGTACCTACGTGAGGTACGAAGCGTCAGGTTTATAGTGTGGGGAAGCGTTTCAGTACGTGTGTGATCCGAGTATATTAGAGGAGGCATAATGGAAGGGCGGCTGAGCTTGCCAGAAAGATGTTTGCATCGCTTGCCAAACAAAATTCTGCGCGTAGCTTTGGAGCAAATCTCCTATCATTAATTGTCGCGTGTGCTTCTAATGTTGGATCTATGAGTTGCAAAAGCTCTTGGAAAGTTCTCAGCTGAGGTTCTGAGATGTGTTGGAAAGGTGGCGAAGGGCACACGTACACGACAGCTCTATGCTCAAATTAGCCATGGACCAAATGGAGCCCTCGGGAAACTTTGGTTTCTCTAAACGCAGGTTTTCCTAGTATAGTTTCATAAAACATAACGGCGAAAAACCGCAACAAACCGGAAGTAGGCGACAACTGTACGCTTCTAAGTAAAGCGCCATTAAAGATTCATTAATTTAACTAAGACATGATAAACGGCAGGCGTTGAGTGGAACTGATAATTATAAAAAGATTGAAACAAAGGCAGAGAAGCTAACAGGTAAATTAAATAACTGGAGCAGGCTCTGGTGATCCGCTTGGACAGCGACGACAGCAGGGAAAAGAAAGTGTACGTAATAATTCTGTGTTCGGAAAGTGAAGAATTGGCAATGACTTGCCAACAATCGCCGTTTGCAAGCAACTTAGGAGCAGCCAAGCTGAGGTCAATACAACTTGAAGGCCACCGAGTTTCACAGGTTGGTAAAGCCTCCGGATTACAGAGAAAAACCCAAGCTGCAAAAGCTTGGGTATGAGTTCCGATAGAGCCAGTTATATTTCAGTCCCATAAAATGTTGTCTGCGTCAAAATCACGGCAAATTATACTTTTCTCACATGGTGAAGCGGGGCTTAGAGCAGTTAATTTCGCCTTTGCTGGGTGTACGGCATCATACTCCTACCACCAGGTCATCCATCGGCTCTCTCCTGAAACGGCGGGGCAGTTCAGCTTGAGCATAATGAATACCATGGACCGCAGGTCTGTGCAGCGCACAGACAGGGGAGGAATCATTATACTTCGCCTTATACTTCATACCAACTGGTAGAACCGCCAAACTAGTGTCGTTAGTGACACGCTCACTTACCACCCGCAGACCGTAAGCGATTCATCATCGCCATAACTAGGCCCACAGCCGGACAAAAGCCTCTCCCATATACTGCCAATTCACGCGTTTCTGTGCCGGCTGTGGAAACCTTATCTCTGCACATTTCCTGACCTCACGCACCTACAAGACCTTCTGCCGCCCCTTGCTACCTTTCACATCTCTTGCAGGGCTGTCCTTTACCCATAACAGACATCGGTTACCTTGCCTTTGTGTTACATGCTCCGCACATGCCAATTTCTTCTTTATTTGGACACAGACATCATTAACTCGCATTTGTCGCCTGAGCCAGACGGCTCGCTTCCTTTCTGTTAACATTGCATCTATCATTTACTTTTCCATTGCTAGCTGCGCAGTCCTCAATTTAAGTTGAATGTTCTTCGTGAGCCTCCACATTTCTGCCCCATAGGTGAGTACCGGTAAAATACAGACATTATACACTTTTATTCTATTTTATTCATGATATATACTATTCTTGTTCTCAGAGTACCTGAAAATGCATTCCACCTCATTGTCTCCCAGTTATTTCACCTTCGGGGCCCGGATCTGCACTTAGTACCTCCCTTAACTGGATGTATTTCCATGCTACATCCAATGCTTCGCTGGCTGCTTCAAACTGGTGTTGCTTTCCGAGACTGTTAAACATTACTTCATTTTTCTGAATATTAATTTTAGGCTATCCGCTTAGATTTTGCTGCCAAGCTAATCGATCGTGCTTTGCAATTCATCCCCTGAATTAGCAAGGCAATATCATTAGCGGAATGAAACTTATTAGGTATTTTCCACCCATGTTCTGTTATTATATCCCCTGTTCTTTCCAACCGAGGTGTCTCAATTCCTCCTTTAAACACGCAGTGAATAGTATTTGAGATATCGTGCCCTCCGGCCTGACACACTTCGTGTGGAAGTTTAGTATTCTCACTAATCAGAACTAAGGAAAACTCGAGTAAATGTCTTTGAATTCCCGCAAGAAATCAACCACCTACACAACCGGCTTAAAGTAATCACTAGTGGTGACTCGCTGCGCGCGCAGGAGAATCGGTTTCCACCTCAGGAAGAGCATGCATAGACTTCGGTTCCTGCGGAGAGTGGCTTCGTACAAAATTATCGGAACAGCGCGAGACAGTTGTAGAAAGCATTGAAAAATAATACAAAATTGCCAGAACTAACAAGTTATGCGGTTTTCCTATTTTGCGCAGTCTCTTCTTCACGACTACTGAGCAGAAGAATTTTTTTGTACAAATCGCAAGACTAACCCCCAAAAAATACTTATGCCTACTAGTAGTACTGGCTTAAGGCATACTCCGAATTTGCGCACGGTCTACAAATGTTATTCACCCAGCACAACCTTCCAAAAATACTCATTCAACATTAATATTTCGAGTTAATTTCAATTCAACTTCACTTTTACTGCATTCGTTGTTTGTACTTCATATTGTTGTATTTTTAAATATCGCTAACAACTTTGTATTGATATGCAATGCTGCTTCATGCTCCTATTTGCTGTATTTTACCTTTGTACATACAGGTCCTAGTACTGTGTCAAACTTTGGGACCTCTTTTTGTTAATTTTCTGTTTAAAAACAGCATTTGTAGTTATTTCTGAATACACTGCTGTCTGAATTAAAAATCCTTTTCCAAACTAAAAATAGTAGTGTATTCAATTCAATTCAATTCAATTCGTTTATTTCACCATATGCATGGTAGGAACTCTTGGGCAAAAAGCTGCTCGAGGCAGCTTGACAGGGCCGAAGAGACCACAACAAGGCAGGCCAGCGTGGCAATACAAACACCAAGGGAGAAAAACAAATATAAAATCGAAGCTGACATGTTCATACATGAGGACACGCAATACAAATCAAGTAGGTAGACAAGCAGTTAGTATTGCAATAGTGCAGTCAGTCATCAATGAGCGTATTACATTAGATGTTCAGTGTACATTCTAGATGCAGGAGAGACAACATTTTCAAAGTTCATTATTATACTAATTTCAATACGAAGTCAGACATTTTATAATGTGGAACATAAAGACAAACATACTGCATGCATAAGTGGATATAATAAAAAAGAAAAACCAGCTTACACATCTTTAATTTCAAAAGAAACAACTACATTAGACATAACAAAACCAGCACTTTTGAAGTGAGAAACATTCATGGTAATGTTTAAAACTTTGTCATAATGTGCTAAGAAATTGCTGCCTCAACTGGCTTATCGTAGGCTTAGTAGGAAATATGTATGTGTTTAGAACCGAAGGGAGATTATGTTTAAGTGACTGATGTTTATAATTAGTTCGAAAGCGCGGAATGTACCAGTTATCAATGCTTCTGGTAGAGAGAATATGTTCGTGGCGCTGTAGTGATGCGGTTGCAATTACAGTCACGAAATGGGCCGTTTGAAGAATAAAACGTGCGCAAAATTCCGAAGTCGTACGGAAGTCGTGATATGTTTTATTTCACTGATATATTTTTTCTCTTACATTTGTGTTTTCTTGGGTTCAGTCATGATTGTATTAATCTACAGTTTTATTCCATTATGTATATATAAGATATTCCCGTATTATTTCTAACAACACTGAAAATTTAGCTTGCTTGTGTTTTGAATACTATGCAGTTATTATTGTACAGTGTCTGCTATTCTCCATCTTTCTATTGCTTAGTTAACTGTTGCTGTTACTAATTATGTCGGCACTGCCTTGTAGAAGCTTTATGGGCCATGCCAAGCTGTGTTTTACATCTTTTAGCCCCAGATATTCATCCACACCTCTGGCAAAATCAAACTGAATTGAAGTGAATTGACGTGGGCATGGAAAGGGGTCACAGACAATACGCGGTGTGTGCCCTCTTTTCACATCCAGTTTTCGCTCTTCCGATCATGCGGTACAAACTCTCCCAGCTTCCACTTCTAAGAGACACGCGGTGTTCCACGTTATTCAGGGAACCCTGCTAGTAATGTTTAATAATAAGTTTTTTGAAGCAAAGAGAAGCTTTTTTCAGGCATAGTAACACCGGTGTTGGTGGACGTGAAAAAAAAACAAAAACAGACGACTCATATTAGCGAGTAAAGTGATTAACCTAATCTCATCCTAAAAGTTTACATTTACTATTACAGATAGGCGCCCGAATGCAATTAGGTTTGTAATCGGCCCTTGGTAATACACATATCTTTTTTTTTTCAGTTTCAAAAACGCGACTACCCTCGCCGCAGCGGCTAAACGAATTTGGGTGATTTCTCTCGCCATTCGAAACCCGCGCCGCTGCGGGGAGCGCAAATTGACGTCCATCAAATCACTTCACTTAGTGACGTAACGCACGTGCTACGCTGCAAGTTCTGCTTCGCATGCGCTGTAGCAGCGAACTGTTGAGAAGCGGGCGGGGCAGAGGTTGTTGCAGAGGTTGGGCGGGGCAGATATCGTTGCATGGCACGTGCGTCATCGGGTGACGCGTTTTATTGGCATCTTTTTTGCGCTCAAAAGGGGCACGGGGTTTTCGAATGGGGCGAAAAATGGCCCAAGTTGGTTGGTCTACAGCGGCGAGGGTAATCGCTTTTTAGAAATTCTACAAATTGGTAACGCTATTAGTAATGGCCGGCTTCAAATCTTTCATTGTAATCGGGTGCCTGTCAGCAATAGTTCAAAAGGCAACCATAAGAATTTAAATAACTCACTTTAATAGCAAAATACTTTGCCTGATTTTTTTTCTTGATGTCAGCAACACTTGTATTACTATGCCTCAAGAGCTCCTCGTTTCCTCAAGAACCACAGTTCAAAAATTAGTGCCCGGTTTTCCTGCAGCCCCTGGAATATGTTATTTTTACACGACCACAAACCCGTTCAATTTTAATTGAAGTCACAAGAATACTTAGCATTACTACCTCATCTATTCCCACGTTTGCCCTCTTAAGAAACGAAGGCTCACTGTTTAATGGGTCTTGCTCGTAGAACCCAGCAAGCTGCCGCTGTAAATCGCGTTATTTCAGGTGCACGAACACCCTGTATATTTTTCCCATCTTCAGTTGTTAAACCGAAGGTTCCCGGCTTCCGCTTAGTATACAGCTTCCACCTGCAACATTCTCGATCACGTGACCAATCCGTACACACAGCCTTTACCTCGTACCTTGCGCTAACTTTCCCTGTAACAGACGAAGAGCGCGTTGGCAACAAGAAAGCGAAGAACTCAATGCGACACCGCTCTAGATAGCGTCCCTGTATGACAGGGTCTAGCACCTTGCGGGCTTGCGCAGTAGTAGCCAGAGGTGTTGTGAAGCCGCGCGTGGGGATCTGGGAAATCAGACGCCTTGCGTGAATGCCATAGATGCAAATTGGGTTGAGAGCGGTAAACTGAACGCTGCTCTTCGCGTGATATAAGAGTAGCACACATGCCGCGGGTAGAAACGAGGAGGAACTTTTTCAAGATGCTGCTCCCAAACACGCTGCAGTAAATGTTCAAGTCAGGGCCAACACATTTCTTACATAATAAAGCACTCGTTGTGCCTTTCCCAAAACAGAAACGCAAATATGTAAAACCTTTACATGGCAGCAAGTTCGAAAGCAAAGGTAACAATAGCAAAAGCACTAGGCAGACCATATAGCGCTTATCTTCCTCATCACAAGATGTGTACTCACCATTTATTTTTCTCGCTTATGCAGATTCAATTCAATTCAATTCATTTATTTCACCACATATTTACATGGTTGGAGCTCTTGGGCAAAAAGCTGCCCAAAAAGATAAATAGAGACGCCACGTAAGCCTTCTTTGCTCGCTTCTGTAAACATTTCACGCTTAATGCTGGCTTGTGAAACTTGCTTTACGACTGCATGATTATGGACGACATAAACATATACCTTTCTTTGAGTTCAAATAAGAAAGGCACTGATTCCGCGGGGTCCTTTCATGCTGCCGACAGAAAAAAATCTATTTCTTCTGGAAGTGCGAATGAGGAGGCACTTGAGCCAGGAAAAAAAAAAAAACTCCCGTTTATTTGCTCCCGCCCGGCGGTTCTCTGGAAACCTTTGGTTCTCCTCGAAGTAGGGCGTACGCGTCGTTTGTTTCCCGCATGGTGGCGGAGCTTTCGCGGCGGCGTATTACTTATTTAAGCGCTCGCACCGTGGTCTTCCGTTATCCCGGGCACGCTTTTTATTTTCCGCTCGCTGCCCTTCATCGATCTAAATTTGCCACCATACTGAGCTGCCAGCTCCCATGAATGTTTTAGAACGCTCGCTCAGACGAGCAGCTGCTAATGAGAGCCCGTCTCGTTTCGGTCGCGAGTAATCACCGCCCCGAGATAATCCAGGGTATCAGAAAGCACCGCTCTAGCAGAATCAATCTGCGCCGTGTTTTTTTTTTTACTTGTCTCGGAGTTTGCTCCTTTTTGCTGCCTTTCTATATTATCGCTGAACTTTTTCCTCTAACTTGGAAGACACCGAGAAATGGCTATTGTAAATCAGCCGGTCATGTCGGCTGCTAACTGGAAAACGCATGAGCGGTGCTGCAATTATCCTTCGCAGAAGACTGATGAAAAATTAGGGATGCGCCTGGTCTTGCAGGAAATAGCAATATTTAACAAAGTCACTCACATTGGGTGTTCCTGCGCGCATTACTCTTTTTTTACTGTCTTTTTAAATGGCTCTTTAGAGAATGGGCGGCGCCCTTCCCGGTGCTGAGCAATCTTCTGCTGTTGCAACAAGCCGAAAATGAACAAAGAGCTTTTGTAGCAGTGGTGTGCACACTGTTGTCTCTAGGTTAAATGAACATAGAGTAGTATTCACCGTCTCTATGATGAAAAAGTAATCGGTAGAAAACAGTCAAAAAACATAAAGAAGGAATATGTGACAGACGGCTGTTTCGCGACACACTTTCATGTAAGCTGCCCAATCAGGGACGTGTCGAAATATTGGCGCTTTTTTTTTCGCGTGAATAATCATTAAGGCTTTGTCAAGCACTTGCAGGAGCCGAAAAAAATCCCTAATAAATTCATGCTTGGCGCCTATATATAACGGCAGACATGTTGTCTTTTACTACAGCTTGTTTAGATTGACAAGAAAAGTATAAGAAATCATTTTCGGATCCAACCTTATCTTTTTCTTGTCTATAGAGGATGGTTTCGATGTCTTTCAAGTGTTCAAGTTAGCGTTTATTTTTGGAGAACGATTGCTCCTTTCAAGTAGCTTCTATAGTACCAAAGCACAAAAGCGCTAATGTCTGACCTTCACTACAATGCAGCAAAGACTATTCTTGATTTGAATTGATTTATTCACTGTAATTTTATTTTAACTCAGCTGACGGAGCACATTAAGAGCATAGAAACTTGCATTGCGTCCATACTTCTCTTAGAATATGGTGTAAAATGCCTACTTGCTAGTTTTCATTCCATGTGTCCCAAGAGAATAGTTTCATTCCAAGTGATTAGTTTTCATTCCATGTGTCCGCGATTGCGGGGATTCTTCAAGAAGCTTGGTAATAGTTCTGTCCGCAATATCAATTTTCTTGGGACGTGCTGAACGCGCAGCAAAAGGTTTGGACGAAATACGCAGGAGACACTGGCTGGCGCAAGACACAATCTTCAAACCGCATCGAATAGTGAGACAAAATGGCAGGCGATCATGCAATGTGATGAAGCCTTTCTGCGCCAGCAATATTTTTGAATTTCTGGTTTTAATAAATTGGCCTTTAATATACGCCTTTTGGTTCAGTCTTCCCAATTTCGCTCCCCGCCGGGCCGCAAATGCTTCCCTGTGGCTTCCTCCTTCCCTGTGGCTTCCCTCCTCCCATCATTTTCTCCTTTCTTTCTCGCGCTGTTCTCTCTCTGCGCTCACAAAACCCTGTAGCCCCAACGCCCACAGTGGATTTTAGGGAAGTGAGGGCCGTACTGCTAACGCAGTAAAAAGAGCTACTGTGGTTCTAAAACAGCCATCTACTGCCGCTCCTACTGCGGCGATAGCTGACAAACTGTCGTCGGTATCCCAGGGGGCATAAAACACTGATTCCATTTTAATTAAAACAGTTGCTGTTGTGCGACATCAAGAGCGGGAATGCATTTTGATCTGTTAAGATGTATGCAGGAGATAAGCAATACGATAATGTGCAATAAGTTTAATGACTGGCGTAACTAAATCACGAAGCGAAAAGTCTTCCAGAATATGTTCTGGTAATGTGAAACACCTCGCTTCGTAAAATTAAAAAGAATCGTTTTGAGTCAATGTTAGAAATAACTAACATTTAGTAATCGTGGCAGTCGGTGCTGAAAAGTAAAATTAGCAGTTTTCGCCGGAAATGAGGGATAACCAGCAAGTGAGAATTAACGGCGTCCTGGTTGAAATCAAGAACAGGGAATGTGCATAGGTAGGGCATGCAACGCAGCGAGCAGATAACCCTTCGGTACTTAGGGTACCAGAGTGGATTCCAGGAAGGGCAAGCGCATTCAAGGATGCGGCAGAGTCAAGTGGGTGCATGGTGTAGCAGGTCTGCGGGGATAAGGTGGCCGCATTTGGCGCAGCATTTTAATCGTGAAATTGGGCTTTTCCTGCACAGCTCTGCCACAGTCGGTCTTATAGTGGCATGTAGAAGTCTCACTTGTGAAGAAAAATATATGAGCTTCGATTGGACGAGACCTATTCGTGCGAACTTGGACATGGTTTTGGTCAAATGTTCTAGGGAATCCTCCATGGTGGAGAAGGTATGTAAAAAAAGAGTAACTCCTCATGTCCATCCATCCGAGCGTAGCCATACGGCCGAGAAAGCTGTATAGCTTTCCCTTGTAGCCGTATGGCTGCGCTCGGGGGGATGTCAAAGAGTAATTACTCCCTTTGACATGGTTCGCGTCATCTTCTTGGCTGCGAAGCTCATCTACATTTTGCCTGCATTTCATTGTGCGACAGACAAGCAACGAGCGTGTCGTACAATTTCAGCGAACTTCGTGTGGCGCTCTAAATGGGAGATTAATTGAGAATACAATTTTATTGTTTCTTCTGTTTCTAGAGCCTGATCATGGCGCCCTTTTCCATTTTGTTGTCCACTAAATACTATCCTAGTTGTCATTCATCAATTTGGCATACCACGCTTTTATTGCACCTTCGCTTAATAGGCGTTTTCTATTAGCACCAATTGGGTATGGCACAGCGGGACTTTCATGACGTTTTCTAACGAAATCTACTGCCGTTTTCTCCGCTCGCGATTACTTTTTCATTGGATTTGCTGCGCAGCCTCCGCAGAACGATGATGACAAAGGTTCTGATCGGCACTAATTCCCTACCAAATTTGCCTGCAGCCTTACCTGGTGTCACCTCGGAGGAAATTATTGAGAGCAGTTCAGTGGATGTACATTCGCGGTCGAAAGTCTTAAGTGCACAGCGTTCATCTGAAGCAAAACAAATGTTCCTAGAATGCTCCGTGTAGCGGATGATTCAAAACACAAATCAAGCAGGAAGCTTCCCTAGGGCAAGAAGAAACCTTCGGATAGCATTTCAAGGTCATTCGGTGTTTAACAGTGCCGTAATGGCTCCGTTATGCGGCTGAAGTGAAAGGCCGTTGGCCTTAAGGCCTGCGACCAAGACTGCATGCAGTCTTACGCAAAAGCCCTTTTCAAGAATATAAAGCCTTCAATACCCATCACAACGCTGCTCCGCACTACTGAGAGGTTTCTACCCTGGTTGGTGATTTTGCGCTTATATCAACAACCAGCGAACTTTGTTCATTGCTTTGAGTTAGGCTGCGTGATTACATTTTTTTCTTGGGCATACTTCAAAGGAATTTTGAGAAGGATGTTGCGATTACGCGCTGCACTATAAAATTACCACCCATAGTGCAAAACTTTCGAATTCGTTCTGAACTGGTTCTTTAAATGAGGTAGCTTAGCTTCCGGAAAAGCCGCATGATGGATCGTCACGCAGGTCAACAAAGTCTCTATTTAAATAGCAGTGTGCCTTGGTTCCGGAGATATACGATGCGCAGAATCGACCCCCTGGCTTCATGCCCTTACTACACGGATATGTGCGTCTCCGCGAGTTTTGATGCGCTGCCGGAATAAGTCCTATGATGGAGTGAGAAGTTCTGATGGGATAGAATGCGGCGACCCGTTTATCTAACACGGGAGGTGGTTGAGCGATGCTCTGTTCTTAGTCCTTCGATGTGCTTTGTACGCAGTTGTGTACGTTGCTCACTGGCGTCTTTTTTTTTTTTTTCAGTGTGCTCTGTAATACAAGAGACGCCTGGGCAAGTTGGTACGGTGAAATAATGAATAAACAGCGCTAAAGACGAGGGCGGAGAGCAAAAGGACGAGCGCTGACTCGAAACTAACGTTTATTGAGGAATACACAAAATATATCCTAGCCAAGAAGCACCAAAACCACACAATCATCAGAAACCAAAAACCATGTCATGACAACCCCCTACGCATGCCCTGTTCAGTAAACCTAACTTCATTATCTGCTAAAGCAATGGAAGGCTCACTGACACATTCTTCCCCTAATCTCATGATATGTCTGGCCTCAATGATTTCCTTCCCGGTTGATCATTGCCGAATGGGCATAGAATGTGCATCCTTTTCTATCACAGAAAGTTATTTTAGATTCCAATTTGCAAAGATCAACCCGCAAATTAGTGAGGCCAGACATATCATGAGAGGGGGGGGAGAGAATATGTCAGTGACTCTTCAATTGCTTTAAGAGATAATGGGGTTAGATTTCTTGAACAGGGTATGTGTAGGGGGTTGTCATTGTCATGACATGGTTTTTGGTTTTTGATGATCTTGTGGTTTTGATGCTGCTTGGCTTGAATATATTCTGTGTTTTCCTCAATAAACGTTTGTCGTGAGTCAGCGCTCGTCCTGTTTGCTCTTCGTCCTCCTCTTTAGCGTAGTTTATTCATTATATCACTGTGCTCTGTATACCACCGATTCCTTTCTTGCGGTCGAATTTACATCCTTGATATTTAAAATAAGATGTGTGCGGTTCAACGTAATCCGACAGTTTTCAGAGATTTTGCTCCCAGAACTAACATAAATTTTTTTCCCGAGTTTCTAGCGTCATTTCCATCAATAAAACAATGAGTCCATGATCTCTATAATGAAGATAATCTAATGAGAAGAAATATATTTACAAAAAAAAAACGAATGTACGTACAGCCTTTGTAAAAGTAACCAGGCTCCATGGTTTCCTCCTCATTCGTATAGCATTGCGCTCAGCTTCTTTAAAGAACAAGAAGTTCTCCGAAGGTGGGGACAGGGGTTCTCCTTATCATACAGAGATTTTGAGCTTGAGGGCTGGCATAATAGCTTCAATATATGACTGAGAAGCAAACCATGCAGCTGGGTTAATTTTGGCAAAGACTGTACGCACAGGGTGGCACATCCGAGGAGCCACCCTCGCAGCGCAGCGGCCAAGAGCCAGATCGCGTATTTCGTCCTCGTCGCCTTCCGCGCTCACGTACAGCATTTCGTCCTCATCTTTGCCCATGGCTGCGGCCTTGACAATATCACTGATACTAAAATTTTAGAGACCAACCTCTACTCCTCCCATGCAAAACCTCAAGGTCATGCCGTTCCGAAGAATGACCTTGAAGCGCCGGAATGGGGTGTGGGGGGGGGGGGGGGGGATGACTCTGACGTCATACCATGTGACTCACCGCGCCTCGCCGCAGGTGCGGCGCTCGGAGCTGGTGGCGGTCGCTCGCCTTCGCAACTGCGTTGCACAACGGTATTTAATGCTCAACTCGCAGTTCCGCTGACCCATCTGGCTCGCCGTTCATCTGACGACGATATAAAAAGCGTGAAGCGTTGCTTGGCTTTCGCAGACAGCCATGGAGGAGTTGCGCGCTGGAAGCAGTGCTTCGGCTGTCTGGATCTGATGATCCTTATGATCAAGATCTTGTGATCAAGATGATGTGACTTCAGTGCGCGTCCGTGTGATTTCTAGTGGCCTCTCTTATTTTGTCTATGATCAACGAGGCGCGTTCGGAGTCTTTAGTTAACTACAAGGGCGCATACACTGTGCCGCTCGGGGGCAAAAGGTTGGCCACTTTGCGCAGTACGTTTTATTACCTTTTCCTCATCCATACATTTTTCCGCGATGAAGAAGAAGAAGAAGAAGAAGAAGAAGAAGAAGAAGAAGAAGAAGAAGAAATTTCTTTATTTTGCTTGAGCAAAAAAGGTGACGGAAGAAAAAACTGCTTAGTTGCAGCTTGACAAAGCTCCCGCCACCCAGACAGCAAGCACTTGCACAGCACATAGTTTTACAAAACTGATAAAACAGTCCTCTGAAAAGAGCAGTCAATTGTGAATTGTCACGTGCAGAACAATAAACAAAATAGACACTTGAAACAAGATTAAAAGAAAAAAAGGAATCCGTGGTACAGGTTAAACAAAAATTTTATAAATTCCCTTGTGCGACATTTGCAGATTGTCTATTTGTTTTTCGTCGAGAGGATGGTTCCTCACTACCCGACGCGGTGGCTCAGTGGTTACGGCGCTCGGCTGCTGACCCGAAAGACGCGGGTTCGATCCCGGCCGTGGCGGTTTAATTTCGATGAAGGCAGAATTCTAGAAGCCCGTGTACGGTGCGATGTCAGTGCAGGTTAAAGAACTCCAGGTGGTTGAAATTTCCGGAGCCCTTCACTACGGCGTCTCTCATATCCTGAGTTGCTTTGGGACGTTAAATCCCATAAAACCAAACCAAACCATGGTTCCTCACTTCTCACAGAAATGAAAGCTATCTGCCTCAAGCTTTCGCAAAGTTACGAAGCATTTGAAGAAATTAAAAACCGACTGGAAGAAGTGAAGCATGTTGATCGATAACAGCTGTAAAGAAACAGAAGAACGAAGTACAGGTGCTCTCCGAACAGAACTCAGAGCAGATTGCTCCTATAAAAGCAGACTTGATGATTCGGAGAACAGGTCGTGCAGATCAAACCTGTTTTTTTTTTTGGCCATAAAGATGACGAGCGGGAAACATGGGCGCAGTCAGAGGCCCGCATAATCCAACACTGCAGCCAGTAGTTAGACACCACTCGTGCTCCCCTAGATATTGAAACAGCTCTTAGGCTGGGAAAGGTTGGGGCGGACCGAAACAGACCAATAATTGTTAAATTTCCCAATTTTTAGGTAAAATAAAAGGTTCTTTCATGTGCCAAGAAGCTCAAAGGCACAAGTTACAGTATTTCTGAAGACTACTGCTCAAGTACCCTTGCCGCTAGAAAGCGCCTTGTGGAATTCGCAAAAGCACACGAAAAAACAAGTCAAACTCAGGCACGACAAAACTAACGATTGGAAAGAAAACTTATACTTTTGACCGCAGTAATCAGATGGCTGTCCCCCACTCTTTAAACACCTAGAAAACAATTGTCTGAAACCTAGCCGTTCTGAAACCTAGCCTTTATATATGCTAATATCAGAAGCCTTTTGCCTCAGCTTGACCCTCTCAGCAATATAATTCACACAACAGAGTCTTACCGGGTTGCTGTTACCAAGACATGGCTCACATCATCAATCACCGACTCTGAAATTCTCTCGCTTTCTTCCGATTTAAATATTTTCCGATGGGATAGAATCAACAACCGGGGGGGGGGGGGGGGGGGGGGGGGGGCGTATTAATAGCAGCCCACCGAAATCTTCAATGCATCGAATTAAAGGTATCAGCGCCCCTAGAAATTACATTTGTTATTAGCATCGCCTCTTACCCGCCTATAATAATCGGCGCCTATAGACTGGAAAGTAGGCACGGTTGTTCCAGTTCCGAAAAAAGGTCCTCCACCTTTTTGTTCTAGTTATCGTCCCATTTCACTAACTAGCGTTTGTTCAAAATTAATGGAGCATGTTCCTTACTATCATATAGTAAAATTTCTGATATCTGTCACTTTTGTTTCATCCTAATCAGCATGTGCTTCACAAAGGGGTATCATGTGACAATCAACTAAGTTTACTCATCGAGGACATAAGCTATAATCTCGACTTAAACATTCCGGTCGACGGTCGCTTTTTGGATTTCGAAAAGGCATTCGACAAGGTTCCCCATCGAAGAATTCTGCTTAAACTTTCAAGCTTACGCATTAACCCCCTTGTAATGGATTGGATACGCAATTTTCTCACTAACTGGAAAAAATTTATGAATGATAATAAACTCTCGTGGTCTTGCTCACCGGTCCATTCTGATGTTCCCTCAGGGCGGTGAGCTTGGGCCTTTGTTCTTTTGTAATCTATTCTAATCTGTGTTCTTTCTAATCTTTCTAACCTGCCTAATAATATCACTTCTCATATCCGCCTATTTGTAGACGACTGTGTAATCTACCGCCCCATCCATAACACCTCTGACTCTCGCTTACTTCAAGTTGTTACTTCAAGTGTTGAAGCCTGGTGCAACACTTGGTTAATGTCCTTTAACACTAATAACACGTCATTGCTTTCTTTCCATCGACGCCAAAACTATCAACGCTTAAATTATGAAACAATGGATCTGAAATATCATCTGTTCAGTCGTATAAATATCTCGGCATCACATTTTCTAACGCTCTTAATTGGTCAGCACACTTAACAAACATAACAAAAGAAGCCAATCGCACTCTTGGCTACCTCCGTAGGAACTTGCGACTCGCTTCTACTTCAATTAAAACATTAACATACCTCACATTTGTCCGGCCGAAGTTGGAGTACGCATGCTCAGTCTGGGACCCTCATCAATCTAACCTTTCGAACACCCTCGAATCCGTTCAGAATCGCGCAGCTAGATTTATTTTTTCGGACTACTCGTATCACACCAGCGTCACTGCACTGAAATCTGAGGCTAATCTTACTAATCTCGAGTCCAGACGTTGCATCTTTAGGCTCTGTCTCTTTCATAAATTTTATCACAGCCAACTTGATGTTTCAGCTATCTTGCCAGCTCATCGCTTATCAAGCCGTACCAACCATCCCAAAGCAGTCTACCCTCCCCCAGCACAGACTACAGCTCATCTTCGCTCATTCTTCGTGCAAACTGCTCGAGACTGGAACAGCCTGCCAATTGACTCCGTGCACCACTCCGATCCACTGCACTTTAAGGCTGCCATCCAATCTCTCATTAGTGGAACATCCAGCCCATTCATCATGCAATACCCTATTTCTGGGGCATTTGAGGTATTGATAACAAATAAATTATAATAAGTAAATAAAAAAATATCGGCCAACTATAAGGTGAGAGACCAGTTTGCCTTTAATCATTTCACTTAAGTCACCATGTCATCACTATCAAGACGGCTGTTATTCGTTTCTTTTGCTGAAGGACATTTCGAGAAGCTTGGTTGAACGTCGCCGAAAAAGCATTGACGTGATTTTGTTTTCAGGGCCTTTGTGATCTAATTCTCGTTTTTTGCTCCTTTTGAGGACGAAACCTGACTTTAAAGGAAATATGGTCTCGTTATAGCCCCGCAAACTAATAAAACCTTTGTTATCGACAGGATTGTGAAACAAAACACTTGCACCTCTCTCGACCATATCTTTAGATCGCTGTAAATGGCTATACAGTGCTTTAGTGAAAATCTAGTCAGTTGCAAGAAAATGTGAATAGCCAGAATGGAGTATGAGCGCCGGTTGCTGAACTGATTTCCATCAAGGCAGATTCAGACTACACAATATTGAACGGTTTTGGGCCAAGAATTAAACGTGACGGGATGGCCCATTTCCTGGAACGTAACGTACCCGCCTCTCCAGCGGTCATGTTAGTGAAGCGCAGTATAAAGGGTGCTAGTGGGGCGAAAGAGAGTTAGCATCTCTAGTCTGCCATCACCACCTGCTTGAATCTTTACCTTTGGCAGCTGAAGCTCCTAACCCGTGGCTGATAATCAGCCCTTGGTCCGTCGTTTGGATCCCGGTGTCAGATATACCAGGCGTCCCAGCTAACTTTGCTTAAAGTTATAAAATACATCGTAGCACCTTAACTGCAGGCAACTTTAACCACATTGTTTATCACTGTCCTGTAAGTCAGAGTATTTTTGCATTTTGTTTAACTGAGTAAAAAAATATAGTGAAAAAAAAAAACTGGTCTGTTTCGTTTCCTGCGAGAAAAGTCTGCCAAATTGTAGGCCGTCAAAAAAGAACGTCCAGTCGTTCATTTTTTTTTTTTTCACGTGTGTTATAGATCGGTTTTTTTTTAACGTTGAAAAGGATGCACGCGAAAGTTGCAAAAGGCCATATTCCTATACGCTCGCGTGCAGCGGCACTAGCGCTCCGAAACGCGGAATTCGTGAACATAGCCGCTTTCGACGGTGCCACAAATGTGCAGCGGTGAACGCAAGGAAGTAGGCGCTGGCTGCAAAACTGAACAGAGTAGCTTCGACCTGGCCGCGTTAAATGTGGAAACCAGCGGGCACGCAGGCTACCTGCCGGTAGGTATACGCAGGCCGAAACACTACGCTGCCTTCCTAATCGCCCTACTGCGTGCCCCATGTGCCGCTTTTGCGTCCCAACGCATTGCCTTGCTCCTAAATGGGATTATTGTTCTTCGGGCCGACAGACGCAACGCGCGACCAACGGCTTAGTGTTTTAGCCAGCGCATCGCTACCGGGAGGCAGCGCGCCGGGAATTTTCCTCACTGAAGGCGGCCAGGTAGCATTACCTTCAGTTTTACGGCAAGAGCGCCGACTTTATTGTTTCGCCCCGTTACGTTGGTGGCTTCACCAAACGCGACTAAGTTCACGAATTGCGCATTTGAGAGCGTCGCTTTCACAGCGCGCGAGCGCATGTCCAAGAGGTTCTTTTTCTTCACGTTTTGCTCATTTGTTTACCAAGCATAAAAATCTAGACAAGTTCCGCAACCCTCAAAGCAAAAAATTCTGCACAGTTAAGCTGTGTCTTCAAGGTTATGACGACCGGGTTGCATTAATAGGTTCAGTCCGTGGCTCTTGTTGCACATGCATACATGAACACTGTTATCATAATATGCGGAAAACCACACGGGAAACACATAAAGCTCCGCCTGAAATAAGCTGTACGACCATTCCTGTCTCAGTTGTGTGCCGCATTATGATGTATTACGAATATGCTCTGAATTTCCGCTTTTTCGGCGCTTGGTTGCTTAGGTGCGCGGTATTTTGCATATCGTTGATTTGACACTGTTTTCTTAGTGGTTTGTTTTTTGTTCATGAACATAGAAGATTGCATCACTGAAATCAATACTATGCTGAAAAAAAATCGTGACTGTGTGGCCTATGAGTAGCGAGACTGTCTTCACTTGCACGTTACATTCATGCATTCTTCATGCACTGAACTTCGTCGGCCCATTTTACGGACTATGCACTCCATCATTCCATAGGTTACATCAATACTGGCCATTGCATCCTTAGTACCCATTTCATGGCCGCATATTATGTTCGTTTTTTTTTTACCCCTTCCACACTGCTCTCCTTCTGGCTTTATCTCTCAAATTCCCCTCCCTACGCAGAGTAGCATGCCAGCGATTTTTAAACGCCGGCTAAATTCTCTGCTCTTCATTAAAGAGTCTCTCTCTCTCTCGTAACCTTATGGTAGAGGGTTCGGTTCCCGACTCATACCCTGGATTTTCTTTTCAGCGTTTTTTATTTATTTTATACACTTATGCGTTACAATGATGTTAATGTAGGTAATGATGGGTTTAGCTATTTTATTGAAACTAGTGCCCTCTATTATGTCCCTAAACCTGTCTTTTCTCTCTATCGCTTCCCCTTTTATTTCATTTTCCTCAACTCAGGTGCTTCAGTATCCGTAAGCAGATGCCGCGTCCGGCAAAAAGACTTCCTTCATTTTTGTTTTGCTTGATAAATACCCAGATACTACTAATACAACTGATGTTTCGACAAATTAATGATCAGTTTTCTAATGTTTGAGTCACTTTTCATTCCACAGCTCTGCGTGTGACGACCGTCTCGACCAACGCGGCTTTCCCCCTCACACCGGCGACAACGCAACTACGCCGGACTCTCTCCTGAACGGGACCATTAAAGCTTTTGCGTTATAACTGATAAAATGTGATGTTTTTTGGGACGCTCTGCAATTTGGCACCAATAAATTTCGCTGCAAATTCAGTACCTCGGAAGCTAGTTGAAAGTTTGCTTCATTACTAAATTGAACAAAATATAAACGATATCTCAGTTACTCTATACAGTGTCCAAAAGTATGCTCGCACTGCGTTCAGACATTTCACTCGGTAAGTTTTCATTCCTGTGCAATTGCCAGAAATCCACTTTCTCTAGGTGCCACTAGATGACTGTTTGCTAAGCGTCCAATTTTCGCACGTTATTTCAACCTGTTACACAGGTAACAACCCTCTTCTTGATAAAAAGCATTAAGTCTTGCCTGTACATTTAACGTTCTTCCCTCTGTTCACTCGATTGTTGGCTCGTTCGCTCGCCGGCGGCCTTTGCGTCTGTGACTGGCCACTAGGTCTAGTGCACGGAGTAAACTAAAGCGTAAACTTTTAGCGAAAGTTAAAGGCGCAGTTACGCTGAAGGGTGGCCGGCTCGCCAAACGCCAAGAAATAAGCGCAGCGAGATAACATCTTGTTTGCATGGAAACGGTCTAGTGCATGCGCATTTCATTTATTCATATACATTTATTGCCAAGGCCTAAGGAGAAGAGGAAGGTTCAGGTGAGGTCAGGCCGCCAGACTCGAGGCTGGACTCCGAAACGAAATCCTGCATGGCACTGAGCTTTTGCTTGGAGTTGCCACTGGGGGCCGTTCAGTCTTTTTTATTTATTTTATTTATTTATTTATTCAATACTGCAGGCCTTTAAGGCCCAAGCAGGAGGGGCATACAAATGACATAAGTGTACAGAACGAAGATAGCAAATAATAATTTCAAAACACTTGTTCTTTGGGCAATAGAACATGAGCAAAACAAGGACTAAACGAAATGCAAACCGAGCTCCTCATTTGGGACAGTCACACATAAACAAACAGAAGTAAGTCAATGAATGAAATATGCAAAAATGAAATGTCAAACTTGTAGCAAGGCAAAAACACGATCAGTTTGGGCAACCAAAAAGCAGACAAGAAAAATATTCAAGAGCAATTCAAGGTTTCAATTGAATCAATGCTGGTTAGAAGAGGCAGAGGTAAGTTGTTCCAATCTGTTATCGTGTGAGGAAAAAAAGAATATTTAAAAACATTAGTTCTGGTGCTGCATGGCGTTAGAGAGTCATCGCGTCGATGTCGTGTTCGGCGTGCCGTAAGTAGTGTTATGTACGGATCAGGAGTTAGAGCAAGAAGGTTATTTTTAAGAAGGAACATAAATTTTAAGCGCTTAATTTTTCTTCTCAGTTCCAGTGACGGTATTCCATGTTGTTTCATTAGTGTTGTCGGGGAATCAGTTGTACGGTACTTAGAAAAAATAAACCTGACTGCCTTACACTGGATTCTTTCGAGAGCGTCAATGTTAGTTTTGGTATAAGGGTCCCATACTACGCATGCATATTCAAGTGTTGGTCTTATTAATGATGTATAAGCTAAAAGTTTAGTTTCGTCGGGGGCGTGCTTCAATTTATGACGGAGAAGGCAAAGTTTACGAAAAGCTGTGTCACATACGTTAGTTATGTGAGTGTTCCAGTTTAGGCTGTTTGTTAGTGTGACGCCAAGATATTTATACTCGCTGACTTCGGTTAATGGTTCTGTCCCGAGGGCGTAGGGAAAAGAAAGGTTATTAAGTTTCTTGGTTATTTTCATATACACTGTTTTGTCAGCGTTCAACTGCATATCCCAACAGCGACACCAGGAAAGAATGCTTTGTAGATTATTATTAAGAGTTATCTGGTCATCTTCGCTTGACACTTCCCTGAACAGCACGCAGTCGTCTGCAAACAATCGTATTTGGACGGGTTCGGTAATAACGCTCACAATGTCATTAATATATATTAAAAACAACAATGGTCCTAGCACACTGCCCTGAGGGACGCCGGAAGTAACTGGAAGTTCATGGGAGTAGTAAGTATCAATATTAACATACTGTCTACGATCAGCGACATACGCAGCAACCCAGTTAATAATGAAAGGAGGAAGGTTAATCATTTTAAGTTTTTCAATAAGCTTAGAGTGTGAAACAAGGTCAAAGACTTTCCTGAAGTCTAAAAAAATAACGTCCACCTGGCCGGATTTGTCTTAAATTCTAGCAAGGGAATGGATTACCGTTGTTAATTGCGTCACCGTAGAAAATCCTTTACGAAAGCCATGCTGCGCAGGTGAAAGTATATTGTTATCCTCTAGAAAATCTCTGATGAAGTTGGCTATGACGTGTTCAAGCATCTTACAACAAGATGATGTTAGCGAAATTGGTCGGTAGTTAGTAATCATTGTGGGGTCTCCCTTCTTAGGCACTGGTACTACACGTGCCGTTCGCCAGTCAGGGGGAAGGGCTGCAGTGGACAGTGACGCACAGAAAATTATTACCAGAAAGTGTGACAGCATTTCTGCGTATCGGCGCAGAAAAACATTCGGTATGTTATCCGGTCCTGGGGTAGATTTTGTTTTTAGATTAAGGATCGTAGAAAGCACACCTTGGGCGGATACAAATTCAGGAGATACATTTCATAAAGGTGAAAAGGGAAGTGCAAGCTCTTCTGAGTTAATAAACACACTGTGGAAGAATGCATTAAAGTGTTCGGCGATACTTTGCTTTTCGACAGCGGGAATGCCATCTTTTATTATTTGATCCACTGCCTTGTTATTTTTACTCAGAAATTTCCAGAATTTTTCTGGCGCCGTACGAATAAAGTGCGGCAAAGTGTTATTAAAATAATGCCGTTTGGCATGCCCAATTGACGAGCTCAGCGTAGCTTGTAAGTTCTGTACTGCAGTTCGTGAGGCATTCCGTCGTCTTAAGCGTTTTATTTTTCTTTTCAAGTGAATGACTTCACGCGTTATCCAAGGGTTTTCATTTCCTGTCTTCTTTGTTTTCGTTGGAACGAAATTTTCGATGCAATAAGTGCAGATTTTTTTTAACTTGTCCCAAAGTTCTACTACATTGCTTCCGTGAAAGGTGCT
Organism: Amblyomma mixtum; assembly: GCF_055824585.1. NCBI lineage: Eukaryota > Metazoa > Arthropoda > Arachnida > Ixodida > Ixodidae > Amblyomma > Amblyomma mixtum. The sequence continues at coordinate 23,090,232 of NC_143017.1, forward strand.
TAGGTGTAAATCGAGGTAATCTAACACGCTTTCGTCTCTGGCACGTGTGAAGTCCTTCACTTGTACAGTTTTTGCCTTCTTAGCGGTACATTTTTTTAAATGACACGAATAGTACACCATTCTATGATCAGATATTCCATGTTCAATTGATACTGAAAAATGCTCGATTGTTTTGCTCACGAAGACAAGATCAAGCATCGATGATGAACCATGCACTCGCATTGGTAAGTTGACAACTTGGTGCAAATTGTGGCATAAGATTATTTCACGCATATAATTAACATGAGTGCTAAATTCACCACTAGAAGAACAATGTTCCCAGTTAATTCCTGGAAGATTAAAGTCCCCCATTAAAAATTTTTTTTATGTACGAATGAACTGACATGCTCACGCAAATCACACAGGAATTGGGGTGGTGAGCCAAGCGCTCGATAAACGGCAAATAGCAAGAATCAATGTCTATAATAAGAAATCTTTAGGCTAATAGTTTCTATGCTATCAGCCTGACACAAGAGAGTTGCTGACAAGTTTTGCTTTACCAGCACAGCCACCCCGCCTCCCCTCGTTGATCTGTCACGACGGAAAACACTGTAAGATGGTGGAAAGACGTCTTCATCATCTATGCCACTGTGTAGCCAAGTTTCGGTCAAAACAACGATGTGTGGGTTGTAACCTAAGACAATAGCCTCTAACTGATCACTTTTGTTAGCAATGCTGCGTGCATTTATATTTAATAGGCGCATATCTTTCGTATCAGGCCGGAGATGTCAGTCTTGTTTAGCAATGTTATATTTACCCATTTTTTTCCTACAGTTTTTAGCCTCATCCCAAAATGTAAAGGTCGTTGTCGACTCGCAGTTTCTCGTTGATTAGTTGAACTTTTCTTTTGTGCTCCCTTTCCTCTGAAGTACTGTCCCACAAAAGCTTACGCTTCCTGAGCGTGTTTCGTGAATAATCGTTTTGAACAGAAGTATTAGAACCTTTGAGTTTGAAAGAATTTTGCATGATACTTTTCTTTTCTTCGTAATCTTGAAAATATAAAATTACTGGCCGCGTTTTATCGCTCTTGCCGATCCGATGTATTCGGGCTACAGACTTGCACGTGATTTGTAACTTGGTAGAAAATATATCAGTTACAACTTTACGACGCAGTACAGGCTCTGTCTCTTCTGGTTCCTCTGATACCCCCAAAACCAGTTAATTCGAGCGTCTACTTTTATCCTCCAAATCCGTAATTTTCGCTTCTAAGGCTTTAACCGTGCTTTCAAGTGCTTCCACGCGCGTGGCTTGTTTTTCCATTTCTGCAAATCGAGTCTCCCAGTCCGCCAGACGTGTTTCCATTCTTGTTTGTTGTATACGAAGTGCTGCAACATCCTCAATTAATTTATTATGTCCCAAAAGCAGTTTTTGACGCAGTTCATTTGTGCTGGAACCTTCCGTGTCAGGTCCGGGATTCAACTCGATATCTCCGCTCAAGAGGAGCAAGCATACGCAGTACACGTCATACACCATTAATACAGCTTGCTGTGGGCACGGCAAGACCAAAAGACAACGGTTGTCGCTTTTAACAGAGCTGTAGTAAGCACTAACCTGCACAAGGCAGAAGAATGGTCTGTTAGGCCACATGGTCGCTCTCGGTCCGCCGTGCCCACTGAAGTCGAAGGCTTGAAGTTGCTCTTTTATATCCAAAAGCGATGAGGTCACGTGTCGTGATGGTGGCGCTGTCGGTGCATCACGAAGCAGTAAAGATATCGCCAAAGAAAGAAGAGAGCTTCGGTTCCTTGATAAACTTGACGCAGCCGCAGATCGGGGATCAGCAACTGCATCTGGCAGGTTTGGATGGTCGATCTGCCCGTCAACTTCGTTAGTTTGCTTTGTTGTTCCGACGAGACCAAAAGCAAGGACCTGCACAAGGCAGAAGAATGGTCTGTTAGGCCACATGGTCGCTCTCGGTCCACCGTGCCCACTCATTGTCTTAATTTGGGTGCGCAGGATGTCCATGCCAGGGATGTCCAGATGAGGTGCCGTAAATCGACGTTCAAGTCAGCAGGGCAATTGGGGCTACCGATCCTGGTTCAGTGCCATCGACTGAGGATGTCCGCAGTGACGGTTCACAGACTCGCCCCTTGTGAGCGATAAGCTGGGCCGGTCGAGGAAGCCAGGCGGGATAGGTGGGATAATGTCTACTATACGTACTCTGGAGTACAAAAGCATCGACGACACGTGAACAACTGGCGAAGCTGATGGTTTTGTTGTGCGCTGTATCTTCTAATCACACTTGTGAGGGGAAAGTCGGCCTCGCCTCCGCTAATCTATCCTACGCAAATAAGTCATCCAATGCCACACGCCGCACTTGAATGTCTCGGAAGACATTCGCGCGTCTTCGTTACTTTTCTCCATTAAAGTCCGTCTGGTGGTGGTTTTCGGAGCACCGGTGTTTGGCTTTAGAAAGAAAGACACTAGATTTTCTATACGTTGATAAACTCAAAGCTTTATCAAACGACTTACCGCGGCGCCTTCGTGGTTATGGTGCTCGGCTGCTGACCCGAAAGATGCGGGTTTGATCTCTGCCGCGGCAGCTGCATTTCGACCGTGGCGAAATACCGGAAGCCCGTGTAGAGTGCGATGTCAGTCAATGGTAAGAAACCTCAGGTGGTCGAAATTATCCGAAGCCCACCACTACGGTGTCCCTCACAGCCTGACTCGAAACCAATCTAGCTTTATCTCAATACATTAGAGGCGGTGTCGACACAAACAATGATCTTCAGCTAGCCTAGCAAACTACCTCCATAGTTCATGTCTGGGACCACCCGTCACCACTAGGGGACCCGGCACGCCTTACGTCAGCCTTAAGCAAAAACCTCCCCGCACTTAGCCTTAGTGAACGCGTGGCAAGTGAAAAGGGCCGCTTTGGGTGTTATTGGTGGTTTCTCAAAAAAGGAAATTCTGCAGCAACTGTCTCATTTCCTTGTGGACACCTCAACCGTGCCGTAAGAGAAGGGAGGAAGGTGGGAGTGAAATAAGAAAGAGAGAAAGAGGTGCCGTAGTGAAGGGCTCTGGAATAAGTTCGAACATTTGAAGATCTTGAACGCGCACTGAGATCGCACAGCACACGGGCGCCTTTTGCGTTTAGCCTCCGTTGAAACGCGGCCGCCGCGGTCGGGTTCGAACCTAAAGGAATGCATGCATGCTGACCCGCGTTTTAGCTTCAGAAGGAGTTCTTGCTCTCGCTCCTCTTCCGTGGTCTAAGATCTGGCGTGATGCTTCCTTAGCGATCGTGCTGTTGGTCCTCATCCATGGTAGAGGTCTGGTGTCGCTTACGAAGGGGATCGCATGTAACAGGCAGAGGAGGCAGCCATTGCGCTTACCATAGCTGACCGGAGATCAATATATACCCTTACAGTCCCTCACCAGGCCTGTCAGGGTTCCTAGCGGCTGTTATCTCCCCCTTGCTAGCAGACGGCTGAGACCTTGTATCCGGGACTTCGATCCCGCCCCAAAACGAATAGTTTGGACTCCTAGCTATCAGGGACTAAGGGACGAAGCTGCCGACGCAGCGGCTTGAGCGTTTTTTCTTTTGAGCAGCCCATCCTTAAAGTACAGAGAGTTCACTGCCTTTCGTGAAGTTTCGAGAAATTGAGGATTGCTTTCGAGATAGCCATCACCGGTACCTCCTCCCGGCTCGGTTTCTGAGACAGGCCGATGAGCGAACTCTGAGGGGTCTGCAGATTAATACGCTATGCCCAGCAACTTCAGAGTATTTTGATCCGAAACTGAGCAGGTGATACAAGCGCTGTGGGGAAGCTGCTGGCAACTTTCGCATGGTTGAGGCATGTCAGAATAACCCTAACCTTCTCCCTGCCTTCAACGCGACCTGAGAGGACTGTGAGGTGACCCTGCCAACTGCTCTGGACTGGAGTACCAAAAAGACTACGTCCATCAAGCGCGAGTGGCAGCTAAGACCAATGATGTCCATGAAGAGGGATTTCACATAACTTAGCGTCGCATTATGGCCCGCCCTCTCAAATATGTATGTAGAAGTTCATCCTACCTATATACGAAACCCAACTACTCCAAGAGATGCAAAGCCAAGTTCTTGAGTCAGATCAGCAAGCATGAGAAATGTCAACACTTCAGTGGTCAGTTGAGCAAGCGACAACCAGAAGGAAAAACTGCACCTACATGGCAGCAGTGTGCACGCGCCGGAAAGTGCAGTTCAAGAAGTTTGAGCAGGTGCCCACAAGTGCGACCTCAAGTTTAACGTAAAGGCCTAGTTCACAATCCGTCTAGACGGCGTCCCGACTGGGGCAAGACATCATAAGGAGCAGAAGACCACCAGCTCAGTCTCCTTGGCACCTGAGGCGGCTCCACCTGGGGATGAGACGGCACTCACCCGGGAACGTGGACCCTCAGAAGAGGGTTCATATTTTGCGGAGGGCCCACGCCATGCGGGTTCTCTCCATCTTGAACGGAAACGTCATATCTAAGGAAACTCAAGATTTTCGCAGAAGAAAAAAACGTGTCGCAAATTCGTCCTGCTTTGGATTCCTGATTTAATGAAGAAACTTTTCATCAAATTCGGTTGTTATCAGCGATGTAAAACATAACGCATTTTTTTTTTTCACAAGGTGATGGTGCGCGTTCGCCGTCGAAAGCTCCCATAAACGTTTTTTGTTCTACAAGCGGCCGCAGAGCGGCAAGGAGCTGAAATGGAGGTAAATGTCCACGTTATAAAGTTTGCTTTCTTATGCTTTCCGTTCAAGGGGGACCCTCTACAGAGAGTTGACCACACCACTAAAGAAAAACTAAGAAAGAAAGCATATTTTTGGCCGTGGCAAACTGTGGATAGGCTCGGAGGTCGAAACTGAAGCTTGGGTTCTATCAGCGGAAAGAGAGAACATTCCAACGCTGCTTGGAAGCCACATGGATTATTGCTAAGCCCTACTTGTTTAACGATGGTTATTTTCTCGTGTCTCCAACTAATAAGACAGGCAAGGAAAGATTTCACGAGTGCAGACAAGGACGCTGGACAGCTTTAAAGCTTAAAAGGAAAAAAATTCAAGCAGTTTTCACATAGCAGCGTCGTGTTGCAACTGAAGGGTCAAACCTACTTAGCGGACCACTTTGACTAAATATTTTTACACACCAAATCAAATAGCACGCACAAAAATTTTAAAGCCCCTTTTTCACAGTTATAATTTTTTTCGAAAACGAAGGCGTTAGGAAAAGTATCATTTCCAAACTACTTCGCAAAAACCTGGTTTCAAAGTGGTTTCTAGATTGAAATTTTGTCAGCAACAGGATGATGCACGTTTTAGTTCCATAAATTTTTACTAACAGAAAACAATTCTGACATATGACTACAGAAAATTAAACATCGTTTATAAAGTGCAAACATTATTACACAAATAAAATAAAAAGCACGCGACTGGCCTTATCCTTCTCTACAAATTACATAGAAGACATCCGATCATTAACAATTAGTATATCATCTTCATTTTTGAAATTATAGTTTCCCCAGGCTGTCCGAACTAATTGCTGTAAACGACAGCTCTCAGTTTTTTTCTGTTTGTGCTAAATGTGGAAATTTATAATATAGTCCAATAGTAAATGATTTGTAGGTACGAATTGCGCACAAAAGACACACACAGGAAAAAAAACACACGAGGGAGACTGAAAGAGCGCAAACTATCAACTGGTGTTTATTCGAGTTTCCCGTGAACTTCTAGAGGCATATCACATCAAGGCAAGAGGTGATAACTGTGTGAGTGACACATCCGTTTCACTGTACAACGCGGAAAAGAATGTTTTGGAGCGTTTCTGATGGTTTGTCGCGCAGGGTTTGATTTGCCTCCTTATCCTCTCTTTCCCCTCTTTGTAGGCACGTGTGCACACTTCCTATAAAGCGGCACTGAATCGAATAAGCACCAGTTGATAGTTTGCGCTCTTTCAGTCTCCCTCGTGTGTTTTTTTGTCCTGTGTGTGTCTTTTGTGTCAATTCGTACCTACAACAGTATGCACCAACTCGCCCAGCAAGAAGTTCTTAACTACCAGTAAAAGATTTATATAAACCGAACCTGGACATTTATAAAAACTGGCCCTGCAGTTCAAAAGCTGGCTCTTCAGCCTAAAATCCCCCCTTAACGAACTCAGAGCAGAAATTGTTCAGTAAAAAAAACAGAATGAGGCGCTGAGAGCTGACCTTTAGATTTTCTGACTGCAGTCACAAACTTCCCAGAAAACGCCTCAAATCCACCCAGCCCGCAGTCGCTTCACGAACGCGTCACTGCATAGCTCAGAGCCGACAAGGACGAGCTGGATAGAAAGTTCCAACAAGTAATTCAGATGGTCAAGAGCGAACACGCAGCCGAGTTTGCCAATACAAGGAAGTACATACGCCAACTCCACCTTCAGCACAGTATCAGAAGAATTGAAATAAAAACTAAGCGAATGCATGTTCCAGCAGAGTAGGTCAAATGCGCCGGCATTTGCTCCTTTCCGGTAGATAGATACAGAGAGGGGAGAAAGGCAGGGACGTTAACCAGGAAGGTTTCCGGATGGCTACCCTGCACTGGGGAAGGGAATGAGGGGATTAAAGAGAGAAGAGAGAAGGAACGGGAAACACAGTCACAAACTGTCAATCAAGGCAGTCTCCCGTAAAAAACAAAACAGCGCCTTGTAAGCCTTGATGGCTGTCGAGTGTTGTGGCCACGGAGCGAGGAACCTGGCCTCTGTGAAAGGGCGAGGATCAAGGCAGTCCAGAGCACGACGCAGCTAATGTCTTTCGTTCACTTGCATTAGAATTCTCCGAGTTTCGAAAAGAAAAAAGCTAGTGTTCAGTTCTTTATCGATACGGCGGAGACGACACCCGCCGTCATAGTCCTTCAGAAGCAAATACGATCTTCAGCACGAACGGGTAAAAAAATTTCAAGGACGAGCATACTCTAGGTATGCTTGTTCACATGGTATAAGCATGCTTACGTCGACATCCTTCCCAAATACAGGGCAAGCACTCTTGCACATGCTAAACGTATAAATTCAGCTCAAGTCCCCAGGCAGCCACGATGTTCAAGAATTTTATCAGGAGAGCAGGTAGATACCACATCATCAGAACCGGCGATTTCAATACGCTACATCAAGCATGAGGGTGTCACTATAACACCTCAAAGATAGGATGATCCTCCGGACTGCTCACAGAGAAGAGCACTCAAATTTAACGCATCCCTTGCACCCCATCACAGCGGGCAACCCTGTCCGCAGACGGACCGGTCCGGGTGCCACGTTGAAAAAAAACTCTATAAAGGCCGCCTGGTCTGCCAGAGTGGAGTCCCCAGGCAGCGATCATTTCCTCGTATCGGGCGCTGTTCGAAGAGTCGGGAACCATTTCCCAAGGCTACGATCCTCAAATGGGGCAAAGCAAGTGGAGTGAGGAAATCGCTCGCCTCCTGGACGAAGATGTCATGAATATTGAGGCATGGAGAGGGTCAAAAATGAGAAGTGTCGCAAAGTGCTCTGCGATTGCGCATACCACCAAAGAAATCCCGGTGATTAAACCCCAGCCTCCCGCCCGTCCCCCTCATACACATGTAGAAAACCACGATACCCATGACAAGGAGGTGGACCGCTCACAAGTTAAATCGATGCTGAAGATCAAGATCTCAGAATCCACCAAGAAAGCACCCATTACCTTGCTGTCAAAAACTGGATCAAGCTGTGTGATGATTAAATGGTAGAATGAGAACGGCTTAGGCATGAGAAGCAGTTAGACCTCTTAACGTGCCGAACTCAGGCTGGAAAGAACAGACAGACGCACTCTGTAAATCCTTGCACAGCTATCAAGGAACAAGTAAGGCGTGATTGCAAAGCTGCCAAGAAAATTCCTCAACTTGCCGCAGGGCTAGACAAGATTATTTAATTATTTATTTATTTCAACATACTGCAGGCCTATGTCGTTCAAGAAGGAGGGGCAAACAACTTAACAATCATACACAAATAAACGAAAAACTACACACAGCACCATTCGGCGATAACAAACGGAAGATAAAAAGAACAGCATTAAAAAATACAAAATGAGACAACTCAACCAAGGAAATGTTGTTCCAATACGTTGCTAAAATTACTATTTTGATAAAGGGATTCTGGGAGCAAGCTCCAATCGGAGAGGGTTGGGGGGAAGAAGCTCTCCTAGAATGAATTTGTTCGTGCAAAGATAGGCTGCACTTTGTGTTCCTTAGTGTGTCGTGTTCGTGTGGTGGTAGAAGGTTAAACATAGGTATTGGAACGTTTACCTCGCGTGAAAGAATCTTACGGAGGAACAAAATTTGGTTTATTCTGTGGTGGTCTGAAAGAAATGGGATATTATTTTCTGCCATTAGCTTTGTGGGAGAGTGAAATCAGCTGTATTTGTGGAAAATAAACCTGACTGATTTCCTTTGAATGATTTCAAGGGAGGTAATGATTCTGGCAGCAGCAGCGGACACGCACACAGCATATCAAGATATTGTCTTCAATTTTTCAGCATTTCATCGACGTACTGCCCCGTGTCATCGTCAGAGGATAACCGAGGTGGGCGTGTCTGGCTCCCACAGTGAGCGCCACCTGGACTATCGCTTACCTGCAGCCGTGCGAAACACGTATCTTCACATTCTGGCAGCAGCAGCGGACACGCACACAGCATATCAAGATATTGTCTTCAATTTTTCAAGTTGGTGCTTGTTCGTATGCTTTATTGTAAACGGCATCGTCACCTTGCCGTCGCTGCTGCTGCCAGGTGTGTTCTGGTGTAATTTTTGTCGCCTCTAGGACTAACTTTGTCGGGTGCTTTCGCCGAGCTCCTCAGCGCGAAAATGAACAGTGCAAAGGATGCCCTACAAGATTTCAGGGCTCTCGGGGATAAGCGTCCAGGGAGCATTAAGGAAGTAGCGAAGATTCTTACCGAACTTCTAACTAAACTTGATGTATTTGCATCCGACATGAAAAGCAGCGTCGAAAAAATGGGCGGCTCAAGCACTGAAATTCGCGCTGAGCTCTCTGGCATTAAAGAGTGAATTGACTTCATGAATGAGGGGTTTGAAAACTTCAAGGCAGATGTGGAGGGTTTTCGTCGGGAGCTTGCGGAAGTCGAAAACAAAATGAACATTATCAGAAAACAAATGAGCTTCTGAGAAATGAACTGCAAGAGACAAAAAAAGAGATGTTAGAGCTAAAGCAGTTCACCAGGAACATAAATCTTGAAATCAAGGGACTTCCGCTTGCTCCGAATGAGGACCTTGTCAACTCTGTTCAGAAGGTGGCTTCTTGCCTGGGTGTCGCACTTGCCGAGTCTGACATTGATGTAGTGCATCGATCTAAAGATAAGGATAAGCCAAACGTGGTGGTCAAGTTTGTCACAAGGTCTATCCGAGATAAAGTGCTCAATGCAGCTAAAAAGACCAAACTGAACACGAGACTGCTTGGTTTTGAAGAGCAAGAACCCTTGATTGTTAATGAGCACCTGTGCGTTGAAAACAAAGTACTACTATCTAAAGCAAAGAAAGCAGCTAAGGACCACAACTGGAAGTTTGTTTGGTTGTCACAAGGAAAAATTTTGATGCGTAGGGCAGACAACTCTACTGTTCTGCACATCACAAGTGAAGGTGACTTGGCCAACGTTGTGTGACTTTTCTTTTTTTCTGTCGTTTAGATCTTAGCATGACATTTTTTCTGTTTCTATTTACATGGCTTTTACGTTTCAACAAGTTGACGATTTGATGCGTGATAAAAGCTTTTCAATTTTGCATTGTAATGTGCGCAGCATACGAAGTAACCTAAATAACTTGATTGTACACATGGCAAGGTATGAATCCTCTTTTGATGTAATAGCCGTGAGTGAAACGTGGCTCAAGCGTGATGAAGTAGTCTCTTTCCCGGGTTATAAATTTTTGTCCCAGCCACGGGACACACGAGCAAGGGGAGGTGGGGTAGGGATGTTTGTCAGAGATAGTGTCTCCTACCAGCTAACGGGAGTGGCGTCTGTTAGTGTTGACTGCATTGAAACCCTGTTCATAAAACTTCAGGATGGTTTGACGGTTGGTGTGGTTTATCGGCCACCAAACACATCGATAACGGAGTTCCTTGAGAAGTTTGAAACGATTCTAACAGAATGTTTTCATGGGCGTCGCTCTAATATTGTCATAATGGGCGATTTCAATTTAGATCTAACACATGGAGTACAGAACAGCTACACTTTCCTTCTCGAATCATTTGCCTTACGTAACCTTATTACAGAACCTACCCACGTAACAAGTACTTCAAGTACTCAAATAGATCACGCCCTCTGTAATATTGCCCCAGGTGTGCTGGCCGGTACCTGCGCTGAGGTGGTAGCCGACCATTCACCCATTTTTCTTGTAATAGACAAAGACCTGCCTTCACAAGCGCAGTTGACGCAGTGTAAAATTCGTAGTAAGATAAACTATGTAGCACTACGTGAAACATTAGAACAAGCCGACTTCACTACGGCAAATGATGAAAACGTCAATACTGAGTGTAAGAACTTTTAGAGCGCAGCTCTTTGGCGTCCGTTCCTGGGTTTCGCGTCGTCTTCGGCGTTGTCGTCGGCCTCGTAACCAGCTCCGCCCCCCTTTCATCCCCCCAGCGCTAGCAGCGACCGACTGATACCGCTGGATGCCGCTGACGGCGCTAGAGAGTCAAGATAACGTGACTGCATAGAACACCGTCGCCGCCATGCAGAAAGAAGAGGAAAGGCCCCCCCCCCCCCCCCCCCCCCCGCTGTTCTTGTGTGGCGGATAGGGTGCTCTTCAATTGCCGACGCGCCGGTTATTTCACGTAGGCCCCGGCACGTCGACGAATACGTGACCACCTTCCCACGGCTAGACCTGGTTCTTAGCGCTGCGGAAGCGAGGGTATCATATTGTTTGTGTCGGCATCGGCGGCGTTGTCCCTGAAACCAACTCCGCAGCTGGGGTTGACTCACTATCGAAAAGGTGAAACAGCTTATTTGCTGCCCTCAAATTTCGCATTAGGAAGTAGCGTAATCGTCGGTAATTTTTTTAGACATCCTTAAAAATGCCATTGAACAGAGCTCTCTGCCGAACACTAATAAATACAGCCAGCCAACGTGTCCTTGGATGAATACTGAAATATTAGCCGTGTTAAAAGATAAGGACAAATGGTATCGCAAATGGAAGCAGTTGAGAACAAACGAATACTACCTAACCCAGTATAAGCGCTGCAGGAACTTGTCTGTATCTCTTATGAGAAAAAGAAAAAAAGAATATTATTCATCACTGGTGAAACAGGCGCATGGAAATACAAAAAAAAATTGGGATATAGTGAACGACGCAATCGGCCTGCGATCCAGTACAGCAACACTCCCTGAGACAGTTGACGAAGACACAGTAGAATCATTCAATACCTATTTTACCTCCATTGGGCCTACGGTTGCCGCGCAGGTTCATGCTGACGCACCTACGGCGAAGATGCCGGAACGTGTTAACAACAGTTTTGCTTTGCCTGACATAGACATAGAAGAAATAATCACTGCAGTCGGCAGCCTTTCAGCCGACAAGGCGGCAGGACCTGATGCAATACCCGTTAGACTGATCAAAAACAACATTGATATACTAGCGATCCATCTACTACACATCTTTAACCATTCATTGGCAAATGGAATATATCCTGACGAGCTGAAGGTTGCAAGGGTTGTACCTATTTATAAAGGCGGTGAGCGATCTGATCCGCGAAACTACAGACCATATCGGTATTAAATGCAATTAATACAGTTTTTGAAAACGTTCTTTGTAAACGTAAACAAAATTTTCTAAATAAATATAAGGTTATATGTCATAATCAGCATGGCTTCAGGCTCCAAAGGTCTATGTCACCCGCAGTTCCTGTTCTTTCACAACTTATAAATTCTGCACTGCATAATAACAAGCTGGCCATAGTAGTATACTTAGACATCTCAAAAGCTTTCGATACGGTTGATCACACAATACTACAACAGAAATTTGGAAACCTACGGTTTAAGAGGGAAAATTTGTGATCTAATTAAAAGCTATTTTACAGGACGGAAACAATATGTTGTCTTGAACAATTTAGCCTCACTACCGCAAAGCATTAATCTAGGTGTGCCTCAGGGCTCCGTGCTTGGGCCGCTATTCTTTTCCCTCTATATTAATGACCTTCCATCGACGCTGAAATATTCGAAAGCTGTAATATATGCCGATGACACTGCATTACTTTTTACAGGGGAAAATTTAGAGGCACTTAAATGTATAATTAATGAAGAGCTTAGTGAAGTTTCGCAGTGGTTTAAAAGTAATCGGTTAACCCTTAATACTGAGAAAATAAAGTACACCGTGTTTCACTCGCGCAGGAGGAACATGAACTACGAACATATATCTGTAACTATCGATAACACGACTCTGCTGAGGGTGCCTCAATACAAGTACCTTGGTGTCCTGTTCGCGTCTGATATGCACTGGAAAGAACAAATTAATAATGTTTGCTCCAAATTAGCCTATGGTTGTCATGTTTTACTAAAGGCCAGGGACTGCTTTGATCTTCCAATTCTACGCGTTCTGTATTTCGCCTTTGTTCACAGTCAATTATCTTATTGCCTGGACGCATGGGGCGGTACATATAAAACATACCTAGATCCTGTTTCTCGCCTTCAAAAACGAGCTATTCGTATGATAACTTATTCAAATAATACATACCCCAGCAGGCCACTCTTTAAGCAGCTTCGTATCTTACCCCTATCAATGGCATATAAACTGAAGATAGCTGAAATAGTAAACAATGTAATAAAATCTAACAACCCCCTGCCCCTTAGTTTATTTAGATTACCAATGAAACAAACAAGAGCTGCAACTAACAATCTATTTAATTTACCACCTTGTTACAATATGTACGGCCGGAGACTCCTAGAATACAGCGGAGCCCATGTGTGGAATGAAATCCCGAATGAAGTTAAAGAAAGAAATAACTTTTCGGCGTCTTTAAAACACTATTTAATTTCCATGGAAATGTAGGAATCAGTTGTGTGTGTTAATCTTGAAGTTTTTTATTTTACACGGTCTGCGGTAGTATTGTGCTTGTTTTGTATTTGGACCCCTCACTAGCCGTAAAGGCTATGGGTCCAACCAACAGTTTGTGTACTGTTTCTGAGAATAAATAAAGAAAAAATTAAAAAAAAATGTTCTTTTTCGTATGCGGATCCAAAATGATAGATGCGTATTCGAGCTTAGTCCGAGAAAAGTGTTATATGCCAAAAGCCTAATATTAGAGGGGCGAAACTGAGTTATCGTTTTAGGAAACGCAATGTTGAGAATGCTGAAGAGCAAATTTGGAATATGTGTGCTGGCCAGTTCAATTGATTGGTAAATATCAGTCCTAAGTACCTATGGCTGGCAGCTTATTGAATGCTGGAGCCTTGAAGAGAATAAGTGAATGTGCTAATGTTTTTTTTTTTCTTGTAACACGTAGCAGTATAGTTTTCTTGGTGTTAAGACCCATGCTACAATTCACACACCATCGATCAATAGCTGCCAAAGAATCTTTGAGAAAACCATAATCTAAGGATTCCCTTATCTCTTTGAACAATAGGCAATTATTAGCAAATAACCTTATGGATACAGAATTTGGAACAACACCAGGCAAATCATTTATAAAACAACAAAGGACCAAATACACTTCCCTGTGGTACACCAGAAGTGACGCCCAGGGAATCGGAAACTGCACCATTGACCTGGAAACTGCCCAAGATGAGCTTCAACACGGAAGATATCTCCTTAGGGCAAGTGCAGAAATACTTCAACAAGCAGTGCTTCAAAAAGGGTAAGATCCCAGACTACTGAAAATGACCTTAGCATGGTTTATTCAGAAACACAACAAGCCCATACGATGTTGAACTTTATGATCAATGTCCTTCATATCGCGTATGGGTGGCTTTTCGAGAGGGTCGTAAACAACCGACTGAGGAAACTCCTGTGCAACAACGATGACCTCCCGGATGCGCTGTACGGGCTCAGAGGACATCTATCTCCACAGGCCATTCTTCCTTCGCATTGGAGAGGAGATTCTGAAAAACCCTGGCAGATGTCAGTTCGAGGCGATCGTACCACTCGTTCTGAAGAGGCATTCGCTAACCTCATCCACCACGGAATAATAGAGGAAATTAGCAGGGTCCACTGCATCGACCGTACACACGAAACAACAGTGCCTTCCTGTAGAATAGGAAAGCGTCAATACCCTATATATGCGTGTAAGAGAAGCACTTCTTTTTTTCGACATTTTGGTGGGGTACGTTTTAGAGCGCAGCTCTTTGGCGTCCGTTCCTGGGTTTCGCGTCGTCGTCGGCGTTGTCGTCGGCCTCGTAACCAGCTCCGCCCCCCTTTCATCCCCCCAGCGCTAGCAGCGACCGACTGATACCGCTGGATGCCGCTGACGCCGCTAGAGAGTCAAGATAACGTGACTGCGTAGAACACCGTCGCCGCCATGCAGAAAGAGGAGGAAAGGGTCCCCCCCCCCTGTTCTTGTGTGGCGGATAGGGTGCTCTTCAGTTGCCAACGCGCCGGTTATTTCACGTAGGCCCCGGCACGTCGACGAATACGTGACCACCTTCCCACGGCTAGACCTGGTTCTTAGCGCTGCGGAAGCGAGGGTATCATATTGTTTGTGTCGGCATCGGCGGCGTTGTCCCTGAAACCAACTCCGCAGCTGGGGTTGACTCACTATCGGCGTCAGCGGCATCAGTCAGTCGCTGCTATCTCTTCCCTCCTCCCTTTATCGTGTTGTCCGCTTGCTGCGCGCGCTTCTGCCCCCATCGTTTGCCGCTGGGTGTACACGCCGCCCCCCTCCCCCCTCTTCCTGCGAAAAATAAAAAAAAAATTCTGTGATAGCGCATACATGTGTTGCTCGATTTCTTTGCCTCAATCTATCGAAAAGGTGAAACAGCTTATTTGCTGCGCTCAAATTCGCATTAGGAAGTAACGTAATTGTCGGTAATTTTTCAGTTCATATTTCAAGCTGCATTCCAGTAAAACTGGTCGCTGCCCGTTTTCACTGTTTGGCGTATGTGTCTACTCGAACTTAAAATCTGTATCGTACGTGGTGAAGCGCCTATATCCCGTCGTAAACATTCACCTGTGTCAATCCGGCAAAACGTGCGCCTCGAGATGCAGCACAAATGAAAATTAAGCCAAAATGCGCGGACGAATCTTGAAGACCATTTCAGATGGGATTCAGGTGCACAGCGGTGCATGCTAGAAAATTACAGAAATGATAGAAACAGGCTGCTGTTGGGATCTGACAGCATCTCAGGGAAAGTGTGCCCTTGTTGCGAGCCGCTAATTTCAGCCGATATACTTTTTTTTTTTCAGGTAATCGGCTCCCAAGTTGTAGGGAGACCACCCGATACATGAGTACGGCCCGTAGCCGCATATACGTATACGGTAAGTATCTATGATGGGACCCTTTTGTGTTCAGTTTAGGATCCAAGGGCACTCCGTAGGTAGCGGTCTTGCCCTCAATTCTTTTCAAGCGCGGACAAGCAGATAAGCTAGATCTCACCTAAGGCATTCAGCGCGTTATGTACGCTGATGACATTACGATGTGGTGTTGCAGCGCTAATGAAGGGGAAATTCCAGAACTACTTCCTAACGCAGCGATGGTCGTGTCACATCAGGCAACGAGGCATGATCTAACGTGCTCTTCCAAGAAATCCGAGCCACTTCTGATCGATGATCGCAGGAAACACAATAAGGCGCTATTACTCTCCACTTTCCTTGCCGCTATTACGGTCCACGGTATGAGCATTCCGATAAAGAAAGTAATCAATATCCTGCAAACCTATATACCCAGCGGATACATCAACGTTACAAGGATAAGACAACTGCTAGCCTATTCCGAGCAACTTTCGATAGCTTACTACGCTGAGTAATCAAGAAAAGAAACAGGCTGAAAGAGAAGGAGGCCCTATGATTAGTTCCTGTTTTCGTTCTAAGGTAATGTACAAGGTCGACCAAAAGTTCCCAGGCCACAGGGTCTGCTTTCGAGCGCTATAGTCGGGCAGTTAACGACACCCCTGAAGCCCAAAATCTCTATACAGATAGGAGAAGAACCAATCTCACCTCTGAGAATCTTGATACTATTATTGCTATCATAAGTGGCAAGATATGTCACTGAAAAGCAGACCTTGTGGCCCGGGAACTTTTGACCAACCCTGTACGCCACCCCGTACTTGCTGCTTAGCAAAAGAAGAAGCACCAGCCAAGCTTCAGTATCCAAAAGGCAATTAAGACGGCGCTGAAACTCCCTTTTTGCTCATCCACGGAGCGCTTTCTACAGTTGGGGGTCCACAATACATCGATGAATGAGTTTATGTACAGCGTGTAAATCAAAGCGTAAGGCTTGCACCATCCAAGCCTGGCAGAAGAGATCACAGAATCGCGAGATGAATCCACCCCGTGTGCCCACCGACAAGATCGGCATTTTCAATTTTGTTTTAATTTGTAGTGCACTTTCTTTGCGCTGTCCTACACGTTGAACATTTAAACGTCATTCTAGAAAATACCAGAGCAAGAGAAAAAGTTACCTTTCAGATTGCTTTTAGAACATGCCCGCCAGTCTGTGCCGACCAATAGCAGCGCGGCTTTTTGACAGTTTTGTAATTGTTTTGAGATTGCTATCTTTCTATAATTCGGCCCTTGACCAGCTTAACCTCGATGAGAGCTTAGTCTGAGCCTAATACCACCGGTAGACGTGCCGACAACCCAGCAAATTGAAACCATGAGCATAAGGCTAAACACATAGTTTGGCACGTCTACTCAATTTAACTGCGTTAAAACTATGCCCCCTTTTTATTTTAGCTTATGGGTGAGAGTGTGATAAATAATTCCGAATTAGTTCGAGCACGTGGCTTCCAATAACATACCTTTTAGTGTTTGCAAGAACAATATAAAAATAATATCGTCGAGTGCTTTCGTAAGGTCTTCTAAATTCCTCCTGCAATATATTTTATCCTTGTTACCTGAGACAAAGTTTTCTGCTCAACTAACACAGTTTCGGTAGAAATCGCTTTCTGGTAACAATGTTGCAAATTTGTGATAACGCTGTGGTGATCAAGATTAAGACCGCCGTTTTCCGATGGCTTTTTCAGGACCGTCGGAAAAAACAGGACGACTATCGGCCTATTTTAGGCAATGTTACGTAATTGAAGACCCCATTTTATTAAACGGAGGCAGCCAGAAGCCGCCAACAGCTTTTGAATGTACTTGAAAAATTGTCGCAAGGGGCTCGACCTCGTTGCTGCTAACGCGATTTTGAACGCTTGTGCATAAATTCTTTGCAGTCAGCTGCGGTGAGTTATGTTTTAGTTAAGCAGATTTCCGAGACATTGTAAGAAAGAAAAGTGCTTCCGCATTTATGCATAGATCTTCTATAGCATTTAACTAGTACCGCAGTAATCATAACCGGGCTGCACTGACGATATAACCTAACAAGCAATTATTTCTCGGGACCCTAATTTCTGTTACTTTCAACCAACCTGTTTGGTCAACGAGTCCATAGGCCAATTTTTTCCAGTGGCTGCGAAGAAGAAAAAAATCATTTTTTTGTGCTATTCTCCATACAGCAGACTGACCAAGCATAGGCTGGTGAACTTATTCTTCTGCTTGCATGTGTATATTTTATGAGCATGAGTAGCACACCGTGGCAGCTGCATATCGAGTGCGCTGGAAACTTTTGTATTTTGAGAAGCCCACACCACCCCTAGGCTGTCAGGAGGCCGATCTTGCACGTTCTCAATAAATATCAATCAGTGGAGGTATTCAGAAGTGGTACGTATTTTGAATAGAAGGACATTTTTGCACTCAGCTTCCCCTCAAAAGGAGTAGCTACGGCGGGAACATTAATCGCGAGCTCGCGGCAAGTAGAAAACTTCAATAGCATTTAGACTTTTGCTGCAGATATCGCTGCTCCGTGGCAGCTTGTAAAGAAAAAACGACTGTTTTTTTTTTCTTTACAAGGGCTACCCAAAACTAGAAAGTTAAATGACGGTATATAGAATTTTCGATCCACTCATTATAAAGATACATCCCAGAAAGCCTTTCAGAGCAAGAAACAAGAAAAGTGGAGGACCAAAGAAGCAGCAAGGAGAGCAACCTTGGAATCGTTAAAAAGCAACTGAAAATGTTTCAGAATACGGCGAGCTTAAAGTGGTCATTGCGCGGAACATGAAGATAAACAGTGCAAACTATTGTTGTGTTAACATTTCAAATGGTAACGTAATCAACAAATGCCGTCGCGTGGTTGTTCAGGCTTCTCCTCCGTGCAACGTTCGGGACAGAGGCTGCATTCGTGACATCAGGTACGGTGGCACGGCGCTAAAAGCGAAGAAACGGTTGCTTGATGAAAGAAAACCAACGCCACCGAAGGTTAAAGCGCGCGAAGCGTTCTTTGGCAGATTAGGACGACGCATGACGGCATGTGTGCGGAGGTTGCTCAAATTAAAAATTTCGGCGACAATTACTTTTTCACAAGTTTATCTGCATTTCCTTGAGGAAGTCGTCACAGAAGGGGCCCGCATGTTTTTGCTGTGGTATTTGTCTAATAAGTCACAATTTTAAAAAGTAAGGCAAATCGCTTTGGCCATGCTTCACCCAGAAGCTTTATTCATTTCATTCCTTGAAATCCAAACAAACATTTCCAGCTTCCCTTTAAGGTAAGGGCGAATTACCATCTGGTTACCCCATCTCAGTAGAAGCAGAACAGTAGGCAGATGGAGGCTTCACGTATTCACTTTGCATGTTTGCGGTGCTGAACGCTTCACTTCGCCAGTAGAATGCTAATTACAGGTATAACCAAGAATCATTGTTCTTCGATGCAATGCGATGCACTCTGGATAGCAGGTATATCTATAGGCTAATCATAGTCATGTCTAGCCTTTCCAGTGTTCTGGCTACCTCTTAACTTCGAGGCTTTGCATGTTGGACACAGCCATGACCTTCCTATGTCAGGCTTGGCCTTTACGGCTGCCTCTCCCACTCCTGCGCAACTCCCGGCATGGTATGTGAAAGCACACTCAGAACAGCTTATGGCAGTGGAATCTTTCTCGATGGCTACGTGACATGCCAGACAAATATCAGCAATGTCCTCATCAGACATCACTTGGGCAAAAGGCGTCCATATGGCGCCTGACGGGGCCTCGTGACCTTCACGCACGCTGTGCGGCGAACAGTGCCAGTATTTGCTGAAGGAGACCTTGTACACTAGAGAAGTCACATGCGCAGTCTTTTTCAATTCAAAACAAAAAGAAATAAACATAAGTAATAAAAGCAAGAACAGAGCATCGACAAGAAAAAGCCAACAAGACAATCAAAACAAAAGAAAGAAATATACATAAGTAATGAAAGCAAGAACAGAGTATCGACAAGAAAAAGCTAACAGCACAAAACAGTTTCACACATTCTTTGGTGACGTCTCGGGTAACATCAGTTTGAAAACGTTATGAGGGTATAACTCGCCAACAACAACGATTGAAGGCCAGTCCTGGTTCTGAGTTAACATTCGATATGCGCCAGTTCATATTGGTTGCCTTTTTTGTTTTTTATTTCAGGTTTTTCTTAAATATTATCGCGACATTTGATAACAATCTGCAACTTTTAGCAGTAGTGCTTCTTTCACTCGTTTTTTAAAAGAATAGCGTGTTTTAGAATCATTTGCGATGGAATGCAGTTCTGGAAACGTGTTCAGTAATAACGGTAGCTGATAATCTATTGACTCCTCACCGTAGGTTGTTCTAGCGCGTTGTTTTACGTATTTTTCCTCTCTTAACATATGACCACAGTCTGGTCTTCCATATCTCGTAACGAAATTTTGTCCGTGTGATTTTATTTTTAAATACAGGTAGTTTGCCAGACTCTGTTGGAACACATAAGTAATGGGTAATACTTTGTATTTTAAGAACAAAGGGAATGCATGTTCATATTGCGATTTATTTGCTATATATCTAATACACTTCTTTTGCAGGCCGTACAGTTTTTCTAAGTTACCTTTACCAGTGCTGCCCCAAACTAGTATGCAGTAGTATAGGCGGGAGAAAATCATTGCGTAATAGAGTTTCTGTTTAAACCAAGCTGGCAAAATAAACCTTAACCTGTTGAGGAGGCCAAGCGTTTTTGAAACGTTTATCTGCAGTTTTGATACGTGATGTGTCCAGCTTAGATGTTCATGGAAGTACACGCCTAGGAACTTATGTACATCCACTCTATTAATTTGATGGCCCTGAAATGTTAACTTTATATTATTGTGAATTAACTTATTCCTTGCTCGGAATATTATATAATTGGTTTTATCTACATTAAGCGCTAGTTTGTTTGAGGATAACCATGTCGACAGAATACAAAGCCACTCATTTGCCGTATCCATTACTTCCACAAGATCGGGGCCACTGAAAAATACATTTGTGTCATCTGCGTACAAGATAATGTTAGGTGTCTGCGGCATCATTACAATATCGTTTATATAGAGAAGGAACAGTAATGGTCCTAAAATCGAACCCTGTGGCACACCATATTTTATAACTTGCAAACTTCATTTAACGTTACCAAACCCAACGTACTGGAGTCGATTCTGCAAATAACTCTTGATTAAACGTAGCGAAGTTCGACGAACACCGTATCTTTCCAGTTTATAGAAAAGAATGTCATGCTTTATGGAGTCAAAGGCCTTCTTGAAATCTAAGAATATGCCTACTGTGTAAAGTTTATTTTCAATGTTCGAAATGATTTTTTCTTTTATGTTTAACAAAGCAGACTCTACTGATTTACTTTTCTGGAACCCGTACTGCTGCGGTTTGATGACGCCCTTGCTGTCTAAGAAGCTACCCAATTTACTGTTGATTACGTGCTCCGCTATCTTTGAAAACATCGGAAGTACGGAAATAGGACGGTAGTTCCCGAAAACGTTCTTGTCGCCTCTCTTGTATACCGCGCAGACGCGGGCAATTTTCATTTTTTCAGGAAACAAACCATCACGCAAGATACAGTTACAGTTGTGTGAAAGAGGTAAGCTCAGCAGGTTAGCCACCGCTTTCACTGGACGAGCTGCTATTTCATCGTACCCGATAGCACAGTTGTCCTTGAGACCTTTCAGCACGGATTCAACTTCGTACGGCGTAGTTGGAGATAAAAATATTATATCTGCCAACCGATCATCAAAATACAATTCAGAGTGGGCGCTATCGCAATTATGCGTAATGCCCGACGTTAGAAAATGAGTATTGAATTTTTCAGCCAATGTGGAGCCTGAATAAGCAATGCCATCAATTATGAGTTCCTGTGGGGCAGTATGCGCATTTTGCGAAAGAAGGGATTTCATTAGAGGCCAAGCTTTTTCAGGGCAGCCGTAAACCGTCGTAAACTTGTTAACATAATATTCTGTACGGGCTTTCTTCAGGTCAGTATTAAGTTTGTTTCTAATCTTCTTATATTGCAGAAATTTACTTACATCTTTAGTCCTGATAAATTCCTGAAATAACCTGTCTCGATTATTTATTCTTTCCAAAAGTTCCCTTGTAATCCATGGCTTTCTTGCCTTGCGACATTTAACGACTTTCTCAACGGGAAATGCTGCTTCGTAGAATTTAATTACTTTGTCAACAAAAGTATTGTACGCATCATTGGCATTCTGAATGCTTAAGACTTCACTCCAATCTGTATTTGATAGCATGCTACCGAAAAGAATCATTCCATTTTCGCTAATGCGTCGTCGATAAAGCAGAGTTCGAGGCGTCTGATTTTCAATAGGGTGGAAACAGAAAAAAGGCATGTGGCCACTAATACCAGTTGCTAGGACACCTGCATAGACATCTTTTAAACAGCTAGTAAAACACAGGTCAATGAGCGTTTCACTTCTGGTGGTCACACGAGTGGGTGCATCAATAACATTTTTCAGTCCAGCTGAATGCGCTGATTCAAGAAGTGCAACTGATGATGAGTCTTTGCATAGTACATTAATGTTGAAGTCTCCCACAATAATGACGGGAAGACCTTTCGATGTGAGATATTCCGTGAAATGCTCAAAAAAGTTTAAGAACACGGGAAGGGATCCGGAAGGCGGGCGGTATAACACTGTTATAATAAAACCTTTGGAATTGATTGTAAGCACTTCGTAGTCAATGGTGACCACAGAGTATTCTTCCAAGACAGTATAACTGAATGTATTACAAATGTATAGTGCTATACCACCACCTCTTTGGCGGTCGCGACAGAGGGCTTCACATCTGTAACCATCAAACTGGACAGCATCATGTTTGTCACTAAACCATGTTTCCGTAAAGCACAAAACGCTAAATTCATGTTTCAGGGATGTTAAATAGCTAATTACTTCTAGTTGTTTAATACGCAAGCTTTGCGTGTTCAGGTGAAAAACTGAAAGGATTCTACGCAGTGGGTGTAGATGGATGAGAGCATCAGCGAATGCCTGTCCGTCATAGTAGCCGTATTGCGGGAAGGCTGTGACATGGGTCAAAGGCATTAACAGGGAATTTGCGTCTTTCAGTTGATCTTGCTGAGATCATCTTCAGTCTTTATCAGAATGGCGAGCTCACCTGCCCTTTTCCTAACATAGATTCTTCCGTTCCTCTGCCAAGAAAATTCATACGACTTCTCGGTCACCCTTGTTTTGACAAGCCAAAAGAGCTTCTTATTTTGCGGGCTCAAGTTATCGAACAGTCTGATGCCTGGTACTTTTGTCCTCAAGAGTGATCGTTTATCATCCCATTGGTTTTTCAGCGTACGTGAAGAAAACCGCACTAGCACTGGAGTGACTTTGTCAGGTTTGCAAGGGAGTCTGTGAATTGCCTCTACGTCTCGCGTTGTTACTTCCGGGATTTCCAGTTTCCGTGCGATAGCGTTTAGTTTTGCCACCAAATTTTCATCTTCTGTATGTTCCATGCCATGAATTTCCAGGTTCTGTATACGGCTATACTGATCCAGATCGTTTATCTCTCTTTTCAGTTCTTTAATTTCTTGAAGGGATGCATCCGACTCGACTTTGTCTACCCTTTCCCTCAGTTCAGTTATCTCTGTTTGTTGGGCTGTGACGAGCTCTACTACGCTATCCTATTTGTCCGATAAGAACTTGACATTCTTTTCAATTGCTTCCACAGTTTCTTTCATGGTCATACGTTTCTCGATTTTGCTCAGGAGGGGGAGAAGGGCTCCAATTTTCTTGTTCATATTGGCTAGCCTCGCCACAATGTCAACATCATAGTCATGTTTAGCCTTTCCAGTGTTCTGGCTACCTCTTAACTTCGAGGCTTTGCATGTTGGACACAGCCATGACCTTCCTATGTCAGGCTTGGCCTTTACGGCTGCCTCTCCCACTCCTGCGCAACTCCCGGCATGGTATGTGAAAGCACACTCAGAACAGCTTATGGCAGTGGAATCTTTCTCGATGGCTACGTGACATGCCAGACAGATATCAGCAATGTCCTCATCAGACATCACTTGGGCAAAAGGCGTTCATATGGCGCCTGACGGGGCCTCGTGACATTCACGCACGCTGTGCGGCGAACAGTGCCAGTATTTGCTGAAGGAGACCTTGTACACTAGAGAAGTCACATGCGCACAGCGTGCGTGAAGGTCACGAGGCCCCGTCAGGCGCCATATGGACGCCTTTTGCCTCGTGAACCTCAGCAGATATAAAAACAAAAATCTCCAAGTATATGTACCCCGATTCTGCTGAAATAAATTTCATTTCATTTCAACCCGTATGTGTGGGCTTTTATTTTTTACGTTGAGAGTGTTTTGCAACTCGCGGTACCGGACATCTTATAATGCAAAGTCTCGGAACATGATCGTGGCACAGATCACAGAACAAGCATAGTTCTTCAGAAGGCATACATCTCGGGATGCCCAAGTAGAACGCTATCTGTTCAATTTTGTTCCCTAACTATTCGACAGTTGCGTGTTGGGCGTCTCCGTGACCCTTCTTGCGTATATTTGAGCATTTAGTCTCGAACCGTGTCAACGGTGCCTAGAAAAATGCCTTGTATTCATAAAATGCGCACATCAACATGCGTGTGTTGCTGGCAAATCAAACCTAATGAGAGGTAATCTAGGAAAATTGTCTAGGAAAAGACGAAATAAAGGAGGCCATAAGGAGTCATAACGAGCGCCTTAACTTCCTATTCTCGATGCTCAATAGGAAAAGTGGAATTATATATTCTTCTGACGTGCCATGCACTGTGAAAGGTGTACCGAGGGAAAAATAATTACGAAGTAAGACCACCCCATTGAAATGAGACCCTGGGGAAACAAATTTTGTTTCTAAAAGCCACACGTCAGTGTAGCTGCCACACACGCAATCTTCACATTATCGTCGGGAGTGTCGCAGGAGTTTTCTCACAACATGTTAATCAAGAAGGCAGGGAATCGCGAACTTACCTGTGCACCTCTGGTCAAACTTTGCCTTGAAAGTAGTGTAGACATTGCTGATAACATTTTTAGCTCCAAGCCGTAAACTGTACTGACTGCTTGAGTTGTGTTGGCGTGGTTCTAGTGAAAATAATTGATCATGTGAAGCAGGGATCCGCAAAAAGGGAAGCTTTCATGGCGTCTTTTCCTCTATCCCTCTCTTTTAATGCGAGAGCATGAAAGTTGTCGTCCCACCAAAACTCCGTCGATATTAGAGATCATATTTACTGATTGGTCGTGAGTGGACGTGTCACCTGCGACACCATCACAACCGGCCCATTGTAGCAAGTGGCAACCTGGTGGCCGGTTTGTGAGCAACCAGCCCACCGCGGATGATAAAAATTAAACATAAGACGACAGAGGTCATGCGATCTTGTGAGATAATTACAACCTGCCCACAGGGTTGTGAGCAACCTAGATAATGGATCCAAATGAAATATTCGAAAAAATGTGATACCTGTAAATAAGGTTCCGCCAGAACATAGCGGATACGTGCTACTGCAAACAGAAGTCCGAATATGGGTGTTCATAAACCGACATTTGCTATGAAAGAGGCCCAAAGACGCACACTATTTGCAACAGAGGCTGCGAGAAATGCGAAATCTTATGCTACAGCATTCCTCAGTTAAGCAACAGCATTACATTTCACATTTGTCGCAGCTTCTGTTGCAGCCCTCTTTTTAGGCTCTCGCGGTGGCTCAGTGGTTATGCCGTTCGGCTGCTAACCAGGAAGACGCTTGTTCGATCCCAGCCGCGGCCATCAAAATTCGATGGAGGCGAAATTGTAGATGCGCGTCTAGAGTGGGACGTCAATACACGTTAAAAATTGCCAGAGGGCTGAAATTTTCGGAGACCTTCACCATGGCGTCCCTCATAGCATGACTTGCTTTGGGACATTAAACCCCCATAAAACGAACCATTCCTCTCTTAAGGAGACTTCAGCTTGCCCACAACCTTTCTTTTTTTCTTTTTAATCAGAAAAGGGTGGAAGAACAATAGGTGTGGTGTTTGGAGAAATAAATAAAAGCATGCATTCTGCACATAAGAGACGATTATGAACGGAATCAATGAATTTAATATTGGATCGGCTGAAGATCGCCAACAAATGCTGTTAAAAAATCATGCTTGACACCCTTTGATTTCATAGATTCCAAATTGTTAGGCATAACACTCATGTTGTGGTGCATTCTGGACAGTCATCAAGAGAGCAAAAACATATACCGCAGCACCCGTTTTCCTTCGTTGACACCTCGTCTTATCACGCTGTGGCAACAGAAAACACGTAACAGGCAGGCCTAATATTCCATTTTATTTATGTGTGTTACATGCGGATTGCCACCAGGTAGCTATATTATATTAGGCGCTGACGAGACCGCCATTCGTCATAGCTAGTTCTTTCTTCATCTTCATCAAGCTTGAAGCAGAACTTTTTGCTCCATTCTTACAGCCCATTCTTATGCCAGTTGGTCCATTCTGACATAAGTGAAGCAGCATGAAAGGAAAACCCCGAAGGCGAAACGAAGGAGAAGCAGGAAAGAGCGCTCATTTCTGTCTCTTCTTCGTCTAACCTTACAGCTTCTTCATTCGCGCTGCTTCACTTATTTCATACAGCTTTCGCCGCAATCTGCGGCGCAAACAGAAGCAGTAGCTGATGGTACCGCATCGCCCTTGCAACAGCGTTTTGCTTCTCTGTATTGGGACGATGGGCAGATGTTACACCTCCGTATTATGAACACTCTGAGCGTTAAAAAAAGATAACGCGCGATAGTAGCAACAATGCAGAGTGAAACTGGTCGTCAATTTGAACGAGTTACGGTTGTGCAGCCGCACGGTCTGTTAGTGCCAGTTTTCTCGGGACATCTGATACAGGGAGCTGCTACGGAGACGATTCATTCCGCACGATCGATTGTATCTCTTCGCATTGTGCGAGTTAGGCAGCGACCAATCTCAATTTCCAGCAACAACTCGTGCGTGCATCTGCATTTTGTCACTCCTCTTTTTAAACGCGTGCCTTTCGCAACGGTGTGTCGGCTGCCGGATTCTGCATCTGATGTCAATGTATACGCGTGCTACGTTCGCTCTCGACAAAAAACAGCTTTTAGGAGCGATGCAAGCGTGTAAGCTGAACGCA
Organism: Amblyomma mixtum; assembly: GCF_055824585.1. Lineage (NCBI taxonomy): Eukaryota > Metazoa > Arthropoda > Arachnida > Ixodida > Ixodidae > Amblyomma > Amblyomma mixtum. The sequence goes on from NC_143017.1 coordinate 23,116,848, forward strand.
GGACAAACACTGCATTGGTCGTGTCTTCACCGTACGCACATCCGTCGATAATCACTTTAAATTTTCCGCCCTTTCATTTCGGCGGTTCTTCGTCGAAAGTTAACCCTAACCAATTCGCCGAACAGTTTGCTCTTTACACCCCTTACCGCACTTGCTCGACGCAGAGGATACGGAGGAGGCCGGAGGTTTTTTTCATGTTCTCGTAAGTGCTTCCGCTCCTGGCGTGACACGGTAGCCATAATGACGTCAAGTTTAAAGGATAAACCTACAACGCGCCGACGATTTCGGATCTGCCCCGTCCCGTAGGTAAGCCACATCGCCTACGTACCGCTCGAACCTAGGTTGTTGACAGAAAGGGCAGAGCCACCTGTCACCTACGCAGTAGAAGATATGATCGGTCATGTTTAAAGCATACATAAAAGGGACAATTTAAGGCAGTTTCGGCCACCCACATGCGTGTTCGTCCGCATTCCGCCCTTGTTCCTACGCAGCCTGCCTAACGCCGTCCCACTCGCTTTCCACAAGTTAGGCTGTCATTCCAAGCCGCTGGAGCTCATCCCGAGGAGGGTAAATTTTCCTCAGTTTCCCCAGTGTTAGCTTCAGTCTACGCGTACCACTGATTGGTGCAGTGCACCCGACAGCGCTGTAAGTGCTCCTTGGGTGGGGCAGGTGGGGAAGTTATCCGACTGGCATGTTTTATTCAGCAGGGCGGTTCGTTGAATTGGCCTTATAAATGGCCCGTACTTCAAACTTCACCCTCGACGAGCCGCTGACACGCAGCCCCGCACACGTTATTTATGCGCACCACTTACTACAAGCGACCTACAGTTCTCTGCAAACCCTTCATAGAAGTCGCAGCTGCACGGATGACGCTCTTGACAGGGCTGACGGGTTTCCGGAAGTAGTTGGGTTTGTATAATTTCTTCCATGCCTAATTCCTGTAAATTGCTGAATAGGGTGATTAATGAGCGCACACTCGTGTTATCCACGCATATGCCACTTAAAGGGATGCCATGCAAACAACTACGCTCGATTACGCGCTGAACTGAGTGCGACAGGAGTGCCCGTACTTAACTAGGCAACATATTAAAGCAGCTGACACTTTGGCAACGTAAGCGTTTAATCAATGCTGATCAGTTTCATTTCAGTGATGTCCAAAAGGTCATGAGTAATGTCACTTTAGCAGAAAGTTTTATAGCCGGCATACTGAATATATGGAATAGAAACCGGCACCGTGCTTAAAGTCTTTCCTTGCTTTTCTCTTCTTGTAAAACCTTGCAGAGCCTGATCTTTTCGTCTGTGAAAAAGGGGTGTTCATTATCACCACTTCTGCTCCCACTGTGCTTAGAGCCGCTACGTATCAACATTCCGCAGCGTAGTGTCTTTCGAGGTTTCTGTAAGCTGGACAATGAGCTCAGAGATGGTCTGGCGTTTTTATGTGCTGGCAAGCCTAGCGTGAAGGAAACTGTTGGCTTAACTGAGCAGTTTGGCGCGGTTTTGGGTGCCCAGATGAATCGTTCCAAGAGCAGCAGTCGGTGGTATGGATTTTATGAATCTACACCAGCTGACTAAGCTAAGTTGGCGCGGCATGGCGTGTGTCCCGCCCAAGTACCGTGCGTACCGTTAAGCGCGTACATGCAATGTGAAGCTATCAAAAAGATGGCGTATCGGCTGTAGAGCATTATGCAGAGACACTTCTACCGCATGGTCTGTCAAAACTCGGGAAGACTGCCACCTGCAGCTTGTTTCTGGGAACAAAAATATATTATGGTTTGCAGATTATTAACTGTGCCAAGATTTCTATCGATCACTTCCACAAGTTTTTTTGCAACTTTTGTTTGTAGTTTCTCCATTTAACCCATACGTAAGACCGGGTTGGCTAAGTTTAGACCATCTTTATGTGGAGCAGATTTTTTATTTATTTAAATATTTATTTATTTATTTATTTATTTATTTATTTATTTATTTATTTATTTATTTGTTTATTTATTTATTTATTTATTTATTTATTTATTTATTTATTTATTTATTTATTTAACCACACTGCAGGCCAAAGCATTGGTCCCGCGTCGACGTTGCACGCGTTATCGGTGTTGTCGGCGTTGTGGGCGAAAAATAGGGTGGCGTAAGGTGGCCCAGGTGGCCACCCATTGGAACGCCACCCTACGTGGGCGACCTAAGTGACGTGACCTAGTGGCGTTATCACAACCTGCCCACCGCACTGTGAGCAATCTCACCTCGGCGGCAGGTGGCTGTTAAATCAATGACTGATCGCGAGAGGTTGCTCGAGAAGAGCAACTTGGATTACAGAAGCCCTACCGGTGGCAGTCCCCGCCATCGCAGGGCAGTGATTAATCCCTCAATCGCGGCACCATTGCGGAAGAAGTGGCGTGAGGATTCCCAGGAACCTATGAATGTAGAGTTCAGAATGATCAATTCCACATGTATGGGGTTAACTCATTAACTCTATCGCGTCATATCCTTAACGCGCAACTTCAGTGTCCCGTAAAGTTTTGAAGCGGAAAGCTTCACTGGGTTTGTCAACACCGCGCTTCGCGTGAGTCGGAGCACAGATTTGCCACTTCTGCGCATGCGCGAAACCGAGTGACATTAAAAAAAAAGGAACTGCGTCGAGGTTAGGAACCTAACCAGGGTCTTCGGCGTTGGAGGCGGAGACGCTACCACTCCGGCACGAAGACAGGGTTTGAGCATCAATAAAGGCGCATCTTGTGAATGCATGGGTTTCAGAAATAAAAGGAATGAAAGAGTGAAAATAAGAAAAAATAAAAACAACAGTAACTAAATAGATTTTAAAACAATAAAATTAAGAAAAGAAATAAATATAAAAAATGAAATGAAAAATAAAATATGAGAAATAAAAAAATAAGGAAAGAAACGGAAACAAAAATTAAATAGAAAAAATATAAAAATAAATTAATAAAAAACAATAAAAGTAAGAACAGAAACAAAAAAGGAAAATAAAAATAAAATACGAAAAATGATAAACAAACCAACAGTGCGCCAGGAAACGCTTTTGCCTCGTAGCCCTTTACAGAGCCAAAGTGCCCCCTGAATTTTAACCGCGCCGATTACAGTCTCCTCCTCCGCCTCCGCACAGGCAGTGTGTGGACGGCCGAACGCCTCCATCGTTATTGTGGGGCTCCCAGTGCATTGTGCGCGAACTGCGACAGCCATGAGGTCAAACCAAGCGTAACTGCAGCTTTTCGCTTGTATATCCAGGCTTAACCAGAGCTAAGCCGCTGCCCAACATTTTTTCGCGTCACTTGCCACCCAATATTTCGAGTGCTTTTGAAACACAATTTAGTTATTGGTTTACCCCCACTGACTGTGCTCTCAGACTTCTCTGACCGTCATTGTTTACGGGGCTTTATGCATGCGGTATGCTTTTCTGGGCGTTTTCTGGCTGTCTGTTTTTCAACGGAGTTCTCATTTTCAGTTCCATGGAAGCGCTTGTACAAAGACTTGTTTTGGATGCTTTACCCTCTTCTTATTTACCGCCCATTGTACTTCGGATTGCTAGGCAATGAGGTGCTTCCGCGGGTGCGAAAAACATTATGTTCACCATGCACTAAGACTTTCTTCTGCAACTTGCACAGGGAAACATTGCCAGTGAAGACACGCCTTCAGAAAAAAGTGCATTTTTTGTCTCATCTGTGAACCGCTATCACTGACACAACTCAATATTGCTTCGTGTATTGTAAGGACGCAATTATGTTCAGGGATGTGTTGCAAGGGAGCTTGGAAAAGCGAATTTATATGAGTTCTCATGCCATACGATACCTTACTGGAGTGCATCATGTTGATGAACTTCTAGATGTGCTTTTCTGATCGAACTACACAGCATATAGAAGACTAGAATCATGGGCCTGCACGGTGAATCTCTTGCTTCGACAAAATCTCATTTTTGCCAAATGCTTGTTCATCGAAGGTAAGTGTACGAACACTTACTTCAGAACGGTTCTGGCAGCCGCGCATTCTACGTCTGCTAACCGCCACTTCTTGTGTGCAGGCATTTCGAAACGGCCCCGATTCCCAGACGGGCGCACCGGCAGTTGAAAATCAACGCAGTCAGAGTTCCATCAGGATAACCTGCTATATTTCTACGTGGCTGACCATCTGACAACGCCCCGCTGTGACGTCATCATCGCCGACCATATAAGCCAGCTGCAAACTGCGATCGACACTTCATAACGGTTCTGGCAGCCGCGCATTCTACGTCTGTTAACCGCCACTTCTTGTGTGCAGGCATTTCGAAACGGCCCCCATTCCCAGACGGGCGCACCGGCAGTTGAAAATCAACGCAGTCAGAGTTCCAGCAGGATAACCTGCTACATTTCTACGTGGCTGACCATCTGACAACGCCCCGCTGTGACGTCATCATCGCCGACCATATAAGCCAGCTGCAAACTGCGATCGACACTTCAGAACGGTTCTGGCAGCCGCGCATTCTACGTCTGTTAACCGCCACTTCTTGTGTGCAGGCATTTCGAAACGGCCCCCATTCCCAGACGGGCGCACCGGCAGTTGCAAATCAACGCAGTCAGAGTTCCATCAGGATAATCTGCTATATTTCTACGTGGCTGACCATCTGACAACGCCCCGCTGTGACGTCATCATCGCCGACCATATAAGCCAGCTGCAAACTGCGATCGACACTTCAGAACGGTTCTGGCAGCCACGCACTACGTCTGCTAACCGCCACTTCTTGTGTGCAGGCATTTCGAAACGGCCCCCATTCCCAGACGGGCGCACCGGCAGTTGAAAATAAACGCAGTCAGAGTTCCATCAGGATAACCTGCTATCTTTCTACGTGGCTGACCGTATGACAATGCCCCGCTGTGACGTCATCATCGCCGACCATCAGACCTTAGGAGTTGTGGGGATCCATGTTGCCCCTCGCCCGCCGGATGCACCCTTCTCTCTCTCGTGGCCTACCGCGGCTCTTCCTCTGGCGGCCCCCGACTAGGCGCAGCGGCGGAGGGAGCGGAGGGGAGGCGCCCGCGACTACGCGTCGTCACGTGGGCAGCCCTCCTTGCCCACCGCTCTCGGTTTCGGCGGCCGCGCGGGCCGCGCCCACGGGACAGTCGGATGGAGAGTTGACAGCGAGCCCTGAGAGAGAGCGGACGCGACACCAGCGGCGGCCCAGGTGACCTGAACTGCTCTGTGCCTGTCTCCTGTGCCTGTGTCCTGTGCCTGTTGCCTGCCGTCGCTGCCTGCGCGCGACCGAGGGAAGCCATTGGGAGATCCCAATTAAAGGTTTTGCCTGCGGGCTTATTCCTCGGCGGTGTTGTTCTTCGCGGCCGCAGGTGTGGTCGAGCTAGCGGAGTGGCGTTGGCCCTGAGTTCAGGGTCCGAACCGTGCCAGTAACCCCACAGAGTCGTGACGGCTGTTGAAAATGGTGACGCCATTTCCAGCATTGCTGCCACTCTGAGTGAGAAGGCACCTGGTAACATCAAAGAGGTCGCAAAGGTTTTTATAGAAATGACTTCAAAATTTGTGGAAGCCCTATCTGAGCTCAGAAATGAAGTCGAAAACATTGAAGCATCCACTAAGTCAATCAAAACTTAAATCACATTAGTTTGTTCCTCAATGGACTTCATTAACGAAACTTTTGAGGAGTTACGGTCCGAAATGAAGTCGTTGAGAGAGGGGTTGACAGAAGTGAAAACTCCGAGCAAAGAGTTCCAAAAGGAAAACCTGAAGCTAAACAAGGAACTGAAGGACTTAAAGCTAGAGTTGGTGGAACTGAAACAGTTTAGCAGGAAAAACAATATTGAAGGAAAAGGTGTTCCAGTAACTTCGAATGAAAACCTTGGTGAGGTGATTGGGAAAGTTGCCAAATCACTTCAAGTAGATTTCTCAGACAGCGATGTCGAAGTTTGCCACCGGGTTCCAACGAAGGCCAAGGGACCTGATATCATAGTGCGGTTTCTTTCTCGAGCTACCCGATCAGGTCTTTCAAGCAGCCAAAAAGCACAGACTGAACACGTCCCACCTGAGCTTTGAGGAAGAAGACCCGGTGTTCATAAATGACCATCTGTGTGCTGAAAAAAATATTCTTCTTGGAAAGACCATCAAGGCAAAATGAGAGAATGAGTGGCGCTTTGCATGGGTTTCTGAAGGCAAAATACTGCTTCGGAAAACGGAAACTTCCCGAGTCATTCATGTGACATGCGAAGAAGACCTCGACAAAGTATTTCAGCTGCATTTTTTCATATTCCCTCACAAACCAGTTCCCTCGAGGCGTCGCTAACGGATGGCAATAAAACCATTTCCGTCTTTCACAGTAACATTCGAAGTATCCGAAAAAACATAGATCTGCTAATCTCCTTTCTATCATTGCAAAAAGAAAATTTCACCTAATCGCGACATCCGAAACGTTGCTTAAAAAAGGAGAGAGTGTAGTCGTTCCCGGTTACACGATGATATCGCATCCTCGTCTGTCTTCCACTCGTGGTGATGGCGTTGCGTTTTTTTGAAAGCAGGTCAACACTTCTCTGTCTTGCATGACGTCACATGTAGCACTGCTTTTATTGAAGCCCTCTTTATTCATTTAGAACCCTCGCTCATAGTTGGTGTCGTTTATCGGCCTCCGAACTCTTGCCAAGGTTCTTTTCTTGACAAATTTGAAGCAATTCTATCCTTCTTGACACGAAAGCCAAAAAATCGAATTCTTATTATGGGAGATATAAACATTGATATGAACAATGCAGCACAAAGCGAATACATGTATTTACTCAAGTCTTTTTCCTTTCAAAACATTATCAATACACCTACTCGTGTTACGAGCACATCAGCAACGTTAATTGATCATGCCCTCGTTAATTTCACCGCAGGTTTTACTGCTGATGTTTTTGATGACCCCTTGTCTGACCACCATCCCATATTTGTCAACATAGATAATTTGCCAAAAGCTGAAAACTTTTTTTCTAACCGCCTAAGCAAAATAAACTACCAACTATTGCGTGACAACCTGTTATCGGTTAATTTTGGGGAGATTTATCAAGAGAATGCTGGTACCGAATTTTCAAACTTTATTAATATTCTTGCAGGTGCAATATAAAACTGTACTGAAACGATCAAAGCTCGCTCTTGCAGCATACCAATTTGCCCCTGGATGAATGAGCCCATTCTTGAAGTTTTGAACAAAAAGGACTACTGGTATAATAAATGGAAGCATAAGAAAGAGGACGATTTTTACTTGCGTCAATTTAAGGCGATGCGTAACAAATCGGTAACGATGATGAGGGCTCGTAAAAGGGAATTTTACAGAGAGTGCATAGAGAGGGCAAATGGCAACTCAAAAATACTCTGGGACATTTTCAAAGACATTGTGGGTAGCAAACAGGCATAACAAATACTCCCTGAAACAGTAGACAGGAATGAAGTGGAAACCTTCAACTCAACTTTCCCCTCTATGGGACTACTCATAGCGCGGAACCTACAGGACTTAAATGAAATAGGCCTTGAGTCTAAGATCCCCAATAGTTTTGTTATGTTCCGAATTGAACTAGAGAAAATACAGTCTGTTGTTTCAACGATGCCGACGAATAAGGCGACAGGTTTGGACGGCATCACCAATAGATCTGTGATAGAAAATTTTGACATCCTTGGTCCCGTCTTGTGCTCGCTTTTTAACCATTCTGTTAATGCTTCCAAGTATCCGTCTGTATTGAAAACAGCGAAGGTAATACCAGTATATAAGGACGGTGACCGGAACGACGCAAATTGCTACAGGACAATTTTCTCTTCTTACCACAATTAATAACATCTTTGAAAAAATTCTTGCAAACAGATTCAAGAAGTTTTTAGATAAATACGGTATCCTCAGTACACAACAACATGGTCTCAGGCCACACTATTCAACTTCCACAGCAGTTCTATCACTTACCCAGAAAATTAACACGGGTTTGCACAATGGCATGTTAGTTGGAGTAATATTTTTGGATTTAAAAAAGGCATTCGACACAGTTGATCATTCTATACTAATAATAAAACTAAAACACTACGGCTTTCGTCATAATATTTCCGGCCTTCTCCCTAGTTATACCAATGACCGTCAGCAAGTTGTGGTGATGAATTCTTTTACATCCTCACCGCACACTGGAGTTCCGCAGGGATCCGTACTTGGTACGTTGCTGTTTTCTTTTTACGTTAATGACTTACCTTCATTTATCAGCTGTTCCAAACTTCTGATGTACGCTGATGATACATGTTTAATAATAACAGCAGACACAATGAAAGAGATAGAAGAAAAAGCGAATCAAGAAGTCCGTAAAATAGCGCAATGGTTCTCAGCTAATAAGCTAACAATAAATACGGAAAAAACTAAATACCTGATATTTCATTCAAGAAGGAAAATAATTGACCCAACTGATGTCAGAATCCTAGTAAATAGTACACTAATAAAACACACGTTTTCATTTAAAAACCTAGGTGTCACGTTTGACAGCCACTTACACTGGCAAGACCAAATTGAGGCAGTCTGCAGGAAGTTGGCGTCCGGAAGCCATGCTCTTCATCAGGTTAAATAATTATTTGACATGTCTACATTACGTATGCTTTATTTTTCCTTCATTGAAAACCATCTATCATACTGTGTCGAATCATGGGGTGGAACTTACCATACGTATTTAAACCCTATTATCCGCCTTCAAAAACGTGCATTAAGAATAATAAACAAGTCTAACTGTTTTGAGCACAGCAAACCATTATTCTGCAAGTCAATGATTCTTCCATTTGATTTATTGTACCGATTAAAAATTTCTGTAAGTGTTCACAACATAGTGAGACACAACCGCCCTTTGCATGCATCAATACTTCATCCCCCGCTTCGGTCGACTAGAAACCTCTCCTTCGGCAATTTCAACCTCCCTCCCATCCGCAATGTACATGGTGAGCGTTTAGTGCAGTCTGCGGGGGTAAAGATCTGGAACGCGATACCCATTTCTCTGAAAAATTCACACAATTTTGCTGGTATGTTTAAAAAACACTTAACTGAAATAATTGATTTAGCTTGAAATTCTTTTTCATCAGTTTTATGTTATTATGTAGTTTGTATGTAACACAGTTTGTACTACCACTCGAAGTCTGGAAGTTCTCTTTGCATGTCATGTTTTCAAAGCTATTTTCTTATTTTTCTGTCTCGCCGAATGTTATCTACCAGTGTTATTTAGATCTTGTACTGCGTTTACGTTATTTTGTATAAGTCTGCCGTTTTTGAATTTGCTTTTACATATTTTGTGTACTTAGACCCGAACTAGCCGTTGGCTATGGGTCCAAAAAGTGTTTTGTATTTTATGCGAAGCATATTACTAGAGCTACACTACAGCCCGTCGAGCGCGGCGGTGGAGCTACCATGGACCTTTAGCGTGACCACATGACACCACGCGACAACATGACTTCACAGCAGAAGAGAGATGGGCTGCCGGCTCGCGCGGTCGGCCGCGGCGGTAGAGGCTCCACATCAGAGGCGCGGCGGCTGACCACGTGACAACATGACGTCACAGCAGAGGAGAGATGGGCTGCCGGCTCGCGCGGTCGGCCGCGGCGGTGGAGGCTCCACATCAGAGGCGCTGCAGCTGACCACGTGACGCTACAGCAGCGGTATAAAGCTGAGCTTGCCTCGCTCTCCGGGCACTTACGAGGCGGCCAGGTGTTGGGATGCCGCCTAGAAGCAGGGCTGATTTGAACGAGAAGCGAAAGCTTCAGCGTGCCACAGACACCGATGAAGAGCGGGATGAACGTCAACCAAGAAAAGCCATGTATTACCAAGCCTAGCCATCAATATGCTTCTCATCTGACTAGGCTTAACCTTAGCTAAACCTCAGCCATTTTTTCGTATAAGAGATTCGAAATAAAATTGAAAAATTGAAATTGAATTGAAACCGAGAGGGGTAATCTCTCTTGATGATGTGCTCATCCTTACCTCCTGTCTGGTCCTCTGCTGCTCTGTGTTTTTGAGATGTCTATCGTGGTGTTTCTTGAAAGCTTTTTAAACAGTTCGTGTAAATAGGAGATGAAATCACTCTAATAAATGTCATGCATAAAAAATGTGGCGATAGCCTAGGGCTCTCGTGCAAAGGCCAGCCAAGCTTATCAGTTCGCGCTGCCGCGGGTTCCAATCTCAATCGCGGCAATATTTATTATATATTATTTCTTTGTAGCTCGCTCAAGGTCACCTTCATGGTCATGCATCAAAGAAATCGGTGAGACGGTTTGACCTCCTGGAGTAGTGCTTTCGCTCGGAAATAAGCTGGCATAATGTTAGTGGAGCTGAAGTCCGGGAAATCTGCAGGTAGTGAAAATCCGCACGCTGAGCTTTCTGTCCATCTTCCACCATTAAAACTCAGGAGAAAGACGAATGAGAAAGACGAAAGACGAAGCAAGGGTGGGGGGTAGGGCTCCGCTTTGTTTCGCAAGAAAGCTAAAACGATTTTTGTCACCGCGGCGCTGAAATCTGTTTCGAACGGCCACATGACTCGGGCAGCGATCGCGAAGAGGATCCTAGTTGGAAATGTTTGCCGCTGGCGCTGCTAGTCGCAGAATTCGCTCAGCCGCCAGCACGAGATGTGAAACAGGCGTAACACATGTTTAGCTGCTGTTGTGTCTCCTTATTGCTTTTGTGTGTGTGCGCCCCCGCACCCTCCTCCTAACGACCACTCGCATCCTCCTCCTAACGACCACCCGCATCCTCCTCCTAACGACCTCTTGCCCCTCGTCGCACGCTGTCGCCGGATGCCCCCCCACGGTGCGCCCCCGCACCCTCCTCCTGTTATGGGAAGCCACTCCCTCCCGTGGACGCTTCTCCGCTCCCTCCTTTCTTCGGGCGGCCAGTTCGGCTCCTGCCTCGGTCGACGCTGGTCGCACCCTCATCGGCTTTAAATAAACGAAGTCTTAAAGTACCGTGTGCGTCTTTCGCTGCATTCAACACAGCGACCGGACACGACAGTGGCGACGAGAAAGTGGATTCACCCCGCGCTACGCAACGCTATTGACAAGCCATGGCTACGCGAGGGTTTCCCAATCAGATACCAGAATTCAACGGCTCATCGTGGTCATCGTGGGTTTGACGCCTTCAGTTCTACTTTGAAGCTAACAACATCACAGACCCAGCCTTGAAGAGGGCCAACCTGCTGACGCTGTGCGGGGAGCAGACCTACGATACTGTCTGCGCCCTTATTCAGCCAAGCACACCAGCGGCAGTGTCTTACGACGACATCGTATCAGCACTGCAAAAGCACTACGACCCAAGGCCATCCGAGGTCTACAGCCGGGCTCCCTTCCAACGACGTGATCAACTGGGAGGAGAAACTGTGAGCGCCTACGTAGCCGCGCTCAAGAAGCTCGCTGCCGACTGCAATTTTGGAACGCTGTCGACAACAGCTACCGGGCAGGAGGGAGACGCAGCTTCTTCTGCTAACACCACCATGCTTCCCTTGGACGTGATGTTACGCGACAGATTTGTGTGCGGACTGAGTGACGAGTCACTGCAGCAGCGCCTGTTCGCTGAGAAGGACCTCACATTCAGCAAAGCTTACGACATCGCCGTTCGAGCGGAGAGCGCCGGTCACCAGCAGAGAGGGATTCGCCGGAACACCGAGCCGGTACACCAGACAAGCAACCAGGTGCGCAAGCCTTCTGTTGTTGTAAAATCGGTCAAAAAGGCACAACGCTGCTGGCGGTGTGACGACCAACACAACCCCCAGGGATGTCGATTCCAGTCAGCCACGTGTAATTTTTGCCACAAGCGAGGGCATATCGAAAGAGCATGCATTACGAAACGGAGACTTGCCAAGATAAAGTCACCTTCCCAGCCTAATCACAGCGTCAACGCCTCAGAGAATACGCCGCTATCTGATCTCCATGGAACAACATCAGCAACACCATCTGTGTTGTACGACCTGAACACCATGAATCTCGGCACGCGACCGAAGATTTTTACAGAAGTAAGCGTACATCACCAGCTGATTAAGTTCGAGGTGGACTTCGGCGCAGCCTGTACTCTGATCAGTGAGGACACGTTCCGAACTTCATGGCCATCTGACGCACCCGCCCTGCAACAAGACGACACGCACCTGCGAACGTGGTCAGGACAGAATCTGCCACTATTGGGCTCTGCCAACGTGCAGGTTAACTACAACGGCCAGACCCATACGCTACCTCTGCTTGTTGTGAAGGGCACAGGATCAAGCCTTCTAGGGAGAAACTGGTTTTCTCCACTAGGCGTGATGATATGCGGCATACACCAGACGCCGAGCCAGAACATGGTTGAGCAACTGCAAGAGAAATACGAAAGAGTATTCTCGGAAGAGATTCCAGGAAACGAAGGGCCCCCGGTCACACTGGAGTTGTTGGACAACGCGCAACCCAAATTTCTGAAGGCCAGGCCGGTGCCGTTTGCTCTCCGAGATTCAGTTGAAAAAGAGTTGGACAAACTGGAGCAGCAAGGTGTCATCGAGCCGACGCAGCATTCAGAATGGGCCACACCACTTGTCGTAGTTCGCAAGAAGAACGGAACCATACGCCTCTGCGGAGACTACCGGAGCACCGTCAGTCTTGCGACTAAAGCGTCCTCTTACCCGCTACCGACACTTGAAGAAGTATTCAGTGTACTACGTGGCGCAAGAGTCTTCAGCACATTGGACCTCACCCAGGCGTATCAGCAGCTGAAGGTGAGCGAGTCAACTGCTGAATTATTGGCAATTAACACACTGAAAGGCTTGTACAAAGTCAAGCTACTGCCTTTTGGCGTAGCTGCAGCCCCGGCCATATTTCAAAAATTCATGGAGACAGTGCTTCAGGGCATCCCAGGAGTTTGTGTCTACCTTGACGATGTCATCATCAGTGGCACTTCCACTGAAGAGCATGCAGTGCGCCTAGAGCTCGTTCTCGAAAGGCTAGCAAACGCTAATTTGTGCATAAGCAAATCGAAGTGCTGTTTTGCGGTGCCAGAGGTGCAATTTCTGGGACACCGAATTGATGCGGAAGGCATTCACCCTACCGAGGACAAAGTGCGAGCGATCACAGAAGCACGAGCTCCAACAAACAAGCAGGAGCTACAGGCTTTTCTCGGACTCTTGACGTTCTACGACCGGTTCTTGGAACAAAGAGCTACCGTGGCCAACGACTTATACCAACTCCTTCGGAAAGATGTGACATGGACATGGTCGCCACGCCATCAGCAGTCATTCGATGCCCTGAAAGACCTGATTCGAAGATGTACAGTCCTCCGCCACTACGACGAAAGGAAGCCTCTGCTTTTGGCTTGCGACGCATCACCGTACGGAGTCGGCGCGGTTCTATCGCAAACTGACGAGCAAGGAAGGGAAGCTCCCATCGCCTTCGCCTCACGTACGTTGTCGCAAGCAGAACGCAACTACGCGCAACTTGACAAAGAAGGGCTAGCCATCGTCTACGCGGCGACACATTTTCACCAGTACATTGCCGGCCGGAAGGTGACCTTTATAACCGATCACCAACCGCTATTGGGCATTCTGGGACCACAAAGGCCTATGCCACCAACTTTGTCTCCGCGAATGACACGTTGGTGCATCAAACTCTCAGCGTACGACTACGCTCTGGTCTACCGCAATGGGAGTAAACATCAAAACGCCGATGCGCTAAGCCGTCTGCCACTAGACGCAACTGTTGACGAACCATTTCCACCAGGAGACGTTCTGATGTTCGAAGCACTGCCAGAACCTCCGCTTACAGCAGGCACAGTTGCAGCATCTACGCAGAAGTGCGCAGCTCTCCGGCTAGTTTACACAGCTGTTCAACAAGGCAACGTGCATAAACTCAAAGGGGACAACTTCGACGCTTACCGCAGGCGAGCTACAGAGTTGAGCACCCATCGCGGCTGCATCATATTTGGGTCCCGAGTTGTGATGCCGAGAGAACTACGCGCACAAGCTATGTCTCTCATCCACGCCGGACATCGGGGCATCGTTGCAATGAAAAAGTGTGCCAGAAGCTACATGTGGTGGCCTGGCATTGACAACGACATCGAAACAGTGGTGCGAGAATGCAAGCCTTGCCAGAGCAGCCGGAGCGCCCCGCCGAAAGCTCCTGTCCCAGAATGGGAAAAGCCAGACACACCATGGCACACACTGCACATTGATTTTGCAGGACCAATTGAGGGCTGCACTTTCCTTGTGGTCGTAGATGCCTACACAAAGTGGCTTGAGATAAGGCAAATGGGACAGACGACTTCGGCAGCAGTCATTGACAACCTCCGATCACTATTTGCAACGTTCGGCCTGCCGCGCAAGGTAGTGTCGGACAACGGAACACCGTTTGTGTCTGCGGAGATCCTCAAGTTTTATCGCGACAACGGGATCTCATCAGTTACATCGGCCCCCTACCACCCAGCGACAAACGGACAAGCCGAGCGCTACGTAGCCGAGCTAAAACGCGCCCTTGAAAGAGATCAGACAGGCTCGCTGCAGCGCCGCCTTGCGCGCTTTCTCTTCAAGCAGCACACGACGGTTCAGAGCACAACAGGCGAGACCCCCTCGAAAATGATGTTCGAGCGTGAAATGCGAACCCAGCTCACAGCCATCCTCCCCGAGCCAAAGGCAGAGACGTTCCGGGAAGAAAAAGCAATTCCGCGCTGCGGCACGCTTAATGAGGGGCAGCGCGTCCTCGCCCGACAGTTTCTGAAAAAGCCACGCTGGGAGGAAGCTACAATTGTCAGACGCATAGGCCTGCGCTCTTGGCTCGTCAACATACATGGCACAGTAGCACGCCGACATCTCAACCAGCTGCGTAGATTTACGACGCCGTCTGAGAGCTGTCCGCCAGCGGAGAGAACACGTGCACCATCTTCCCACATAGCCTGGCACCTCTTCCCGGAAGAAGAGACTTCGCCCAGGACAGACCTAGGAGACACAGCGAACAACAGCCAGCCTACAAGTGTTTCTCCCCCGAGCGCACAAAGCCAGCGCGCCTCCACGCGTGAGCGCCGACCCCCTGCACGATACCAGGCAACTTTCTAAGGGGGAAGGAAGTGTTGTGTCCCCTTATTGCTTTTGTGTGTGTGCGCCCCCGCACCCTCCTCCTAACGACCACTCGCATCCTCCTCCTAACGACCACCCGCATCCTCCTCCTAACGACCTCTTGCCCCTCGTCGCACGCTGTCGCCGGATGCCCCCCCACGGTGCGCCCCCGCACCCTCCTCCTGTTCTGGGAAGCCACTCCCTCCCGTGGACGCTTCTCCGCTCCCTCCTTTCTTCGGGCGGCCAGTTCGGCTCCTGCCTCGGTCGACGCTGGTCGCACCCTCATCGGCTTTAAATAAACGAAGTCTTAAAGTACCGTGTGCGTCTTTCGCTGCATTCAACACAGCGACCGGACACGACAGCTGCCATTGTCGAAGATTTCTCTGTAACTGAAGACATTGTTCCCATTATCGCAATTTATCTAATAAAATGTATGACTAAAGCGTTGTCCGGGGATATGCACAGGCATCTGTTCGCTCTTACGCACGTTGTAGAGCCTCGATCAAGAATCTTAGAATCGACAATGAACATAGCGAAAAGTGCGGTACTCCGTAGGCATATGCGCCTTGAAAGTAAAGGTACAGAAAAGCTAGCAAATCTTTAAAGGGGGCTAGTTGGTCGTACATCTTGGCATAGGGGTGTGCAAACTATATTACAGAAGGGACGACACAAGACGACAAGCGCGAAAAGCTTGCGATTTTCGCCTTGTGCGGTCCCTTCTGCAATATAGTTTGCGCATCCCTAAGCTAAGAAGAATTAGGAACGCCAGCTGACACTAAGACGCCATGGAACATAATTAAGGGAAAGTACGTAGGTCATATTAGTAGAATCAGCATAAAGCAAAGATCTATGAATCACGAGCGCCATCATCCGCAAACAGAAGAGGCTAAAAAGTAATTAGATAAAACGAATACTAGCACCTCAAAAAATGTCAAAATTCGTTGTTTGCGTCTACCAGTCAGTCAATGCACTGTATATGTAGGTATTAAGCAATCCAGGTTTACTGACGAAGGGATAGTAGAGTGTAAAATTTTCCCAGGTATAAAAAAGCAAGCGCGAAGATTTGTCAACAGGATGCATGTGAACGAGTTATCTGCAAGCTGAAGATGCTGCAGTACAAGCTGTCGGTCCAGGAAAAATATTCCTTCTTAAGACAGGAAGCGATCACACCAGGAGAACAATTACGAAAAGAGGTGAACAACGACATTACGAATACAAATGCTTAGTGCTCAGAGAAAGCAACGGGTTAGGCAGCGAGCGAAGATACAGTCAAGTTCTGCCGGTAAGGAGGAGAAAACCGCAACTTATGATACTGCTGTGTGAGTCATTAAACTCACCAAAGCTTGGTGCGCAGAGCGCTAGACTGCGCCAGCACTCCCAAGTGCTACGATGCCTCATACCACTCCTGACACTCGCGTTGTTACGTCACTACACAGGCATTTCCAGACGGCTAAGTTCATGCAATATATAGCAACGCCTGTAAAGGCACATATGGAAGCTCCTTCGCGTCTTACTTTTAGAGGTATAGACATGGTATGACGGAAAGACCTGTGTATACGCTATTTCGTAAAGAGAGGTCCGACGCATAATCTGATAACACCACTCCTCCCTCCTGCATCGAAGACTTCGCAAAGCAAACACAGGGTCAATATAGAGCTAGGCAGCTCAGCTGGAGGCGAAACACAAAAGGCGCCAGCGTGGAGATCTACTTCAGTGTTCGGGACAAGATAGTGGCTTTTTTAGGAGAGGAAAATGTGCACTATCTCACTTCTCGGTCGACACCTCAACCGCGCCTTTAGGGAAGAGAGAAAGAGGGGATTGAAAGAAGAAAGAGAGAAAGAGGTGCCGTAGTGGAGGTCTCCGGAATAATTTCGACCACCTGGGGATCTCTAACGTGCACTGACATCGCACAGCACTCGGACGCCTTTTTGCATTTCGCCTCCATCGAAACGCGGTCGGGATCGAACCCAGGTACTCCGGCTTAGTAGCCGTGTGCACTAACCACTCAGTCATTGCGGCGGGTGTGCTCGTGGAATCAACACAGGTGGCCGATATTAATCCCCTGGCACCAACTGCGACGCCGCTTTCTCTTTGCCTTCTTGCATTCCTTCCCTTATGGCATGGCTGAGGTGACAACAGATAAGTGCGTGCTACTGCTGTTTTTCCATCCTCAAAATCAAAATAATTTCTTTCTTTCATTTTCAAGCAAGCGCATTTGCAAGCAGTTTCGAGCAGTCACATTTAAAGCGCATTTAAAAAAGGTGATCACATGGTAACGCCGACGGTCACCAGAAGCTTTCCACCTTTAATCTCCAACTTTTGCATTTGCTTTAAATGTTGCTCGCATGCACGCGTATGGTATGGTTGTCATTCTGTTTTAGGAGGGTTAAAACTAGTACATTTCTCTTTGAGCAACAGGAAGTCACGGACTTGATCGACTTATTATGCATTAGGTTTCCGGGAAGCGCCCTGAGGGCATCTTCTGGTGGAGACGCCTGACTTTTAGCGCTTAGACTCCCCACAAACATGCAGCATTTAGAGCACGACGCATCAAATAACCTACATCCATGGCCCATCCGCCACGCAACTGATCTGCCACATCGCTTCTTGCGGCTTCATAATAACTAAATGCTGCGGAAGCCGCTGTGAAAGCTCAGTGGTAATGGCGCTCGTCTGCTGACCCGGAAGACTTGTTCGATTCCGGCCGCGACAGTCGCATTTGGATCGAGGCGAAATTCTGAACAACCATGTACTGTGCGATGAAAGTGCATGTTAACTGTCGAACTTTCTGGTGCCGTTCCCTAAGGCGCCGCTCATAGGCTGAGTTCCTTTGGGACGTCAAACCATTGTAAAGCAGACCTCAACTGCTAGGGCTGCAACTGCAGGGGCGCACAGGATTGCGGCGACATGAAGGATTTCAGGATGTGTTCTTAGGGGGCGTTTCAAGGAGTTTGACACCAAATTTTCGCCTCCCGCGCGGCTGACCTGAGGACTGTGAAGGTCGCACGAAAAACCGGCTATATGGGCTGGGTGGTCAAGGGATCGTGTACTCTAAATGGTCGCGAAGACGAAGACTGCTACTACTACTAGGCGAAGGCGGAGCACAGTAGATTAAATTGCTTGTGCTCAAAAAACCTTAAGGAAAAAGAATGACAGCATAAGAATGTCGAATGCAACAAATGCGGTACATATGGCAAACTCAAAATTAAGGACTAGGGGCGCTATGCTGGAAGGCCCGATTTTACTTAAACTCGGAATCTTCCCGAGCTCTGGCGACGCCCTCAGATGAGTGAACTAATGGTAGCAAGACAAAATCCCACCCTCGTCACGCCTCAAACTTCATTGGGTTATCTGGATATATTCCGTGCTTTATCATCACATCGGCGCCACCTCATCGGCTTCTTGGGCGGTCTACGAAGAACGGGTCACGTGAGCCAACCACCGGTGCACTTTTCATTTGTGTGTCGCTCCACCAAGTGCACTGCGTGTGCAATTAGACAAACGAGGTTTGTTGAATTTTATAATGCACTTAATACACCTTTATAAGCATTTTATAGTGTGCAAGATTTGGATTTAAAGCGCTTTGGAGTGATTTATGCATTATTAAATTTTGCTTTGTACCGCGAGGGAACGCTACCAACGCCCGTCATCAGCTAACCGCCAATGGCGACGAGGTACATGTGCAACGCTGTGAAGGCTACGGAAGTAGTCAGCAAAAAAAAAATAAAGAGAGGTGTATCACTCCGCGCTGTTATGTGGCCGTGTGGTCTAACGCGTCGCTCCGGAGAGTCGACAGGCAATGGGAGCGCGTGGGTTCAAATCCCGCATGGTGAAACTTTTTTATCTCACTTTTTTTTTCATCGCAAGTTGAATTTCGCGTGACTTGAATGAGAAAACTCGTTTTGTTCAGAATCGCTTGAATATTATGCCGTATTCTGAAATGAACTACATGCATCTCTTCATTTCATGCATACCGCGTTAATGTGAGCTGTCTACCTGTCTGAAATTCCTGTATGTATGTATGTATGTATGTATGTATGTATGTATGTATGTATGTATGTATGTATGTATGTATGTATGTATGTATGTATGTATGTATGTATGTATGTATGTCCGAAATTCGTTGTCAGTGAGCTCGCACCGGCTTTTGGTCAGCAGTGGCGGTTATCTTCCCCATTCTGCAGCATTGTGACTATACTTTTTAGATGCAAGTGAGAGTTTGTGCGAAAGATGACATTCATTCGTTGGATTTAATTAATTAGCACAGTGGTGAGTGCTCTGCAGTGGCCCGATTAACAAATGGCCATCTGCAACTTTCGATTTCACCGTTGACGAGGAGCCCACATTTTCTTGTGGGCCTCTCTTAAGGTACCTGGCATTTTAAGAATTGTTCTGTGGAACCGGTTAGCGGCTGATCCAGTCTTCGCCAAAAGAGTCTGGGACCGACTTTGGCACTGGGACCGACTTTGGCACCTGGAAGCTCCCGGTCGCGAAGAACCGGACGGCGCAGAGGACTTGCTCTTCGGCCGAAAGGGAATGAAGCCCGGTACGCACTCTCCGCAGGCGTGGGTCGTCGCCTAACTATTTACACAACCATCGTACCGATTTTTTGGAGAGGCGAAAATGTCGCTGGAATTCGTCGTCGGCCAAGGCAGTAAACGGGTCCAGCCGGCCGTACTGACATTTGCCGTCAGAGGAAGCGATTACCCAGGCTGCTGCTGCTGCCGCCATGACAGTCCCGAGATGAATTCGGGGCACTTCACCGTTCACGAGTTTAGCTCCGAGTTCACCTGTCAATCAAAACCATTGGTCACGCCCCCGGCGTGCCGTACATAAATTATAGGCGTACGCGCTATGGGTGGACCACTCCCAACATCCCTGCCGGCTACAGGTATGCTGCGCGGCTGTGCTGATTGCTGACAGACATCGACGACGTTGACCATCAAAATATAACACGCAAAACGGACGTCATCGCTGATAAATCTAAGCACCTCTGCGAAGGACACGCAACGTGGCGAAAGCCGCCGATTTCTTCGCTCGCATACCAAGATTGCACAACACTATAGCCTGTTGCAACCACGTAGGACACAGCACAACGCTGAAGGCGCGTCACACCTGCTTGCAAGGCGCCAAACACGGTGCACGACGACGAACCGGTGCTTGGAGCACGTACGTCCTACTCCAACAACATCGCATAACAGGTGTTTGTCTTGGCCGTCCTTTCATCGGTGATAAAGCTCAGCATCAATGTGTCAAACACATCCGGGATCGACAAACGATCGCTGCTCCAGACCCAGTGCAATAAAGTGTTTGTAATTTCCAGCACGCAAGCACTGCGTACTTCACAACCGTAACACCTTTCTCTGTTATAAGTTCGATTCCATTATTACAAACAGGATCCGTCACCTGCCCGAATGATATTAATGCGATGTCCCTGCGGTATACAACGGCGATCGACGTTAGTGACCAAACCAAGTCCGCAAAACCTTGAAGTGCGCGACGTTAACAAATGCTACGCAGATACGCGCGCCACCCCCTTCACAGCTTTTAGTCAGCGTCTGATGACATAGGATGAGTTTTGTCGCTGGGTTGCACGCTCTTCGCATCCGCAGTGCACTAAAGAGGCGTCACACACAACAGGCATACGTAATAAATCATTGAATACAGCCAAACAGCAATTTTTTTTTCTCACACCGCATCACAGCCGCTCGCACGGCCAATTTCTACCGCTGAGATTCGCCAATAGCGTACTAAAAGCAATGGTTGGCCATAGCGGGGTGCGGCAGCGGCCGTAGCAGCGGAGAGCTCCACCTGAGGTAACTGCAGAGAGCAGCATTGACGCGGGGGTGCAGTGAAGTTCAGTTTTTGCTTTTGTTTATTTGCAAGCCAGAAGATGCATGACTGTTATATTTTGATACGACACAATAAAATATATTATCGCAATGGCCGAAAAATAAGACAGATTCAGCGTGTAGTAGTTGCCCAGTCTTTCCAGTCGAAGGCAGCGCTACCGGCGGCGTGTCAGCGCAGGAGCTCTCTCGTTTTCGACACGGTGGGCTGCCGCTGTAGTTCGTATGCAAGCCACGCTGCAAGCTATCCCCTCACTATCGCCACTAGCGGCAGAAAGTGTCAAATCTTTGTTAATTGCCTAAAGCTGTGTTTTTCAACAACGCTTCATTGGATTCAGATTTTAAAATGCATTTGAAAATTAATAAAACGTTCATAATATTATCTGTTGCCTTTTAACGTATTCGAGAGTTAAGAAAGGGTTGATACAAGAGTGCACCTAGTGCGCACTCTTCGTCTTCGGAAATAGAGAGACAGATAGAGCCTGAAAGAGAAGACACGCCTTTGACGCGCCCGAAAAGGCGTGTCAAACAGCTAGCGGCGAGTGTACCGATAGATAGCAGAGAAGTCACGATTTCGCGATTGCTGATATGGCGCTGATAACTTCAGGTAGCGCTGCGGCATAGTATTGCGCAGTGTATTGTGTTTGAAGTGTGAAACAGGCGCGCAGGGTGCGCTTGTATCGCCTTTACGTGGCTTTATCTCTACATTTTATTGTCCGCTGCCTGCGCACGTTCCGCGCTATCTTCGTTCACTGACTGCCGTCGTCGCAAACTCGGATGAAACTCGGGCGAGCGCCAAACTCGGGCCTTCCAGCATAGCGCCCTAGGTAAGCTACATGCACGTAAGTTGTGCAGTACGGAAAGAGCTTGGGAAAACACTGTAGCATTCCGGAAGCCTGAAACTAGGCGAGAAAAATTAGGCGCCTACAGAGAGCAAGCACAAGTGATGAGGAGGACAAAGCCGCGAGAAGTGTGAGACAGATATCAGAGCAGGAAAGGCACTATTGCGGAGGTTTTTGCTTTTGTAATGGCGTGGACGAAATAAAAATTAACAAGTTAAGAAAATACAAAAATTAAGGTCAATATTGCAATGCAGAGAAAAGGGCGGACGGAGAGAATCGGAGTACCTGATGTTCTACTGTAATCTGGGTCCGAATTTCTGCTAGAAAGTTTTCCGCCCACCGTATGCAATGCACCATAAACTTACGCGTACATATTGCAGCAAATATTGCATGGATACTGCCAATTCGTAAAAAAGGCGAATTAGAATATTTTAGAAATTACAGTCCTGTTAACGTGCTCTGTGTGGTTTGCAAGGCAATAACTAACGTAGCCGCCTAGCGAGTTCAAGGAAAGTTACACGTCAACCAGCGAGCCAACAGTTTAGTTTTTGGAAACGGTGCTGGAACATAAACCAGACTGCAGTGGTGATCAAGCTGATGGAGCATCGCTGTCGCATGCCGGAGATGCAGGGCTCTATTCTAGTATTACCGTGCAGCCGTCGGTTTCTACCAGCTTTAGGTTGGCCTAGTGCTCCATTTCTTTCAGCTGGTTTGCATAAACATTGAGCCCTGCAACCCATCTTTTTAGAGAAAAAACTCCTTGTTGCACGGGGGCTCTAATCGACCCAGATGAACTCTCCCCAATAAAATTCGTCATCGTCGCACGTAGACCACAGTCAGACTCTCCGTGCAGAACGGTGTAAACTGTCCCTATCGCCTAAACGTAACTTTAAGCATCATCATCATTAGCCTAACTACGCCCACTGCAGGGCAAAAGCATCTACCATATCTCTCCAATTAACACTGCCCTGTGCCAGCTGCGGCCACCCTATCCCAGCCAACTTTTAATCTCATCCGCCGTCTGAACTTTCTGCCGCCCCTACTATTCTTGCCTTCCTTTGGAATGCAGTATTTTGTTCTTAAGGACGACTGGCTATCTCCCCTTCGCATTAAATGCTCTGCCGAAGCACAGTTCTTCTTGATTTTGACTGGGATGTCATTAATGCGAGTTTTTTCCCTCACGCATTTTGCCCTCTTCCTTCTCTTAGCTTTACGCCTATCATTGTTCTTTTCGTAGCTTGCTACGCTGTCTGAGCCCTATTAGTTTGTGCTCACGTTTCTGCCCCATAGATGAGTACTGGTAAGATGCAGCTGTTATATACTTTTCTGTTGAAGGATATTGGTAAACTGCAATTAATGATCTGAGAATACCTGGAAAATGCACTCCGCACCATTCCTATTCTTTTATGTATTCAACTCCCGTGATCAGTATCTGTGATCAGTACCTGCCCCAAATAGACGCATTCCCGTGCCCCAGCCAGACCTCATTACCAATTCTCAAATGCTATTCCTTTCATAGACTAAGAAACAGTGTTCAAGCAGAAATGTCAACAGTCTTCCAGGCATTATGTGACAAGAACTCTAACAAAACATTGCTAAATGCACCACAACATTTGGGGTGTTTCACCAAGATTTTCTCAAATTTTTAAAATTAGATTCTGAAAATGCGGTTACCCTCGGTGCTGTGGCCCAACAAATTCTGGTTACATCGCCTCAAGATACAAGAGCTTTCGAGAAGCTTGCATGCAAAGCATCTCCTCCAGTGAGCATAGCTCATCGAAATATCCAACTGTTCTCCTAGTTAGCACGTATTAGATGTATTCTGAGCCGCTACAAGACTGCCAATGATATGCCGAAAAAAGCACTCTTCTAACTAGCAGCTGCGGCTTCTTTAGAAATAATAATAAAATGGACTGAAAGACTTTTGCGGGCACCGTCATCTGCCAACGTTAAGGGGGGCACCTAAGCTGGGGCAGCGGAAATAGAGGTATAGCTGGCAGACTGGAGAAATGAAATAAAAGAGGTGAGGGGACAGGCAGAAAGGGTAGGGGGAGAGAGGTACACTGTACAAGCATTCTATTTAACTATAGCGTATGTAGAGGTCGGGTGTGTGTGATGTCCGTAAACAAAGCGGAGTAAGAGCACGCGCTCGTCTAACTCAAATAACCTGTTTTAATTTAAATTGGGCGACCTTCACTACGGCATCTCTTTCTTCTTTTCTTCTTTCACTTCTTAGTTAATCCCTTCTCTTACAGCACGGTACCGGTGTCTACCGAGATATGTGAGACTGTTACTGCGTCATTCACTTTCCTCAAAACCAGTTTTCCTATATTTAAAAAAATTCTAGAATATCTCTAGTGAAACACCTGATATAAACAGGCACAGTAAAGCGACTGCTGCCCACAAAATAACTGTGAATACAAATCGACTCGGAGCCAAATAATGTGATAGAACGTCCCGTCTTGCTTACTAGAAGTATTCTTGGGGCTTCATTCATTATAAATGGGCACGTGTCAGAGTTTACGAAGAACACTTCGAAAGCCATACAATTGCTGGTTGCATTACGCTATGAAATAACTTAGGGAATAAATTTCCGGGTATTATTAAGAAATTGATAATTCAAAGCATTACGGTAAGCCTAAAACTCAACATGAAGAAAGTTCAAGCGATGGTCAAACGGCTGGAAAGGTAAAACCAGTTTATAAATGTGTTGTGCTTGACTGAGGTGATTGAAGTTTTGGGTATGCGCTTCTAGATCAAGCCGCGACTTCAGGTGCGCACTATGAGAAGGAATGTAGCACGCACTTTAACATTATGAGCATCATGCTGGCCGCGTTCGAAAAAAAAGAGTATGCACATTTTTCCTTGCCAAGATTCGCGGCTAGCAGAAACGATTTTGGAAACACAGCTCAAAAGAATGAAAGACGGGAAGACAAACGGGCGCTTATTCTCAATTAAGATTCGACAGCACAAGGCGAAAAAACTTGAGGTTGATAGTGTCACTCGCTCTGAGCAAGAAATGCTTCCCAGAAGAGGCGTAGAACTGCGTAGGGCAGCGTTTGTCTTCTTCTCTGCTCAAGTTTCTTCCTCAGTAGCCTGCGCAGGCTCCCTTCCGTGTGTGCGGGGCCGTGCAGTACTCCCGACCGCAAAATGCACGGCTCAATACCTCTCCTGTGCGGCGTCAAAACCACGTAGCATTCTGTTTTGCAGGATGTAGCTGACTGTCCTGATATCCAGCCCCATCTACTGTCGGAGCCATTGTACTCTCGCTGAACGTATTAATGCAGAGAACTGTGATGAAACGCGTAGGATATGAAACGATGTGAAGGGTTACCCACGGTGATCATAAAGAATTATCCCCTTCCCTTCTGTCCGAGTGCTGTAAGCGAATCAAGGTTTATATTTATGCAGCATTTCCGGCGGCGTATAAACAATGTCATTTTTCGTTACCGCGGCTGCTAGTTCTTTCGCAAGAGCAATTTGGGCAGAGAAATACTGTTGTTTTGTACAATCCACCCATTCGGTGCTGACTGAGCGGCTCTCACTGCTCATGTGCTGTCTCTTTTTAGCTTCCTTTCCTTTACCTTTCTTTTTACCTTCCTTTGAGTTGCGAAGATCACGAAGTGGTTCGGTTTCAGCTTTTACTATTCCGCCTATGTAAAGTACATGTGTTATGCGTGTGCAACACGTGGCATTAGTCGGCTTCTTTAAAATAACCTAGGTATACAGCTTATGCTATTGATGCCCATCAGGTTTGCCGCGTTTAATAATATATAAGAAAGAAACGTGATAGCCGGATGGTCTCGGGCGTCATTAATCACAGCTAGTGGCCGCGCGCCGGCGTCGGTCTGAAAATAGCTGGAGTAACGATTTTTTCTCTATATACGCAAAAGCACTGCACCAGAAATTCTCTTTTTTTTTTCGGGAGTTGATTCGACCTCAATTTAAGCTCCTCTTCTCCTCATAGTTTTGGCACCAACTTCGCCTGGATGTCAGCAAAATATTTGAGATTGCACGAAATAGGAAGTACAAACATTTCATGGTTAATTATACATCTATCATATGAAAAACTCATGAAACGAACGAATCTCAAAGCCGCAAGTGAACAGCCTGCGTCAGACGACAAAAGGAACGCGCATACGTTTTTCTTGTCATCCTTTGCCTCTGCGATCTGCTTCGAAAAAGTATCCGTAACAGTTCGTCTAATTAGCTGCCCGCCTTTTGACGAAAACACCAGAACCTACACTAAGGAGAACCGCAGTCAGCTGCTCAAAGAAAAGCTATAAGCCATACAAGTAAATGAAAACTACTGAAAAAGGAAAGAGCAGAGAACGTATGGTACGTTACGACAAGGGTGTCTCAGTTCTAAGCGATGAAAGGTAGAGTAAAGAACGGCAGAGTCTCAGGTAGGCAGTTGAAGTTAGGATATATAAACGAATGTAGTGGCGGCAGCTAGCGTGGTGCAGGACAAATTAAATACTAGCGGCGCGTGCACTTAACCTGCATTACACACTACAGGATGTAAGATGAGGATGATGACAACGGTTTTAACGATTTAAGTATCGGTTGTTGCATTTGATTTTTTTTTCAAAATTGCGAATTTTTTGTTCTTTTTGTGAGAGCTCCAGATTACGTTTAGCAACAAAAATCTCCTTGGTCATATCATTAAGTCACTTACACCTCTGGAGAGTGGCACTTCAACACTAAGTTTTCTGATATGACGCAGCAAAAAAGCAGAAGCTTGCAGGTAAGCAATCTCTCTAGTGCACGTCACTCGTCAAAATAGCCAAAATTTGTTGGGCCACAGCGCCGAGGACAACAGCATTTTGGAAATTCTATAAACTCATATGAATATTACGGTGGGCTACAGCCTGTCAATAGTTAAGGAGACTAATTGTAATAGTTAAAAAGTTAACTGTTCAATGTTAGTTCACTAACCTGCTAGTTAGAGCAATTTATCTGCTTTGTTACGTTCTACACTGCTGAAAATGCTATGCCGAAAAGAGCACTCTTCTAACTCGAAAAGCCTATTTTTAGAAATTGTGTAAAGCATTAGGTGATACACCCTGTAAAAAAGAATTGCTAGAGGCATGGCTACTGGCATAGTTAGGATCCATGGTTAACAAAAAAACTCAACCGCAGCAGACGAAGGATTGAAAGAAAAAAATATGATACGCAAAAATTCATGACGAACATAGCTTAAACAACAAAAGCAGTATGCAGTTACAATTTTATTTCATACATCACAACGGTTCTCAAAAAGCTTTTTCTTTCAAGCTGAGCTAAAGTCAGGGGCTTGCTTTATTTTAACTGGCAAATAGTTCAGCCCAAATGCTCCGTTAAATTCCACGAACCTTTTCCCGTCCGGATTATGAGATGGAGGTCGACTAAAATTGTGGCCAATTGCAGCTGTTGAGTTGCGTGACTGAATCATAAGCAAGGCAAGAGGAAGTAAATCAGTGTTTTACCCTGGTTCTGTGCATAATGGTGAACAATCTTTAATTCATAGTATCTATTTACTGGCATTTAAAAATTTCCATTTTATACGTGAAACCATTGACCGGCCATGCCTAGAGTACTACTAGTGTCTTATTTAAGCATTTTTATAAAAAGGTCCAACAGTAAGTACACAGCATCTCCTATGAGTGCGAGAAAAGAACGTTAGCTCGAGACTGAGGGCAGTTTTTTCTCATTCAGCAGGAGTGCACCCAAAGTTAAGCTGGTAGCGTTTGCAGCGGCGATATTTTTGCTAGCAGTAATCAATAAGGTTCTTGCCTTATTTGCTAGCGAAAACAAAATAAAACACAAAAAGAGTTGGCAGACAAATGCGATAAAAAGGAATATTCGTGTTTAATCAGTAAATATTTTAAGACTGTACCGAGCAATCACCTCAATTCTACACTGCGTAATTCGTGCTATTAGCTCAAGGCGGACCTTAAACTTGGAAAATATACTACGTGGCCTTCACATCTACCGTTTCAGATAGCACCCGTCCGGCAACATCGGAAAGATCTTTATGTTGGCCTAATGTTTTCTAATTGCGCAAAGTTAAATTTTTTCTTGGCCGGGGCCATAGTCGCGTCACGACTGTGCTAGCCGCGGTATTAAGCTGATGGTGCTGTTAGAACGAACGTTCAACTCAAACTTATGCAAAGTACTTCACGATGCCCCCGTGGGCCAATTGTACCTCTTCGATGTGATTGCAAGTAGACAGGTTCGGGAAACTAGCGTCATTATCATATTGAGTCGTTCACTGTGGTCATAGTCATCAGGCGGTATCATTGAAGGAAAGAATAGCTTTTTCTGCTTTTACATCAGCCCTGTACTCTGCCTGCCGCGGCCAAAGCTTGACCGTAAAGTCACCAAAAGCGAAATGGTGAAAATTAAAAAGCAATATTGCTATTCATTCTTATCATTTCGAAGATCAAACCTGTGCAGCCCTAGTTACGAATTTTCTGTTCCGATTAATTTCCGCAAGCAGGTGGTCCCTGTACAAACACGCAGGAAACAGCTTGTGCGGTGGACATCAGGTTTTTATTCATAAGGCTTCTTAATAAAGCGTCGATGTACGAAATGTTTGCTTGAATAATAGTACCTCCAAAGAATTGACAATGCGCATACATCGTGAGTAACAGCGCCATCAACCCACTGTGAAAGCTTTGAGCCAAAAAGTGATACGCTGATAAATTTAGGGGAGTGTGATTCTGCTTTTCATCAAAACGCATTGGCAGCTTCTGCTCAAAAGAGAAAAAAAAATACAAACAACGATTTCGATAAAGGTGACTATTTAAGGGGTAATTTGGTTGTAACAATGCGTTTGTTTCGGGAACAAGACTCCTAAGCTGTGCTGAATTAGATAAAAGCTAGCGCGAAGCCATGCATACCACAAGAAATGAACGAGGACGAGACACAAGCGTTTGCGGGACCATGTCCGAAATTTATCACATTTCAAAGATAAGTACGCATATTTGGTTGGGCACGTAATGAGCTACGACGGGTGCGAGGTGCGGTTAAATGAGACGAAGATTCTTGGCAAGAGCGCAGATAAAACTGCACGCGTCAGCACTCCATCTTTATCTCTTTTTGCCTCCGAGTTCAATTTTCTAGATTCTGCTATCAAGTAACTTTTTTTTCTTGTGTGATTTTTGGCTGCCTGCCTTTTTCTGCGTTCCCGGATGGTTCCCTTTGTTCACCTTCTCATCCATGTCTCCCTTCATTCCCCTTGAAACTTCCCCTTATATAAAATGCTTCCTGGCTTCAATAAAATTTCAGTTGTGAATTAGCGCTTGGGTCTCGTACTCGCTCTTTTCTTTGTGGTATGCATGGTTTGGCGCTGGTTTTTCTCTAATTCAAGTAATTTTCTCTAATTCAAGTAACTTTTCTGTAATTCAACAAGTGGCACGTGGCAAAAAAAGCACTAGCAGAACATGCTGCTTCCACAGGGTCATGCCATCGAATGGGATAGCGCGAGCGTAAATGTAAAAGAAAAAAAGAACACGACAAGGCTTTACCTGGAATCCGTTCATATCCAAACCACGTCACGGACGCTAAACCTTAACGAAGGAAATATACCCCCGATCTACACGCGCTGCTTACGTCACACCATGAAGCATTTAAATTGAACCCTCACTTCATTCTTCCTTTCATTGTAAGCAAGGCTCCCGTAGCGGAGCCGAAACGTCTCTTTTTGTTTGTGTCTGGTCGGAGCTTGTCATTTCCGGCCATGAATTTACCGACCAGACGGTATTGCGTCGAACCCTGGATTTTATTTAATTCAAGTATGCACCAACTATCCCAAAAAGAGGTGTTAAAGCTGTGCTGAATAAAGGAGGGTATATTGGCAGGTTAAAGGTCAAACGGAGATTTCTGTAAAGTACGAAAGGCTAAACTGCGTGACACTGCGCTTGTCCTCTCATCTTGATTGCTTGTGAAGTCGAACGCCTTACTTTCAATCTGGAAAGAGATTCGAGTAGGACTTGTCTCTGTATTGCTCTTCCATTCGCAGACTGGGAACTTATAGGTGCCCTGATGCAATCAGTCGAAACTACGAATCAATCCGCAGAAGTTGTATGCCATTTCTTGAGGTCATAAAAGCTATTTGGCTTGGATGGTTGCTCACCAGCAAACGAAAACAGAAAGCACAGCATTTTTATACCGCAAGCTGTGTCCCTGTAGACCCAAAACACTGCTTCTCAGTTTTGAACGAAGATATAAAAAAATCACAAAACGGGTGCTGAAGTATCCGCTGACTGAAATAGAAAAAAAAAACAAGGAGGTAAATGAGAGCATGGTATATCCGATTTATCAGCGCTTGCAAGCGCGCAAATTAATGTAACGTGGTTGTAGTTGTTAGAGGAGTATACTGAACATAATATTTCGAGCAGGCAATGCGATAAATAGCACTCTGAGGTTGGCTTCCAGGTTATGCTCTCTTTCTGCCACTCTCACCCTCAGCGTATTTGGTCGACCTTGTGTGGGTCGACATCTTCGTGAAAGTCTAACGATTCTACGCCCAAAGTATACGGTTGTCAAACAAACCCACAGATGTCATCCGAAGAATGTACGGCACCTCTTTGCTCTGTTTGGCAAATCTCCAAACGCGTAAAGGCATTTTTTTTTTGCCTTAAACACACACGCAAAAACAAATGGTACTAGAAGTATAGCTTTATGTGACACAACAGGGGAAATTTGGTTTAACACTGGCAATCAACTTTTTCGGGAGAGCAAATGCACGCAGAGTAACACATTGGTGTCATGTCCAGAACAACTGGCGTGTCGTGACACGGCTGGAACTCACCCGAGCCCGTGTCAGCAGTTCAATCCACCACTCTTTCGGCGGCGACAGAGCTCCGCACGAAAAGTATGTCAGTGTTATGGTCTCTGGAGTCTGTGACTGAAGGCATTTGGAAAAGTTACGAAAATTCACTCATCATTTGAGCGTGTACCCTCTGGATAAGGATTCTCATGTCGCTATTCTAATCACGCAGAGATTAGAGCCGTCCTCTGCCGGGATTACTGCTTACCAATCGAGGAAGAACCACGGTATTGGCAGCTGAACCAGCTGCTTAGCAGTCGACGTTGATGGCATGCGAAAATAACATCTATCCGTTATGCACGAACGTTGCCAGGTGTGTGCACTCAAGTCGCGCCCTCAGTTTCCTACGCTTCGTGATCCAAAGTGGACTGCACCATAACCGGCGAAGAGTACGGAATTTTCAAGGCGCCACTCGTTCACACAGCCCACTTGCGGCTTGCCCACGCCCATCGCACAAGCGAAGCAGCCGTCTCCACTAGTAGCACAGGGAGCGTCGTGCAGGTCAAGAGCACGCCCAGGGATCGCTGGTTCTGTGAGCTGCCAGCTCCAGCCGACAACAGAGAGAGCGCCAGGAGTAAGCCGTTTGCAATTACAGCCACCATGGCCATGCACAAGACACCCAGGCGCGGACAGGAACTGCGCTGCAAGCCAGCCGGACCTTCCCTGCGCACCGCACGCACGTGGCCGCACGCGGCTAGGAGCGTCAGGGAACCTGTGGGTACGCCGAAGGCGAGAGTTGCACGGGCTTGAGGGTCGAGGCATGCAGACGCGCCGAGCACAAGAGTCACAATGCCAAGGACGATTTGGGTTACGCGCAGCCGAAGGAGCACGGCCAGCGTTCGGCAGCTTCTCGTCGCCGTGGCCGTGGCCAGTTGCTGCCCGGGACTGAGGAAACCGAAGGCCGTCGTCGTCTCCTCCTGAGTGCTTGATGGGAAGAACGCGGGAGGCAGGTCCTGCCCTGCCGGATCCACAACGCTCGTGCACAATGCGGGCACGACGACAACACGCGGACTGGTTTCGGAAGACGCCGATGACTGTGCGGCGGAGGAGTCATGATGTCTTGCGGACACGTCGGGAGGCTTGAGCGTCGGCGAACTTCCGGCTCTGCGAGATCGACTTCCGTTTTCTTGCACCGCCGTGCACAGCGTGACTCGCGGGATCGACGTCCGCCGGGGCGGGTCAGTGGCCAAGCGAAGGATCCGAGGCGGCGGGAGCACGCAGTTGTCGTCCCCAGCGGCGGTGTCGGCGGCCTCGGCCATGGGAAACCAGCGCCGTGACACGCGTCCATGGGACGCCGCGCTTCCGGCGGGAGCGTCGTCGCCTTCGCCCGGCGGTCGGTCCGTTCTTCGGGCGCACAGCAGGCGGGACAGCAGCGCGCGAGAGCTCGCGGCTTTCTGATCAATACTGGGGCATTGCGCCCCGCGCGTCCCGGCCCTTCCTGGGTGCGCCCCTGCGCTCCACCTACGCTGGGAGCTGCGGTTGGAGGAGCGCCTGTCGCTGGCGCCGCGCGGTGCTCGCTGCGCTCCACAGAGTTGCGGGTGAGGGAGAGGAGGAGGGCACGAATGACGAATCACAAGCTGTAGAAGCCACGCAACTACAGCAGCAGTTACAAAACTTTGCCTACAAGTTTAGTAGTTTACTGCACCAACGAATGGGGCCAAAGATTTTGTGTTTCCGGGAAACCACATTCGCGGAATTCTTGAGAACGGAATTTCAGTATATATAAAAGTACTAGCCAAGAAGCGAAGAAGACAAAACAAATTTTATTTCTGCATTTGAGCGTTGATTAGAATCAGCACAAAGTGTTTTATAGGGTTAAACTGAGGAGATAGGAGGGACGATCCACCCCCTCCCACTCTTAAAAGTAAGTGCGAACTTCTTACTTCCTTATAACATGTACCCTCATGCCTTGTCGACATTATTCAAAGTAGTAGAACGGTAAGTTGATTTAACGCAAGATATGAACTAGGGCTCGAACCGCGTGTTAAAATGCCAAATAAACTTCCACAATTATTTCAGAAAGAGTCGTACAAATTTTTGCTCAACTTTTTATTTTGTTGCTTTTTATTTTACTTTTCTGTGATTAGGATCTGCTCCGATGCACAATAAGAAATAAAATACCTCGAGGTGATATTCAAGGAAAAGTTGAATCGTGAATGACACGTAGATAACATATATACGAAAGCATACTCACAACCTTCATTTCGTGGATGAAAATTGTCAGCTGCGCCTTCGCATCCATAAAAGGCTCTGGTAAGAGCGATTCTTGAATACAGTGCCACTGTTCTCAACTGGATAAGAAACTATAAATAATTCGGAATCAAGTGGTCCAGTTTATATATTTCCTTTGGCCACGTACGATGGCGTGACACTTCTGCGTGAAAGGACAAACACCTTGACGTTAGAAGCGGAACGAAAGGTTGCCTGCATGACATTTCTTTTTCGCTGTATCAAGCTTGTACCAGCGTAGATAAAGATTGCTGCCTAAAGCAGCCCCATCTTTGGTCTAAAAGAATCAAACAAGGCATATGTGCATTAATCTGTTTGCTGTAAGGTGTGAAAGTTTCAAATGCTCATTTTGTTTCCTCGTACCATAAAATTATGAAACACCGCTATCTTTGTTTTTTTGCTGCTCAAGAGTGCAATTTATTGGTTGGTTTTGCAGCTGTACAGTCTTGTGATGCAGTTATTCGAGTCTGCTATGTTCCTTTACTGAAATTTTGAAACACCATGGCTATTTTTTGTACACATTGTTAAAGCATTCCACACCTCTTTTAGTCTAGGAAAAGGTCACAGTAATATTAAATAAATAATTAAATAAAATTGCGGACACAGAAGAAACGAGAAAGTTATCTTTAATGTTCTACTTTTGACCACCGTTACCACTCTTTGTAAAGTGAATTTTCAATACACTACTCTATTTGGGAGCGCTTGTAGCACTACACAGATGACAGAAGACAGCATATGGGCGCAGTGAGCGCTTCCCTTCCATCTACTGCCTTCTGGCTTCTTTGTAGTGCTAAAAACGTTCCCAAATTGCACAATGAACCAACTCGCGCAGCAGAATGTTTTACGCACTAAACTACGTCTCACAATATTTACTGGAAGCCTTGTGACCAGCTACTGCCTTTGTCAGCAATATACCACCCAAGGGGTGTGTTTCTAAGCTGTAGTCATATGCATGAGAGGGTAGAAGACGCACGCCGCTACGCCTTCGAGAGATTACGGTCGCCGAGGATGTACAACGAGCTGTTTTGCAGGGCTTAAAGGTGAATCTATTGGCTGTGTACTTTTAAAAAAGGATGCACATAACCTTCGTGCATGATTTGCGCTCCTTGCTCTTTCAACTGGTTAATACCCGTTTTTTTCGTCTTCATGGAACTAGGCTTTTTCTTTAAAGTGGTCATCAGATTCAGGCGCATTTAATTCTGTCCTCATTGAAGAGAACGTAAAGTTCCAGCTAATGCCTTTCTAATATTGTCCGGGATTGAGGAAAAACTAGACCATTCTAGAAAACGACATTTTGTTTCGAAATACAGCGTTCTTTATTTGGTGGCAGTAAGGAATTCAGAAAGCGAATATAAATTGGCATTCATTTCCACTGAAAAGAATAACACTGCCATTGTGAGTAATTTACCGAGTCAGAATGTTTCAGCGGCCGTTTTTTGTGCGCACCTAGTGCTTTAAAGCATTTATATTCAATAATACAGCAAAACAACCGCGAAGACTTCCTACACTGAGATCAGAAAGTAGAGCCCTGCTCCTGAGAACTCGAAGCCGAAAACGGTTGGCAAATGCTGTTTTAAAATGCTGAATATTCTGAATGCATGGTGATATTGTAAACCTTTCGGCGATGCGAAATTCCAAACGCACGTACCAGACAAAATACTCTCTTCGCGTCTTCGCACTGTGTATAATACCTCTGCTGTGGACAGTTCTCATCTGCAGCACCACAAGCCTGAGGAAATTGATGAAATTAATTATTGAAAATGGCTGCTGCACAATATACGAAAGCTGAGCTGTGTAGCACTGTAATTTCGGTAAAAATAGATAAAGCTTGACACAACAAAAATTGATGGATATTCATAGAGGTGACAAAATTGATTTTTGCGGCCCGTCGAATACACAGACTACATTCGCACATCTAGTCCGCGATGACTGGCGCCAGTTTATTTCGTGCAAAGTGCCACTAAAAGGTAAAAAACAAATTGCTCTATTCTTGCTTACACCGTTTTTTACAACACACCCTTTTGAGGCGCTCCGCTGTTAGTTGCGAATATTAATATGCGGCGTTGATCCACAGTGACATGTGTGGTCGGGCGTCGTTTTCCGCTGTTAGTTTCGCGTCCCACACGTACATTTACTTATATTTCTGCAATGCGAACAGAGATGAATGAAGACATCGATATAACAAAATTACGTTCTTATGTTCATGAACAATACTACTAAAACTGTTGTACAAGTTTTGAAAAACAATTTCAGTAGACGTAATATTCCGTGTAATGTCAACTGTGCAATAGCGTTAACTTGTTATCCTCACCTGTGGTGCCGCTGCAGTAATAAAAACAAGTGAATATATTTCCAATCAATACACTTGCACTAACTGCTGTTTGACGTTCTCAAGCTTTCTACCAGCAAGATGGTGCAGAAATGTACCTTCCGCAGTGCAGAAAGCTCAGCAGATAGCGTTGCAGTGCAATATTGCGCAAATCTTTGAATTTGATTATTTACTTAGCGAAAAGTGCTTAAGCACCGGAATCAGTCAATACTCGCCAAAATCGTGGTGCGACTGCGATTTGCCGGTACCTCAGAGGGAAACCCATCGCTTTGTAATTTTTCTGCCCACTATTATTGGTACAGCTGAAAGACGTGACGTGAGGTGAAAAGCGGGCGTGAAAAGAGCAACAAGACACTCTGTCGGTGCCCTGTGTGTGTCTTCTCACGTCAGCGTCTTTCCGCATTTGTGAGAATGTTAAACCAACTCGCCCAGGCTTCCCCTTTTGGTAACCACATTCGTTGCTGTACAGTTACTGACAAACTACCGGCTAGAAACGTGTCACTGCTGATTTTTCAGCCTCTTCTATATGCGAACAGTGTACTTGCGGAAGAAGCTTCCTTCTCCTTGCTACAGCGAGAGATCCCATTATAAAGAACTTCATACACCGCTTGGACACAAGGACCTCATCATCGTTCACTGCTCGATTTCATTAGATCAGCGAACCTCTACTCATTTATTTAGGCATCCTCATTTATCATTACATGCCGTTTTATGCCCTGAGGCAATAAACATCGCATTAAAAAAAAAAAAAGAACTCACAGAAACCGGCGCTCCTCTTCACCTTTCTTGAAGCCAGTTTTCTGGTCCCAAATTGGCACGTTCAGTGAGGAACTTTCTGGACGAAATTTTATTTGGGATACACTAATAAACTGAAGCGTGACATCCTCTCCAGTTTCTTCATGACACGATCGGTGGCATAACTTTAAGTGCAATAGTTAATTACTGAGGTCTTAAAGCATTGAGAAGCCACTGTTTCTAATACATTTCGTTTAATTGAAAGTGTGGTGCCAGAAATACGGCTCGTACTTGTTTCGGAGGCAATTATTCTAGAGAAGAAATTACTTAGGCACTAAATATTACTTACGTGCTTTGAAAGCGAAAGTATTATATGTCCAATTTGTATGCTTGCTTCTTTCCTAAAGACGCGTGTACTCATTTACATACAGTCGTAAGGCGACGCATATTTTAGGTTCAATTTATTAGCCAGGCAGCAACGCGGTTCTCTGGCCTTTACGTTGTGTGCTGGCCTCGCAGTCTGAAGGTCCCAGGTTCAGTTGCCCACACCCTCGAAACAAATTTCTTTCTGTGATGATGACGTTATTGGAGGTTTTCTGGGCGACTTTTCCTGGATGCCGACAACGGATTTCCGTGCAATGGGTCATGTAAGGCTGCCGCCTGAACAAAGCGCGCTGGTTCATTGAGGCGGTTGTTTAATCCTATTCGCTCACACTTTACAGCGAAACAAATCTTTAGTTGAATGCTTCACATCTACTCTCCACTCCGCCGGCAGGGGGCATGGCCGGCGACAGCGTATTTTGAATTCATTGATATCGTGATGTCGCCTCACGTATACAGCAGGATTACGCTGCTAGCGTAAACCGACACCCCTGCAGATCTAAATGCATGTTAAGTTGCCGAATAAATGACGCGTTTTTTTTTGCTGTCCATTAAAATTTGGAAGGTCAACTCGCTTAAGTGTTATCACTTATGCGCGAAACATAGCAGACAGATAAGCTTGTAAAAATGACCGAAATCAAAAGAACACAACGATAAAAGTAACATAAATGTTTTTATACTGCCTGGTCTCAAAGGACTTTGGTATATATAGCGATTGCCCCGTAAAAGAAATCAACTTTGTTCATCATGCAAGAAATGAAACATTGCAAACATAGAGCCAAGACAGTGTGGTGTCAGGAGAGAATGGAAGGTTAGAAGCTGCTGTGAAAGTATTTTTTTTTCTTGTGCGCTTTCAGCCGCACTATGCAGCTAGCGTAATTTATGCTCGAGGATATAGAATCTGTCAAAGCACTTATTCATACTCGGGTGTAAAGTAACGACTCGCTGCAAAGCAAAAAATTACGACATGTGCATGTTCGCGTTTCATTTCTACCTAAATGTACAATCGGGGACAAAAGTTTTGCTGGGTGCGAGTTCTTGGAAAAACGTTTTTTGTTTCTCCGCCCCGCTAACCAGTCGCCATATATTGTATGAAGGATTAAAGGCCTAACTGATCCTTTCTCTGGTAACAATATGAGACGACTGCGTAGCTAGGTGGACTTAACAATAAACGCTTTTCCAAGAGCTCGCGTCCCGCAAACTTTTTCACCGATAGTGCACGCAGTTGAAAGAAAGTACTGCGAATAGATAAAATAAAAAATGATATGTTATGCAGAGTATGCAGAGAGCAACACTGCTATTGAAACTCGATAAAAGGGGCACAAAGCATGATAGGTGTGCGTTTCAAAGAGGGTAAGGCAACGGCCGGGTGTTCTGTATGTTTTTGACAAAATTGCGTCAAAACGGGACTCTTAGAAAGCACAACTTTCTTCTGACTGTATAAATTTTATCGCGCGTTTATCTCCATAAATAAACAGTACTGGTGTGAGTTACGAATAAGTAACTTAATATGGTACACACTAAGAACGTGTTATTTTCGCGACATTCTTAAAAATTCCTTCAACGAACAAACTTTTCTATGTGACGTAATGCTTTTGGCTGAATATTAGCAATTCTAAATGTGGTTGTAATGTAGCATATAAAATAATTGTGATTCGTTGAACATCATACAGGGACCATGGTTATTTCCGGCTGCCGTGAACAACTTGTGCATACTGCATACTCCGTAATGCGCACAAACTTATTCTTCACGCAAGCACTATTTTGCGACAGTTTTCAGCAGACCCAAAACTGGTTTTGACGCAAACATGCCATTTTTTTTCCAATGCAGCCAGCCAAGGCTCGAAGGCCTTCGCTGGCTGCGTTGTCGTCGTCTGATGCAACTTGCCATCGGCATGCTCACCGCAGCTCGCGGTGAAGTTTTGACGTTCCGGCGAACTGTGAACAGGCTTCGCGATCACGAAATATGGCATACTCCGCATCGTCAAAGTCCATATTCCTATCCACTAGCGCCGATAACGCTTCTGTCAAACGAAGTAGCGGGCGGGAGCTTACGTAAGAACTTGAGATCGAACCTCATCGTTTGCAAAGACCATTTTGAGGGCACTCGCAGCTCACCAAGTAACGGAGATTTAGTCAGATTGTAATTTTTAAGACGATTTCGCCTTAGTTCTCCATAGCCCATTGGTGGTAGAGCTGTGCGACGAAAAACTCGACGCCTGCCGCAACCTGCACTGAAAAAAAGCAGCACGGGCCTATTTTGCGTTCCTCCTGTATCGAAATGAGGCCGCCCTGCCCCGGATCCCGTTCATGTCATTCGCTATTTGGATGCTGTGGTGCTAGCTCCTTCGGGTTTCTGGAAGAATAACGTCGCAACAGCGAACGTTTCACGACTCCTGCAACGTGCGCTGACAACAAACATCACTTAAAGAAAAAATAAAAGAAAGCTGTTACAACATGCCCTGACGTAGATCATCACACGGGTCTTTTTTGCCTTTCGCTTCTCTTCAGATGCAATCGCGCCGGCCTGGATTCCACCTACTTCTTTATATTTGGATCTGCAAAAGAAATAAAAACTTGTTTACATCATAAACATTACTCTGGCTCCACCAACGACTGTGGTGCTCGTATGGTCCAGAGCCAGTGTTTTACAACTGCCGCGACGTGCTAGGCAGGAGACGACAAGAACCACGACTGCCCACGGGCTCCTAAGAACACGCAAGAAAGAAACATAAAAATAAAATCAGTGAAGTCACAAACTGTCGTCGCCAACGTCAGCCCCACCCTGCCGTCGGTTGTGCACACTACAAGCAACAATTCTTGAAGGGGGCTTCAAAGACACGCGAGAACGTAAAGAGCGTGAATACTATTTTATCCGAAAATTTAATACTATCCAAGACGATCCTAATGAAAAGCCTGAAACTCTTATTTCTATCCATGCCCGCCAAATAAATATAATCCTACACCTCTCATAAAAGGGCTAACTTGGATGTACCTACCGTTTATAACTCGTATTAAACATGCCGTACAATCTTGCCCCTTCTTCAAGCGATCCTGCCTCTGCATCATTGATAAACAACGCTTCGAAAGATATTTCTGAAAGCTTGACCGTCCTTCCTTGCTACTTCGTTTTAGAGCGCAGCTCTTTGGCGTCCGTTCCTGGGTTTCGCGTCGTCGTCGGCGTCGGCCTCGTAACCAGCTCCGCCCCCCTTTCATCCCCCCAGCGCTATCGTCGTCAGCGGCATCAGTCAGTCGCTGCTATCTCTTCCCTCCTCCCTTTATCGTGTTGTCCGCTTGCTGCGCGCGCTTCTGCCCCCATCGTTTGCCGCTGGGTGTACACGCCGCCCCCCTCCCCCCTCTTC
Organism: Amblyomma mixtum; assembly: GCF_055824585.1. Classification (NCBI taxonomy): domain Eukaryota; kingdom Metazoa; phylum Arthropoda; class Arachnida; order Ixodida; family Ixodidae; genus Amblyomma; species Amblyomma mixtum. The sequence continues at coordinate 23,156,410 of NC_143017.1, forward strand.
CTGCGAGTCTCCGGTTGTCAAAGCGCCGGCTCGAACTTAATTCCTTTCTTCGCTCCTCCTCCAATGCAACCCCTGTGCGGTGGCAATCAGAGAGCCAGATTGGTGGCGGCGGATCTGTATATGTGCACCGCCCGAGCCGAAATTGCGAATACGTGTGAAAAATAAAAAAAAAATTCTGTGATAGCGCATACATGTGTTGCTCGATTTCTTTGCCTCAATCTATCGAAAAGGTGAAACAGCTTATTTGCTGCGCTCAAATTTCGCATTAGGAAGTAACGTAATCGTCGGTAATTTTTTTTTTCTCTCTCTCTTTCATTTTTTATTTCCTAGCGAGGTTTGAAACCTTTCTACACAGCCTGGCCTCGCCGCCACTGCAAAGGGGCCCTCCCGACGAACTTGGTTCTTCGACTTACCCAAGGAGAATCAGCCTTCTCTCGTATCGCCGCATTCTTTTATGCGAAGCATACTACTTTAGCTACCACTTCAGCCCTTCACCGTGGTTATGCGCCTCCAAATCACGCGATACATGACGTCACACCACGTGACACGATGACGTCATGGCAGTGGAGAAACGGGGGCCCACCTCGCGCCGTTGCTGTGGTTGTGCGCCTCCAAATCACGTGATACAAGACGTCACACCACGTGACACGATGACGTCACGACAGTGGAGAAACGGGGTCCCACCTCGCGCCGTCGCTGTGGTTGTGCGCCTCCAAATCACGTGATACATGACGTCACACCACGTGACACGATGACGTCATGGCAGTGGAGAAACGGGGGCCCACCTCGCGCCGTTGCTGTGGTTGTGCGCCTCCAAATCACGTGATACAAGACGTCACACCACGTGACACGATGACGTCACGACAGTGGAGAAACGGGGTCCCACCTCGCGCCGTCGCTGTGGTTGTGCGCCTCCAAATCACGTGATACATGACGTCACACCACGTGACACGATGACGTCACGACAGTGGAGAAACGGGGGCCCACCTCGCGCCGTCGCTGTGGTTGTGCGCCTCCAAATTACGGGACACGATGATGCTTCGCATTCTCCAGGCTTAACCAAGTTAAGCCTCAGCCATTTTTTTTTTCTTTCTTCCCCTGTCCCCAACCCTGCCAGGGCGAGTGCCCACACCGTGGGGAAGTGTTTGCGGACACGTATCACATGGTGTGGGCATGCCCGGCGAATCCTGCTTTCCCACCCCACCCCCACCCCACCCGAGAAGACTGGGAGGCTGCCCTGCTCGGCTGCTCAACTCTCCAGGACAAACGAGCCCTGGTGACAAGAGCCCGGGCCGCCGCGGAGGCCACAGGGGTCCCGGACTAGGGATCCCTCCTAGTGATTGTGAGGGCCGGGCCCTTAAGGCACGGTCCAAGCAATACCTCTGTATATAGTATAAATAAATGTTTTACACCACCCTTCACCCCACCCCATTTTATTTATTTTGTTTTTGTAACGGTTGCTGCTGTTCGCGTGTTGCCTTTCTTCTAGCTCTCCTCTGGAGTTTACAAACCTTTAAAACGTCAGTCTGACGCGATACCACTGCAGTCCAGTAGAAGACCGCACCGCGGTCGAGACGCCGACAATAAATGTGTCAATGTTTCATTGAAAAGCGCTTTGCGGCAAAGGCAATATGAAGCAGAGAACGATATTGTGGGGAAGGCAATATGAAACGGAAGCTACAACTTATAAATTCTACTGACGCACGCTGAAACGCATAAGAAAGGTTTACTGGCATATTTCGACTCGGGACAAATATTCCTCAAAGTGCTATATATTCCAGATTATTCCAGATCAGAATTTAAAGTGGCCGGAGAAAGGCTGCTAGACTGCGCCAGCTTTAACACTCCCTCCTTCCCCTCCCCCCTCCAAATAAACAAAAAAACGCTTTACAAAAATGCCACATACGCGCATGGCGCCTAAACAATCATCGTGCTGCATCACTGTGGGCGTGTTTATCCAATGAAAGAAAACAAGCTTATGCTGTTTTCTAAAAGAATCCATCACAGATGTAAAAAGATAAACTTCTGCAGTTGACAAAAGAAGTAAAAACGATGATGAATGACGGAAAGGATGTATTTTTTTTAGTTCTTTCCACTGGCGCATTAAAAAAACACACGAAAGAGTTATAGCAGATTTTAAATCAAATGGAAAGGATGATCAGCCTATCCAACTGCTTGAACATGATCGTGGTGATGTTTGCAATAATCTCGATAAAGCAAACTGTTTTAGAGGCTTCTTTAGGTCTGTGTGTTGTACTCATGTTGGTTCCAATGACACTGCACTGTTAGGGGGATTCTGCGTTGAGCCAATGGACACTGTTTTTGACCACCGTGGAATTGCTAAAAGGCTAAAAGGATTGAATGGTTCAAAAGCCTCCAGACCTGATGGGTAATCAAATGCGTTGCTTTCGTCTTGCGTAAGTTGCCTGGCGAAATATCTTTATCTTTTTTTTCCAAAGTCACTTTAATAGAGTAATTTGCCTAATCAATGAAAAATGGTGGATGTTGTGCTGCTTAGAAAATCGGAACCAGCTAATCAGTATCGAATTATCGCCCTGTGTCTCTCATGAGAGCAGCTTTCAAGGCTTTGGAGCATGTATTTTTTTACCAATATTGTACATCTTATTAACAAGTTTTCCATGATCAGTAACAAACAACATGGGTTTCGTGTTGGATTTTCATGAGTCATAGCTTGTTCTTAAGGTAAGAGTTGCTGTTGACTGCGTGTTTCTGGATTTCATGAACGTGTTTGACGTTGTACCACATACTTCATTGTTAGAAAAATTATCACTGCATTACATCAACAGTGAAGTAATAGCAGAGCTCAAAGCGTACCTTCAATTAAGAAAACAAAGGCTGGTGGTTAATGATGAAATTTTGAAAGAAGGCGATATCACCTAAGTATACCGCAATAGTCAGTTCCAGGACACCTTCCTATGTAATTTTTATAAACGACATTTTCGCTGGTATACCATCTACATAGAGACTATTTTTTTTATTCAAATACCCTAGAGGCCCTTTGCAGGCATTACATAGGGGGTTAAAGAAAAACAATAAAGCAATCGTATTACATAGCACAGTGAAAAATATCACAAACCATAAAAAAACATGAGCTCAGATAAATAGGGAAGACAACAGGATAAATAAAGTATTTTAAAACACGCACACACGTGGACCACATTGTTCAAGACAATCTAAAAAAGAATACACTTCTGATAATATTTCATTAAGGGCCAGCAAAGAGTAAGCTCTTCAGTTTGTTAAGAAATGCGTCGTAATTGTTTTCGAGAACAATTTCTGCAGGTAGTTTATTCCAGTGATAGATGGCAAGGAACAATGGCGAATGACGCATAAGTTCAGTGTGAGCTATCTGGGGTTGCACTTTGAAGCAGTGGTCTAATCGGGGGAAAATGCGATGTGCTGGTTTGATATGAGAATCTGTGAATGGCGAGTGATTGTGATAGATATTGTGAAAGTGACATAGCAGGGTGACAAGTCTTCGCTTTCCAAGAGAGCTTAAATTTAGAGATGATTTAATATCTGTGATGCTGGAGTAGCGCGCGTATTTCCTTGTGATAAACCTAGCAGCCTTATTTTGAAGTGATTCCAGTTTATCCGCAAGATAAGCTTGATGTGGGTTCCAGATGAAAGCGGCATATTCTAGTTGTGATCTGACTAAAGTTGTGTTTGCTAAAAGTTTGGTCGCCTGATTTGCAAAGTACAAGCTACGCCTAATGAAACCCAGGGTTTTGTATGCTTTAGTGGTTATATATTCAATGTGTTTGTGCCATGTTAAATCAGAAGAAATGTAGACACCTAGGTATTTGATTGCAGGAACTTTTTCAATGGCCATGTTACCGATAGAATAAGAGATGGGTTCAGTGACTCTAGCCGTCGTAAATGTTACAAGTTTCGTTTTCGAAACGTTTATTTCCATATGCCATTGTTCGCACCACTTAGCTATTTCATCAAGATCTGATTGCAAAGCATTAGTGTCATGAGGGTCAGTAATCTTTCTGTAAATAATACAGTCGTCCGCAAATAGCCTAATTGTAGAAGTGAGGTTGCTGCTTATGTCGTTGATGTAAATAAGGAAGAGGATCGGCCCGAGCACCGAGCCTTGGGGCGCACCAGACTTTACATGGGTTAGTGCGGAGCAAAATTCATTGGCAGACACGAACTGCTGTCTGTTAAATAAAAAGTTAACAACCCAGTTCAAAACATTGCTCTTTATGTTAAGATTTTTAAGTTTAAATATACGACGATTATGAGCAACTTTGTCGAAAGCTTTTGCAAAATCAATGAATACGGCATCAATCCTCATTAAATGATGTACAGCGTCGTGCAGGTCGGCCACGAGCTCAAATAACTGTGACTCGCAGGAACGGCCACGCAAGAATCCATGTTAGTTGACAAAAAAAAAGTTCTGCTGACTGAGGTAGTTCATCATTGCTGATGATATGATGTGTTCCAGAATTTTGCATGGTATGCTTGTTAATGAGATGGGCCTGTAATTTGAAAGGCTAGAAGAATCTCCAGATTTAAATATAGGTATAATGCGTGCGATTTTCCAAGCATCGGGCACAATTCCTGTATCAATGGACTGCTGAAAAATTGGGACGAGTATGGAAGCTATCACTGATTTCGTTAACTTGAACAGTTTTGGGCATATGTCATCGGGTCCGGGGGCTGAATTACTGGGCAAACGATCAATAGCTTGCTCAATGCCTTCCTGCGTAATTAGGATGTCATTCATGACCGCGTTTATACTCACAGCATTAAAACATGTGGGAAGTGGTGTTTCGTTAGTAAACACCGAGCTAAAAAATAGGTTGAATTCGGTGGCAACCTCAGACGGCTGAATAAATTCACCGTCTTTTACTATTGTTATCAGACTAGATGAAGGAGGCTTAGGATTGACTACTTTCCAAAACTTTTGAGTATTGGTTTTAAGCAAAGTTGATATGTCATGATTAAAAAATTTATCTTTGGCTCTCTTAATTTCTGCTTGGCATATTCTCGACTGCGCACGGTATTTATTCCAGTAATCCTCAGATGTCGAACATTTGCCTTAGTGTAAAGGTGCTTTTTTTTTCCTTATGCATCGTTCGACGTTGGAAGTGAACCATAGGCTCTGTGATGACGTTGTGAGCGTGATTTTTGGAATGTGTCTTTATTTTAATTTTTTCAGTTTGGCGCTTAGAATATTCCAGTTGTCATTTGGACAGCGGCTTGATATTGATTCCAGGAACTGCTCACTGAACAATGACAGTTCACTAACCAATCCCTCAACATTCGCCCGTGCGTAATTGTAAATAGTTTTCCTAGGAATTTCCGGCTTCTTTTTTTCTAATGTGTATTCGCAGTGAAGAGCATTGTGATCACTGACACATTCCAAAACATTCACAGTCATTTGTTCAGGTTGCGTTGTCAATACAAGATCTAGGACCGAGTCGCCACGTGTCGGAGCAGAGACAATCTGTGACAAACTGAACTGGGAAATCAAACAAAGGAATTCTTTACATTCACTTTTCCTTGCAGTGCCTTCGGATGTGTACGTCCGCCAATTTATACCTGGGTAGTTGAAATCGCCGGCAAGGATTGTTTCTGAGGTCGGATATTTGTCGTGTATAAAACTCAATGATTCATTGAGGTCCCTAAGGAACTCAGCAGGTGAATCCGGCGGACGGTAGCAAACACCGATGATGCAAGTAACAAAATCACGCAGTCGCAATGCAATCCACAAGATTTCAATGCATGATGGGCTGTTTAGCAAGGTGGCTTGGAAAGTAGTTTTCACGGCAATTAAAATTCCACCACCACGTGAGGTACACCTGTCTTTCCTAAACACAGAGAAATTACGAGACAAGCAAAGTTCGCTATTGTCGATATCAGGGTGCAACCACGTTTCGGTTCCCAGCACTATGTCAGCTTCACAGCATTGAATGAGTGCGTTGAGGGTGTCTTGCTTGCTAAGCAAACTCCGAAAGTTACAGCCGCCGCGGTGGCTCAGTGGCTATGGTGCTCGGCTGCTGACCCGAAAGACGCGGGTTCGATCCCGGCCGCGGCGGCTAGAATTTCTTTGGAGGAGAAATTCTAGAGGCCCGTGTACTGTGCGATGTCAGTGCACGTTAAAGAACCCCAGGTGGTCGAAATTTCCGGAGCCCTTCACTACGGCGTCTCTCATAGCCTTAGTCGCTTTGGGACGTTAAACCCCATAAACCATAAACCAACCGAAAGTTACACACGATTAATGAAAGATTTTTATCTGCATCATATTTCTTGCGTCAGTCTGAACTAGCAGCCGCGTCGTGTCCTGGAAGAAGAATAACTTGCTCAGTTGCAGCATCGAAGGCATATATTTTTTTTATTGAAAACAAGTTTATCGAATAGCAGTTTGTACTTTTCGTCGTCGGACTGCCGCTCACTGCTTGCAAAATCTCTGAGTTTTTTCCTAATCAGTTGAATTCGAGGTGAGAAGTCTTCCTCGATCCAGACACGAGGCGAGTCCAAGTCCTTTAATTTAAAGGCATTTTTCAAAATAGTGCTCTTATCCTTAAACTTCAGAAACTTCACAACAATAGGGCGCACATAATCTGTTTTTTTCCGGCCCACTCGGTGAGCGCGTTCGATTTCACCTGTTTGGACATCAAGGTTTTTTGCCACAAATTCGCTGACCAATTTCTCTGTGTCTTTCCATTTCTCTGCTTCCTGTTTAGGGATGCCCTTAAAGATTAGATTGTTTCGCCGCATTCGGTTGTTCAAGTCATCAACGACTAGGCTTGCATGTTCAGCCAGTTTCTTTTCAATAGTTTTCAGTTGAGCGTGCGATTCTTTAAGAGTGGTATTCACACTGGTGACGTCGTCGTGCAAGTTATCCACGACATCAAATCTGTTTTTTATTTTGGAAAGACGCCTTTTGATCTCTGTTACGTTCGTCTGAATATCCTTGATCTTACTAGACATGTCCTTGTGGAATTTTTCATTCGACAGTGCTAGCTCTTTAACGAGAGTAATGATTTGGTCAGACTTTTCCGGGCCTGGTTTCGTCTCGACGTCACCAGCGCAAATAAGTAAGTGCGCGACACAGAACAAGACCACAAGTAGTCGCCCTGCCCGACGCCAGCATCCAGTAAATGCACTTGGTTGCATCCATAAGGGTGAATGATGCTCGTTAGATTTACTATGCACAACAAAACGACCGATTCTGGCACGGTACGTGCGCAAGTCAATTCGCATACTGGAACAAAAACACTACTTGAAAACACTATTTGGGATTTGCAGCCAATGGACAGTACCAACAATGAAACCAAATGTCAGATTTATACACTCACCTACAAAACACAGAGCGGTCCGTGAACACACAGTACTCGGCTGCAAATCCCACACGGTGATGGCTGTGGTGGCTATTTGTAGGTGACTCAGAGGGCGCTCCCGTCGATGACGTGCAGCTTGCGCAGTAGTCGCGCCAGTCAGGTGTTTGATCAAGGCACGAGGTCTCTGAATCCGCTGACTCGCTATTTCCTTGTCTGCAGCAAGCTGATCAGCGCGTCAGGCAGTCGCTGGCCAACGATGATCTCTTGACGTGGGTGCCTACAAAACACAGAGCGGTCCGTGAACACACAGTACTCGGCTGCAAATCCGCTGAATATTGTGTTTTATACCGAATTTCCTAATCCTGCTGAGAGGCATCCTCGGCAATATGATTTTACAGAATTCCTATATTTTTGATATGTAGGGAGTGATCTTTTTTCCGGAAAAGTGTCGAGATGTATTTCACTTAAAAAAGGTCACCTTGTAATTTTGTTTCCAGCATTAACTCAGTCCAGTTCTGGTTCACCATTGATTTGGTTCATCATTGATAAATTGGTGCATACCTAACCACTGCACTGCGTTGGCATCGAACATTAATTACACAACTGGAAAAACAAGGCGATTCCCGGGTTTCTTACGCCAGAATACTCAGGGTTTGTCTTTAATAACTAAAGAATTAGTATACACAACTAACGTAAACTCTATACTAGACAACATATTGCACAATATGGGACTCTAAACCAAAATGATATTGATAAATCAGGAAAGGTCCACAACGTAGCAGTCTGCTTGGTTTTAACTAATTGCATAGGGAATTTCAGTGTGTCAGCAGCGCAGATATTGTTAGGATGTGTTACACTGCAGAAAGGCAGATATGTACTTAGTTCCGCTAGACCATATACCTGAAAGAAGAGACCATACTTACATTGTAAAAGAAATCATATTCAGAACAAATTTACTGAAATTGTCTTTTTTCCGTAAGCTATACATAATTGGAGTAAGTTGTTCCAGGAAGTTGATGCAATAAAATCTGAAGAATCGTTGACCGTAGTGCTGTAATGTTGTCACGCTGTGGTGACTGCAGTCCGGAGGAGAGCAAGACATCGAAACTGGCTTGTGAACAAAACACGTTAATTAGACTGCCTTGTGGCAATGTACTGAATCACTTGGCGCAGGCGCAGCAACAAGCGCACTCTGCGGTCGTTGAACACAAGGCCTGCCACTCTCTGCCGTGCTGAGTTTAAAGCTGACAGCGGATTTTGGGGACAAAGCATACAAATTTACACGAACATTCTGGAACAACGTAGACTCGGCTCCTTCTGAATGCGATAAATGGAGATAAATATGGTCGCGTCTTGCATCACAAATAGAGTGACAAAGCAGCATGCTGGCAGCTTTGAAGTACAAAGATACGAGGACTTCCTCCCTTCTCAAAGCAGCATCCAACAGAAGATTTAAAACATATAGCAACTACAAAAGAAGTAAAACGAATTGTGCAAAAATAAACACCGAGTGTGGAAACACAGCGTCCTCTAGCAAATATAATAGGGATTTAGACGCACGGCATGGACAACGTCTGGCCTCACCTGGGGTCGCTGAGATGCAGTCATTTCGTCAGACACGAGTTCACAAAACAGTTCGCATGGCCGACGAAGAACCTTGTAGGGGCCGATATAGCGGCGTAAAAGCTTTCCACTCAATCCGAGATCAGATGGGGGTTCCCTAGATGAGGGTCAGTAAATGCCTGATTCGTGCTGTTGTGTTTGCTGATGCAGCCGTATGAGCCGTTGCCGAGCAACCGTCGCGGTGGACACCCGAACCACATCGTTCAAGAAGGAAGTGTTACGTTTCGCCTTCGTCGTGGGGAAGAAAACGGCATGGCTGCAGCGGAACGCCGACTGGCCCCGAGACGCGCGTTGGGTGAGCGCCTGGATTGCCCACGGAAGCCGCGTCCGTCTGCCCGGATGAAGTTTTGAGCGAGCGTCTCCCCTACACCGCGTGCGAACGCACGTTCGAACGCATGACATGCGCGGGAACGCCGCTCGTGGACATTCCGGCGTCTGCGCTACGTGGATGGCATCGTTCTCCCTCCCCCACCGCGTGACGGCGGTGTGATCCCTCAGGAATGTGTGTTTGTGATTGATGCCACAGAGAACTTCCTTCCTCGGCAGGCCCGGCCCCCATCTAGGGAACCTAGGGAAAGGGAGCACTTAAAAACCTCGGCAGCGGTACAGCCGAGGGGCTTTTTCATCAGATGGTCTCATCGTGTGCTCTCCTCATGCAGCGTTCCAGCAGTGAGCGTATCGTTACCGAGCTCCCTTGTAAATAATGTAAATTTAATTGTATAAAGTCTTCTCTCCTTGTCTTTTCCCGCATCCTCGTCTCCGACGTCCTTCATTCCCTCTCCGGCGCCCGACCATGCTACCTCATCTTTAACAGCGCCTAGGCTCACGATGCTTGCGTTGATATAAATTTCCTTCTCGTCGTTTTTCAAAGTGGGCGAGGATCGGTGGAGACTGTAAACGACGCTGAAATTCCTTGAAGGCTTCGACTTGCGACGCTTCTAATTTAAATGGCACGACTGCCTTTATCAGCTCGGTCACGGGTTCGTAGAGACGTGAAAAGTTCTTCAGAAATCGTCGGTAACGTGCGCGCTGCCCCAGGAATCTGCACACAGCTTTCTTATCGGCCGGCGGTGGAAACGGCGCGGTAGCGGCTGTTTTGCGGTTCTGGGCATACTCCCTCCTTGCTAACGATGCGGCATAGAAACAGCAACTCTTCATAGGCAGAGTGGAACTTCTCTTAAAGGAATAAACTTGTGCGAAGGGATTGAAGAAGAAAACAAAATAGACGTGAGGACAGCCCTGTGTCGTGTCCTTGCGTCTCTTTCGTTTTCTTCTTCAATCCCCTTGCGCAAGTTTATTTCTTTAATTGCTGTTATGAACAAACTCGCCCAGATGAAAGCCCTTATTGGAACTTAGACCGGACAAGTTGATTGCCTCTAGTACAGTTCGAAGCCTTTTCAGGTGCTCCTCAAAGTTCGAGGCGAAGACAACGACGCCATCTAAATATACCAGACAAATTTGCCACTTCAGGCCTATTAACACTGTATTCATTATTCGCTGAAACGTCACTGGTGCGGAACAGAGACGAAATGGCATAACCTTAAACTCGAAGACGACATCAGGAGTGATGAACACGGTCTGCTCGCGATCTCTTTCATCCACCTCAATTTGCCAGTAGCCGCTCTTGAGGACCATCGATGAGAAATACTTGCCGTTGCCGAGCCGGTCAATTGTATCGTGGAGGCGGCGGTAGGGGCAGACATCTTTCTTTGTTACGTTGTTCAAGCGGCGGTAATCAACGCAGAAACGAAGTGCGCCTTCTTTCTCACTAGCATTCATGGCTGAAGAGCGCAAAAAGAAGAAAGACGATGAGAAGAAGACGACGTGCCATTCAGCCTGAGGACATCATCATCATCACCACGACACAAGCGCTTACTCGGAACTGAACGTTTATTGGGAAAAAACAGCAATATCTACAAAAAAGTACCAAAAACGCAGTGAATATCGACAGGAAAGAAGAAATACACATAAAATCAAGTGTCATCAAGGAAAGATATTTCATGGCTTGTTAGGATGTCTGATGGGGTGCTAATGCACGTGTCGATTGATTTTGCGATGTAAAACGCTTCATTTAGGTCGCGTGTGTGTTGATTACGGTGTGTAAAAAGAACAGTGGTGTTATCCAATTTTGGCGCACATCGCTTACGCTTTCCTAGCCGTTCACATGCCCGGCAGCGGTCAGACACGTTAGAGCGGTCTCGGTTAAAGGAATTCTTATGCTCCATAGAGCGTATGTTGAGGCAGCGGCCAGTTTGGCCGATGTAGGCGTAGGCACAGGTCGTCGGAATTTGACAGAATACATTTTTACAGCATTCAATATGATTGTGAACGCGCTTGATGCCACATGCATTAGCACCCATGCATCGACACGACACGTCATTCCACACATGAATCGATACGTGCATTAGCACGCCTTCAGTCACCCTAACAAGCCATGTAATAGCGTTTCTTGATGCCACTTGATTTTATCTCTTGTATTTCTTCATTCGTGCCAATAATCACTGCATTGCCTTAGATCTCTGGTTGATGCGCATTTAATGCGTTCCTGATTAGGATTACTGGTGCGGCGTCATTGAGCCTTGGACTCTTGCTTCTTTGCAATTTCGCCTTTTTGTGCACATACTACTGTTTTTTCCCAATAAACGCTAATTTGAGAGTGATCGCTTGTGTCGTGTGGTCGTCTTCTTCTCTTCGCCTTCGTCTTTTCGCGCTCGTTAGACATGAATGCGTAACAACTAGCCCAACTTCTTACGTTAACGCAATTTATTTCTCACTAGAACAGCCGGTGTCGCCCAAGGACTATTTGTAAGCTGGATGACGTCGTTGCGAAGCATTTCTTCCACTTGCTCCCGGATGGCTTGTAGTCCTCGCGGTACCATACGGTAGGGGCTTTGGCGAAGAGATCTGACGTGCTGCTCGGTTATAATGCGATGCTTGGCAATTGGTGTTTGTCGGATCTTCGGTGATGGCCAGGAACACTCGCTGTAGCTTCGAAGCAAGTTGCGGATCTGTTCTTGTCTGTTCCGGAGAAGGGCTGGGTTGACGTCGAAAGTGGGATAGTTCTCTTGGTCACGCTAATATTCTGCGGATGAGTCGGGGAGGGCGAATGGGTCTTCTACGTCGGATATTTCGTGAAGAAATCCATCGTAGTTACACGTTTAGCGTGCCGGTATTCTTCGCTGAAGAGCCACCGCGGTGGGTCAGTGGTTATGGTGCTCGGCTGCTGACACGAAAGACGCGGGTTCGATCCCTGCCGCGGCGGTTGAATTTCGATGGAGGCGAAATTCTACAGGCCTGTGTACTGTACGATGTCAGTGCACGTTAAAGAACCCCCCCAGGTGGTAGAAATTTCCGGAGCCCTTCACTACGGCCTCTCTCATAGCCTTAGTTGCTTTGGTACGTTAAACCCCAATAAACCAATCCAATTCTTGGCTGAAGGTTGTCAGCAATACATCGGTATGTGCATTGCGGAAATGTGCGATGCCTCTTTCGATGCAGATTCCTCGGTCTAGAAGCAATTGCACGTTTCCTTCGATGATGGCTTCAGTGTTATCAGCCTCCGTTGCTCCTACGGTGATGATGACGCTTGAGCACGATGGGACGTTCACTTGTTCTTCCAGGACACACAGGCCAACGTGATGTTTCTCACTTCTCATCGAACCTCGTCCACCGATATACGTGATCAGCTTGGATCGCAGGTGGCTGATAGCCTGATGATCATTATGGAAATCCATGCTCAAGATGACTTCACGGGAATATTGCCGTAGCACAAAGAAGGTCGCAGGATAGGTGTGCACCTTGACAGTCACTCGTTTTGTGCATCGTTCTGATGCCGTAATAAAGTGGATCTTGCGGCGCGTATTTTTGGGCCATCGCAAGTGGCCGTGACTTTCCTAACTTGCACAGCGAATGTTGCTTTCGTCAGTGATTAATCGGCTCCTGTGTCGACTACAGCGGTAGCGTCGCGGCCGTCGGTGACCACTTCTAAGTCGGATGTCCTGGCTCTTGCGTTGCACATCGTCCTCGGCGTCGGATCATCGCTTTGTCGGGTATGTGAATCGTGGGTGGGGCGTGTCGTCGTTTCTAGGTGGCGGCGTCGTTTTGAAGGGAGTTCTCGTCGTGGTCGAGGTTGTCTGTGTATGCGGCGTCGGAGTATCGGGTGCAGCGTCTTCATACGGCGTGGTCGTAGAACGTTCTTCGGCCGTTTCGCTCGTGTCAGAGCTCACCTCCAGAGGTTGCTGTCTTTGGTTTCTCCTATTGGGGATGGGAGATCTTCCTCGTACCGCACATGCGTGGCTGCGGCATGACGACGGAAAGCGCAAGGCTCACGGCGATGGTAAGCGCGGAGAGCGGTTCGATGCGTACTACCTCGACGCTGGTACTCGTCGATTTCTTGCGGACGTTGGCCGAGGTGTAGCCGTGGTGCGTCAACAGCAATGCCACGAAGACCAGTACTGAGGTACGGCCAGTGACAAAGAATATGGCCGGCTTCACTGCAATAGAAGCACAGTGGTGGGAGGGGGTTAGGAGGGGGTTGCCGGAAGTCTTCCAGGCGTCGCATTCGTTCGGGTTTTAGCGTCGTTCGTAGGTCGGGTGGACGGGGCTCGTGGGTCGGCGTTCGAGAAAAGCTGGCTCACGGCGAAGAGGCCGACCTAGGGTTTGTGGCTGTGGTTTCGGGATGCGTACTACCAAGCGCATGCTGCACTTCTTTGCGGACGATTTCTTCAAGGGTCGCTTCTTGAGGCTGGTTGGAAGATGGCAACAGGCGACGCAGCTCTCCCCGTACAATTTCGCGGATGACATCGCGCAGGTTGCCTCCGGATCCTGTGCCATCCGAGATGGTTGTTGAGGTCACTTGGAGCTGCCGAGGGAAATGGCAGGCTTGTGCTTCCAAAGTTTTCGCTGGTGAATTCTGCGATGGTTTTCGGTGCATTGCTGGTCATACCAACGAAACCTGCCTGTTTAGCACCCCGCATAAAAAGCTCCACCTCCTTCTCTTCTATTATATCAGGATCAACACGCCGAAGAAGGTGCTTCATGTCTTCTGCGTACGCGGTCACTGTCTCATTGGGGTGCTGGATGCACGACTACAGAAGCTGCTGTGATTGCCATTCCAGAATAAAGAAAACGTTGCTCGCTTTAGTCTGATCGTCCCTGCTGTTGAATACGGTGACATGGTCAAACTGTTCAAGCCATTCTTCAGGATCCTCGTCTGTTGAGCCGTTGAACGTGGGCGGCAGTCGTGGTTGGTGCAAAATATTGGGGGCTGGTGTCGTAGGCTGACGTTGGTGTTGTACTCGCGTGTGGTCCAGTAGTCGTCCGTTTCAGGTGAAACCATCCGGAGAAGACGGCTGCTTTGCACTTCGTCTTCGGTTGGGACAGCTTCTTAGGCTTTCTCGTGATCTGCTCCTTCGAGACGGTGCGGTCTGCCTTGGCAGCTCCAAGGGAGTGAGGGCTACAGGCACATCCGTTAGCACGTTCGCCAGATGTTACGTGGGGGTGACTGCAGTCCGGAGAACAGGAAGACAGCGAAATTGGCTTCTGAACAAAACTCTTTGTTTGGGATGGCTTACGCCCACAATGGACTGCATCGCTTGGCGGCGGCGTCGCAACAAATATGCTCGCCGGTCGGCGAAGAGAATGCCCGCCGGTCTCCGCCGTGCTCAATTTAAAGCTGATAGCGAACTTTCGAGGTAAAGCGTGCAAAGTTGCTAGAACATTCTGAACAACGTAGACTCGGGTTCATCTGGAAGAGATCAATCGAGATAAATATAATCGCGTCTTGCATTACAAACAAAGAGATAAAGCGGAGTGCCGATAGCTTTGAATAATGAACAAACACGACAAAGATTCTCGGCAATATTTATGCTTGTCTTTTTGTGTAACAGATTATGCTGCATTATATTTTCTGTGTATTTTCTCTTTCCTGTCTTCTTGACATCGACTATGTCGTACTGATTATGTTGTAACCCTCCGCCTCCCCCCTCCCCCCAATCTTTAATCTCAAACAGGTGGTATGGGTAATGTGAAAAATGAATAAAAAATAAAAATAAATAGCCCACAAGGGTGTCCAGTGGCCGAACTGAGAGCATAGCGCAAAATGCTGGAATAAACACCCGCACAGCACAAAACGTCGCACAAAACACACCACAGAAACGCCGGAACGCACACACGCACATAAACACCCATTCCACTCAAGTGGAGTTTTCGATAAATTCACTGCCCGGAGCACATGGCGCTGTGGTGAAAACATGTTTTCTTCATCTGATAAATGCTCGGTTTGATTGAAGGAAGCACATGCGTCAGATGGATAGGAATCAAAATTGCCGGTGGGAACGTCGCACTAAACGCTAGTTTTGTTTTTAGTGTGTGTCAGTCTACTATATTGTGCTAGAAGCGCCTAAGATTGCGCACATAATGTGAAAACCTGCCGAGACTGTCAGCGACGAAAGACCCCTCCAAGCCGACCAGAAGGATTTCTGAACCCCATTGAACCCCCCTCAAGGCCCTTTCAGCAGATCGGCATGAACTTGCTTGGCCCCTTCCCGAAGTCAACATCTGGAAATAAGTGGATCATTATAGCGACTGACTACCTGACCCGCTATGCCGAGGCAAAAGCCCTACCGAACGGAACAGCAGCAGAAGTCGCCAAATATTTCGTGGAGTGCATTCTTCAGCGACACGGCGCCCCCGATGTGCTCATTACGATGCAGCATTCGCGGCGGAACTGACACAAGCCATCCTGCGTTACAGCCAAACCAGACACCATGCGCAGACCAACGAACTGACTGAACGCCTGAGCAAACCATCGCCGATATGCTCGGCATGTATGTCGACGCTGAACAGAAGACCTGGGACGTTATCCTACCTTACATCGTCTTCGCGTACAACACCACCGTGCAGGAGACCACCCAGATGACACCTTTTAGGCTCGTCCATGGCAGGGAGGCCACGACCACGCTAGACGCCATGCTGCCCAACGTTACTGAAGGAGACAATGTCGTTGTCGCCGCCTACCTTCAACGAGCAGAACAAGCCCGAAGACTTACCAGATTACGGATCAAAGACCAGAAGCGGCCCGACGCCAGGCGCTACAACCTACGAAGACGCAACGCGGAATACAAGCCGAGTCTGGGTTTGGGCACCCATTCGCCGCCGCGGATTGGGTGAAAACCTTTTGCGCCGCTATTTTGGCCCGTACAAGGTTCTTCATCGGCTCGGTGAAATGGACTATGAAGTCGTGCCTGACGAAATGACTGCATCCCAGCGGCGCCGCCTACAACCAGAAGTTGTCCATGTCGTCCGTCTAAAACCCTATTATGCGCGCTAAAGCACGTTGTGTTTACACCCTTGGTGTTTATTTTTACACAATCTGTTTTAGTTGTTTGTGGCCGCAGGTCGATGCTTCTTTGAGAGGGGAATAATGCCGCGAATGCTTGCTTGTTCATTCTTCAAAGCTGCCGGCACGCCGCTTTATCGCTTTGTTTGTGATGCAAGACGCGCCTAGATTTATCTCGATTGATCGCATCCAGGCGGACCCGATTCTACGTTGTTCCGGAGTGTTCTAGTAACTTTCCAAGTTTTATTTCGAAAGTTCGCTATCAGCTTTAAAGCAAGCACGGCCGAGAGCGGCCGGCATTCTGTTCGACGACCGCCGAGCATGCTTGTTGCTACGCCGCCACCGAGTGATTCAGTTCTCTGCGGGCGCAAGTCAGCCCAAATGAAGAGTTCTGTTTCAAAGACATTCTCGCTGTTTTCCTGTTCACCGAACTGCAGTCACCAGTACGTGACTGTATGTATAAGAACAAGAAGTACTTGACTGCTTAAAAAGCATATAGAGAAGTATACGCTTCGTTGAAGGAAACATGTTAAGTTGGCTCGACGTCTCGATCGGAAAACCAATCTTTCTGAAGAGTGATTACTCTTCGCAGACGCATCCACTTTTGGGGTTAAACACAGAACAGGTGAGCGAGGAACGGATCGGGAGTAAACAAATAAATAAATAGAAGGAAAAATAAAGAAATAGCATGCATAGGAAAAGGAGGAGTGCGACCTGCACGATGAAATGAAGAGTGCGCAGAACATGCAAGGAGTAGGAAAATACAATATCCAGATGCGTCCTCTGCTTTGTTAAGCACCGCACGCTTGTTATTGACAGGCGTATCGAGCTCAGCTGAGTTGACAGCATGCGCGGCCTTCCAGCATCCTTAGTGGAAGAATGCGGAAAATTGTACCTACTCCTGTCCTCTACGGCAAGGGGGGGGGGGGGGGGGGGGTATAACCCTGACCCAACCACAGAGGGAGCAGGAAGAAAAACAAATTCCTAAAGCAGTGTTTTTCTCCGCATTCGGCAAAAGTGCACCCGCCGCTGGTTTAGCAGCTGATGCTGGACTATGAGAGAGAACAGGGGGAGGGGAGTAGGGAGGGGTACGGAGGGGTTCTGTCAGTGCGCGAATACCAGGAACAACAGGTGGCCCTGGATAATTCTGTTTCTCTATTTTCGGGCGCGTGTAGAAGTGCCGCGCGAAGGCATTTCTTGGCGTGAGCGCTTTATTTGCGAAGACAATTCACCCACATTCATTAGTTCATTATAATGTATGCTATGATGTGTTTGTGCTCAGCAGTTGGGTCTGATGTGAGTTTCTTATAGAAATTTCGTCTGTTGAGCTGATGGTTGCCCTGCTGATTGTATTTTTGTTTAACTAATGATACCTGCACCTTTGTAGGTGGCATAAAGATAGTGTCAGGTCGTTTGCTAGCGTTACGCTCTTTTTTTGCGTGGTTAGGTGGCCCTGATTTTCTTGCCCCGATGGCCTCAAAAATGTCCTTTTGTACAACGTTTATATATAGGTCGAGGTGTGAACCCTACCAGATTTGGGTGAACACTGTTCCTGAGGTTGGGGGAAGGTAACATTATTTGCGTTTGATTTGTCGAAAAAATATTTCCGTAAACCGAGAGTTCGGGAAAAGGAACCTGAATTCTCCAGTAATTGGTATTCATTATACTTGCCATTACTTGGGCAGAAATTTAGGCCGCGCGACAACAGGGACTTTTCGTCGGGGGTGAGCTGTGAGCTTGATAGGTGAATTATATTTTGTGGAAGGTGTGGCTCTTCGGGTGTTTAGTCTAATGTGGTACGATGTTGGTTTACGGTTTCGTTATGTTTTTCGGGTTTTAATGGCATTGCAAGCTCTATACCATCCTCAAGAGGTATGTTATCAAGGGATAATTTATAGTTTCTCCGTCCAAATTTGCTGAGTTTTGCTCAACTTGAAGACCTCCAGCTTATTTGCCTCGGATGTTGAGAGTATCGTGTTGTGACGCGCCCGCCTCTCCTTTAGTGTTTGTGACGCCAACATCTTTTGTAAGCGTTCAATTGTTATTTTTGAAAACTTAGTTTTCAGTAGTTCTGTGCCTCATGCTAGGCGATGGGTCAGAAATGTTGCTCATAGATGGGGTTATTGATACAAAAAGTCCTTTCAGCACAGTTTCTTATCTGAGGTATATTTGAAGCGATTTTACGTTCAGCTCACGCTTGATTAATTTCTCATTAATTTTTCTTAGTTTTAAAAAAAAATACGAGAGCTTGTGGCATCAGCAGTAGGAGAAATGGAGGGCGCGTGAGCTTCTCGGCCTGTCAGTATTGTTAAAACTTCAGCCATTGGGCTCAGCCACAGAGTCGTCTGAGGTCATACCCTTGTTTCGGCATGGTGACGTCGTTCCCGAAGTTCAACATGATGACGGAAGCTTTCTGGGATGCAAGAGTAGGTTGTATTGATGCTGGCGTTGGGGCCATCCGTGATCCGAGGCTTGCTGGCGTGACATCCAGTGACGCTTCGGACTGCACATTGGGTGCCATTAGTAGGGACGAGAGGTTTGATGTTGGGCGCAGGTTCTGGAGGGTCGGGTCTCGTGCCGCAACTCCGGATGGTTTGGCGGCGACTGGAGGGCAGTACAATCCAGTGATCTATTTGTTAGAGTTATCAGCAGAGCTCAATAAGGGATCCTAGCTGCCCTCGGGAGTCTAGTGTCGGTTGAAAATTTTGGTGGTAGATTCTGTGAGGATTTTTCCCGGGGAATCCCCCTACGCCGGCCTAACAAGTCGGGTGTCTGTCCTTGGTAGATCAGATGATCTGCTTCCGTGATGGTGGGGAAATACCTATGAAACATCCATTTTACATACACGACAACAATCATTTCCTGAAATAATTATGGAATGTCACCTTCCCTCAAGCCGCTTTTCTGATTACTCCATACCTGGTATCGCTGAATACTAACATCCCACATGACAACGGAATTCAAGCCATGGTCGGGGCATATAAAGAATACAAAACTCGAGACTCCCCTAGCCGAAGTGCCGACGAGAGACTTACCAATGTGGTCCTTAAACGTAACACCTTTCAATTAAACAACTGATATTATCTTCAAACTAGCAGTACAGCTATGGGCAGAAAAATGGCGCCAAATGGCGCCGGACAGACAACCGTATGCTGATTTCAACACCTGCCACCAACGCCACTGCAAAACTTCCATCGCATACTCACAGATAAACAGATTTAAACGAATTTGCACACGACAGGAAGATTTTTACGAAAATGCTAATGACATGTGGGACATTCTAAACAAACAACATTACCCGTCCTCTATAGTCAACGATGCAATTAAAAAGGCAGTAGAAACCAATCATAATCACGTCATTGAGGAATCTGAGCCAAAAAATAGCACGGCGCTGTAATCTCATACTAACCTTCACCAGCAACCTCCCGAACATTATCAAAATAAAAAAAGACAGTTCAATATCATGAAACAGAGTGAGTGGCTTCCAAAATTTTGTCAATGGTTGCCCAGGTAACAAACAGAAGACCAAAAAATTTACAAAACTATGCTGTCCATTCGACAGCCAATAAATCTAGAGCTGTGGGTTGCACACCATGCGGAAAAAAACCGATGTCAAGTATGCAAACACAAGCAAACAACAACACTGACTAAAACAACCTATTCAAATTTCATACATTCTATCCAGGAAGATTTAAATTGCGATTCCAGCAACGTTGTTTACATGTTCGAGTCTGGCGACTGTCGAATGCAATACATAGGCCAAACAGACAATTCCTTTCGATCCAGGTTTAATAACCGCCGCTCACATACTCAATCGCTCCCGAACCTCCCTCCTTAGAAACACATCCGCGAGAAATGCCGCGAGTTTGACAAATTTAAAGCAACAATACTATATGTGGCTTCAAAACTCTTCGAGAGTGCGAGCAACGAGAATCATATTATATTTTTTAAATTAAATACAATGCAAAGGGGCATTAACGATAGCCACGGTACCCTCACCTATCTTCCGGGGTCAGAGGCCTACGAAAACACACAAAGTACCAGCGACTGCATCATCTGAGGTCATACCCTTTTTTTCTATGCCACATCTGTGCCGTTACTTCCACATCCAGTTTGGCTCATCATCTGGTCTCGCGAAGGCCACATGGGTCTGTTTTTTCCCAATTCTACTTTGACTTCTGACGTTTTTTTTGCACCGGTAACAATCTTTTGTGTACCTCCCCTTCATCCCCCCCCCCCTTCCCTCTCACTGTCCAGCCTCAGGGGCTAAACCAGCTGCGGGTGCACAATTGCCGAATGCGGAGAAAAACACTGTGTTAGGTTTTTCCTTTTTCCTACTCCCTCTGTTGTTGGGCCAAGATTCTTTTCCCCCCTGCCCTCGCGGCCAGGAAGAGCGACAAGTTCCCGCATTCTTCCACGAAGGTTGCTGCGCTGCCACGCACGCTGTCGACCATCTCAGCTCAGCTCGACAAGCGCCTGTCAATAAGAAGGCAGGCGGTGCTTAACAAACCAGAAGCCGCGTCTGGATATTGTATTTTTCTACTGCTTACGTGCTCTGCGCTCTCTCAATTTTTTTTTGTGCAGGTCGGGCTAACCTTTTTTTGTATCCATGCTTATTTCTTTACATTTCCTTATATTTTTTATTTCGATCTACTTATTTCTGTACTACCTAGCCCTTCCTCGCAAACTTGTTCTGTGTGAAAACCATAAAAAATGGAAACACCAGCGTAGACAAATCAGATTGGTCTGCCGATCGAACATAGAGTCAAATAAAAATGTTTCTTGTTGTGTGTGTACGTGCGTGCGTGCGTGTGCACGCGTGTGTGTGTGCGTGTGCGCGTGTGTGTGCGTGTGTGTTCGTGCGTGCGTGAGCGTGCGTACGTGCGTGTGTGTGTGCGTGCGCGCGTGTGTGTGTGTGTGTGTGTGCGTGTGTGTGCGAGTGTGTGTGTGTCTGTTTGGAAGCTGTTAAATCATCAAAAAGTAGGTTTCCGAAGTAAAAATGAGGCATCCGAAATAAGGCATTTCGAAGTAAAAATAAGGCGGCCGAATTTCGTTGAAGGCGAAATTCTCGAGGCCCATGAGTTGTGCCATGGCTGTGCACGTTAAAGAACCCCAGGCGGTCAAAAAGGAAAGATCCAAATACAATCACAAGTTCCTTTGTAAGAATCGTTAAGAAGGCGACAAGTTTTTACTTGTTGCTACTCAGTGGATTAGTGTTTTAGCTTCAAAGTTAAACGGCTCGAGAATTTTGATTTGCCTGCGCCGCTCCTGAAGACAGTCGTAGAAGGTCTGTTACAAAATTGCATCAAGAAGACAAACGACCCAAACAAACAGTGAGGAAGAATTTTTGGGTTTGTCTCTACGTCCGCTGAATCTTTCACTATTTTCAACCAGCAGCAAGAGAATTTCTTGTGGATGTGGTGTTCACGGCCTCAACCAAGGTTTCAAGTCCCTGTGCACTTTCCAGCCAAATAATTGCAAAAAAACTCAGTTTGTAACTCCAGGCATGCCACCAGGTTCGTCGAGGGCGCTTTAAGCATAGTTCTCTCTTCTAGGACCGAAGCGATGATTTAAAGCTCATTGTACGTGTCGGGTTTTCTATGATAAGCCTTTATTACACAAGAATCGATGAATAAAGTTCTGTTTTTCTTACGACTGATGAAATCTGTTTGTGTTGGTTTTTCTATGTTAAGTTTTTACATCTTGCAGTCACAATTTCTGCCCATACTGCCACTGCTTGTGTGGTTAACATGCGTAGTGTTTGTTTTCTCCGAACATGACCCTGGAATAAAAGCAGCAGATGACAGTTAGCGCTCGTCCTGTGCTGCGTTTCCGCGCCAATTATCAGTAAAAAGAGTTCTTTATCCTCATCATCATCATCAGTAGCAGCAATCTGACGACGTCTACTGCAAGACAAAGGTTTGTCTCATACCTCCAATTAACTCTGTCCTGTGCCAGCTGCCCCCACTCTATCCCCGCAAACGTCTATCTCATCCGCCCAGCTAACTACGTGCCATCGCCTCCTACGTTTGCGTTCTCTAGGAATACGGTTCATTACCCTAACGAGTATCGATTCTTTTGCCTTTGCATTACATGCCCTGTCCAATACCATTTATTTTTATTGATTTCGACTAGGACATCATTAATCCAGGTTTGTCCTCTGATCCACACTGCTTTCTTTCTCTCTCTTAATGTGACACTTATCATTTTCCCCTTTATAGTCCGCAGCACAGGCACCATTTTAAACTGAACTGTTTCCGCTAGCCTCCACGTTTCGTCCTCATAGGAGAGTGACGGTAAGATACAGCTGCCATATACCTTTCTCTTTAAGGATATTGGTGAACTACCATTGATCTCAGAAAACTAGCCAAATGCGCTCCTGACCATTGTTATACTTGTAGTTATTTCCCTCTCGTCATCCGGATCTGCGATCACCACCTGTCCTAGAACACGTATTTAGGTACCACTTCGAGCGCCTGGCTACAAATGGTAAACAGCTGTCCTTTTGCTAGGCTGTTGAACATTATGTTGGTTTTGTGCATATCAAGTTTAATAACCACCGATCTGCTGCGTCTAAGTCAGTGGTCATGATTTGTAATTCATCCCCTCAGAGACTTAGCATTCTAATGTCATCAGCATATCGCAGATTACTAGGGTATTCTCCAATAAATCTTGTAATTGTTCCTACTACGTGCCTGTGAATGCTATGGTGCTATGAAAGTTCGCCCTTTTCTTTAGGAAACATCTGACGTCTTCCTAACGCAAGCATTTGAATCATTCTTTCAAACCACCAGAAGTTATCCGATTCCCCTAGCCAACTTCTCAGAAGCGCGCTCAGTTACCGTAGCGCAGCCCAGCAAATGATGACAGTTTTGCGTGTTTAGAGTTCAAACAGAAGTTTGTGCAAACGTACGAATGCAACAACGTAGCATGCATGATTGTTCTGCGAGAAAGCTATCTCAGTGATGCTGAGAAAAATTTGGGCTGGGAAGTTGATACCACTGAAGATGAAGATAATGGCTGTAGCGTTGTTGCCTAAGCAAAGCTGGACAAACTACCGCTGGAGGTGCAGAGCTCCAATGCGGGAACATGCGCCATCGGTACTAAGAATGGTCAGGCGCATGTCAGCGAGTTCATTCAAACACATTTTAGTAGATTTGCTCGGGCGATCCTTTTAAGCTAGGAAATTTGAAGAGCCTCCTTAAAGCGCCTTCCAAAGACGTCGCCGAAACCAAGTGAGGATATATGCCGAGATTGAGGAAATATTTTGCTCTGCTTGGCCGTTCGTTAGTGATATGAAATGGCTGGAGTGGTGGACTTCCACAACGCGCGCGGTGTTTTAGTGGATGTGCGTTTTCTTTAATTATTATACTTATATTGAAAATCTATGATTCGTAGCTTTGAGAATTTGTTATGCATCATTCGTGGTATTAGCATAGCCTACAGTATCGCGCATGTCTTGTGCGGGATAATTTTTTCCACTTTGACCGAGAACTTAAAGCCTGTTTTTAAATTCAAATTCAAATTCTTTATTTCTGCCTTGTAAAGATACAGACAGCGGAGGCGCAGAAAAAGCTGAGAGACAGCTTGACTAAGCCGCAGCCCCCTTTCGCTTGGCAGCAGCTTGACAGCAAGGCTTTTAATACAAAAGGCAGTTGCAAAGCGTGATAACAAGTATACAATAATGAGCAGGTACAAGAGAAAACGAAAGAACATTATACAATATTGACACAATATTCACATTGGGTAGACACAGGTAATGGCAGCAAGGAAAAAAAAAGAGAAAGAAGAAAAAAAAAGCACAAGACAAAAAATCCTACATGCTAGCATACAAAGCACGCAAAGACCTGTTTGACGAACTGAAAAGGTCAAAATTATTATATATATACGCGTTTAGCAGGGACGGAAGAGTGAACTGTAGGCGTTCTCTACCCGAGTTTAACCGTGGGGTCGGGACTATCCATGTCTCCGCATACCTTGTTGTGTAGCTTGCATCTCGGGTATGTAAATCAGCAAGTTTACGTATGTGGTTTACATTTCTACGTGTTTCGAGTTTAAACCGGACACTCAAGCGATATTTATACAAGTTGTGTATTTTTAGCACACCACTTTGTAGAAAAAGATCTTTGCTTGGCGAGTCCCAGGGGACATTGTAAACATGACGAAGAAACTTTTTCTGAAAAATGTAGATACGCTGAAGACAGCTAACCGTAGCTGTGCCCCACACTAGATGGCAGTCGTTTAAATAGGAGTAGAAAAGTGAATTATAGAGGAGTAACTTTACTGTTTTTGGAATGACGTATCTGAGCCGACTTATGACTTCGGTTATTTGAGCCAGTTTCGTGA
Organism: Amblyomma mixtum; assembly: GCF_055824585.1. NCBI lineage: Eukaryota > Metazoa > Arthropoda > Arachnida > Ixodida > Ixodidae > Amblyomma > Amblyomma mixtum. The sequence goes on from NC_143017.1 coordinate 23,181,034, forward strand.
CAATATGGTCCGTGTGGTGTTCCCAAGACATGCTGGAAGAAAAAACTACTCCAAGGCATTTAAATTGTTCAACTATGTCTATACGTCGCGAGTTTAGTTTAATCTCGATGGGGGAAGGAAGTACTTTGTTTGTAGGACGAAATATGGCAGCTTTAGAACCGAATAATTGTCAAAAGTTTCAGATATGTAGATATTTTGTAGTCATTTCACAACTATATTTTGAAATTGGTGTTTCTGTTGTTCCTGACTTGGTCGAGTTTTAGGTGGGCCCTTTTGAATTTGAACACGCAGAGATTTCACGATAGTTTTCGCTTCCAACTTAGGCACTTAGATAAGGCATGCTATCAGCACTCGACACTTGTTCTGTGGAAGAGACCTTGCAGAAAAGTTTGCGGAAGTTTGAGAGGAGAGCTGATTATCCTTTACTCGCGCAGAAAAAAAGTAATGAGAGAAAACTTGGTTCGAAGTCTTTCCATGTGTGCATAGACTGATACATAACGTCAAAAGCATGGACAATAATTTCCGACCTGATGTTGTTTAACAGCGCCTTTGAAATTATTTCATTTGCGCGCACTCACCAGCACGCATCAAGGCGCAAAGAAAGTCTGCGACAGCTTATACAAAACCGAGTTTATTCCTTGAACTAAGGGTGTGATTAATGAAATACCTCTTAGATGTGGTGTTCTATACAAGTAGGCGAGACAATGCCTTGTCTGAATTGCAGGGTTAGATAGCGTGCTACGTCCATGGACCCCTATGATGGCTTGAACTTGTCTTTGCATTACAGAACATAAACACATAACACAAATCTTTCCCTCTACTCCTGTGTGCTAATTAAGCGCGCTTCTATCAGGCTACCTTGGGAAATTGTGAAAGCTCTGAGGAAGACGGTTGCAAGGCTTGCGCGAGCAAGACATCTTTTGCCATCGTAAATAAAGACGTTACCCGGTAACTACCGCCGTTCCTATTTGCTCCTGTTTAGGCTGTTCGAATTGTTTTATTCGCACTTCTCTGTTTTGCTCTTTATTTTTTTTCTTCAGGTAAGATGTCTGCTGGTGGTGGTGGTGAAAAACATTTATGATGCAATAAATATTTACAGAGAGGTGATTGGGGTAGGCCCTATTGGCCCTTTCCTCTAACAATACTAGGTGGAGCCCCTATTCCGGGGCCCCATTGGCAAGCAACGCCGCCCGCGTCCGGTGAACCAAGGCCTTTTGGGTCTTTAGGTCCTGACAGCCGAGCAGGGCCGCCTCCCAGTCCTCTCTGGTGGGGTTGGGGTTGGGGGGGATAGATGGGTTTGACTGACACGCCAGGCATTTTTATTGCGAAAGCAATAATACGCTGTTGTTGTTGTTGTGACTGAATGATGGAAAGGAAATTGCACGGGCCTGCCAACTGGCTACAGCCCAGCCACCACCGCTGCCACGTGCAAATAGAGGAGAGTTAAGAGATCAGAAGAAAGAGAAAAAGGAAAGAAAAGACGCGCGTCGCAGCAACAACTGCGTCCGGCGGAGCGGACGCTGCTAAAAAAATAGATAAGCGGCCGAAGCCGCGCTCGCCGAAGCGAGGACTACGCTCATGAACGGCCTTTTGCGTAGCGGCGGCCGGTAGCCACGTTTGACATTTAGAATGACCTCTGACGTAGCAACCGTCGCGGTGGACACCCGAACTGCATCGTACAAGAAGAGAGGCAGTGGGAGTGCAAGAAGAAAGACAAAGAGGAGGCGTAGTGAAGAATTTTTAAAATCTATTTGAGGAAAAGAAATTACGCAGTAACTGTCTCGCATCTCTCGGTGGACACCCGTCATCCGTTTGCAGAGGAAGGGAGGAAGTGGGAGTGAAAGAAGGAACAGAAGGAGTGCCCCTAGTGAAGAAAACGAATTAGAGGAAAAAAAATTACGCAGGAGGTTGCGCCGCTGCTCAGAGAAGAGGCCTCAGTTGGCACAATTCCAGTGCAAGGACGCACAGCGCGAGCATGAGCCATTAAACGCTTTCGCCTTAAAATGAATTACAGGAAAGGAAATTACGGAGGAGGTTGCGCCGCTGGGCGGAGGAGAGGTCACAGTTGGCGCGATTCCAGCACATGGACGGACACCGCGAGCATGCATAGACACCGCGAGCATGAACGGACACCGTCAGCATGGACGGACACCGCGAGTATGAACCATTAAAGGCTTTCACCTTAAAAGTCAATGTCGCGTGACGAATTAGCGACGTTGGTGAGACCGGTCGCCGTCTGTCGAGCGTCAAATATTTCAGACTAGTGTGGGGCTAAACACCAGACGGGACTTCTTCAGTGTGCGGACGTTGGATATGTTGCAGATGGACCCGATCACGTATGGGTTCGACAGACCCACGCACCGGCCTTGTGGGGTCTCTGTGCCATCTTTTGTTGCGAAAGCAACACTACGCGAGTCCACGAGCCATTTCGCGGAGCTGAGGAAAGGCCATACTGCACGAGGAGCAGTGACGTCACACGGCGCACCGCTGGCGCGCCGCCGCCGCCGCGCTCGCCAGTTGCGCATCCGCAGTAGCGGCGCATAGCTAGCGTGCCGGGGCTGCCGCCGCTGCCGCGCGCTCTCCATCGCCTCTCTCTCTCTCTCTCCTCGTTGCTTTCGCAATCCTCCAGGTTTAACAACCACAGCTAAACGACTGCCAATTTTTAGGCGTATTTTTTGTTTGCTGATATCGTTCCAATACTTAAACCCAACTTTTTCCTTTTTACATGTGTTTTGCTTGGATGACTCTGAGGCAGCGCTTTAATAGGACAGGGTTCAGCGGAGAAGCCGGCGCCGTGCGATAAAAATGTGGCTTGTTTGAAAAATTAGTGACGGCACACAGGGAGCGCCGGATTTCATAAGTGATTAAAACACCATATAAATTATGAATATAAGGTATGAATATGACTCAAACATCATTATGACATGTAAGAATGTAAAGCAAATTAATTTCACTGAAAAGGAAATTGAGGTGAGATGGGAATGGAGACCGTATCTCGCATTCCGAGATACGGTCCCCATGAGGTATGTTTCCAGATTCAGCGCAGAGGCTCATGGGAAAGTCGTCTGCGAACGCTATTTCCGGTTCCCAATTTATCACTCTGTTGGCTTGCTTCACGGCAGTCGCTGTGTTAATTCGCTTCTTACACTAATTTATTTCCATTGCAACACCGCTGATTGTATTGCATCATCGCAAGACCAACGCGACGTCCAATCTGTTCTGCTTCGTAGCGAGTATTCGCATGAAGTAGAACCAAAATAATGTAAACGGTCGGAGGCTTTCTATGCGTATGCAGTGCGATGTGTTGAGATGCGCTTTGCGCATGGTTGCATGTATGGATAGTATGCTAGCCCACACTGGCAGCTTTCACACGCTTTGAGGAAAATGCATCAATCGTTTGCTAAACTGTGCAAGCTCAGCCTTCGTTGGGTTAGTGAGGGAGCAAAAAAAAACTAATATATAATCACCAACGAGTTAAACTAGTTCAGTCGCGCACACAACCGACTACCGTGCATACACAGAACAGCCAGTCTATGCTGGCAATATTATAACCAAGAGAAAACACTCGTACCTTTCGCGACTGTCATTTTTTGTGCTCAGGACGCGTTCATACACAGCACGCGCTGGTCTTGCGGTGATGCTGTGCAATACGCAATGTCGCAGCACAAATAGATTAGAGAGTAAACGATGCACAAACGCAGGACAATTGCCATGGAGTAGGCAGTGCCTGGGAGAAATTGGAATCGGAAGTAGCTGGCAGACAATTTTTTCATGGTTGATTGCATTCACTTCGGAAACGCACCTCACGTATTGACGCTTTAGCTTGATACCCGTAAGGAGCAGGTCCAGTGTCCTATAAACTGTCTGCTTGCTCCGGTGCACTTCATTTTCTTTCAGTATATTTGTAAGTTCGCATACGTAAGGCACACTCAGCGCACCTGTGGACAATAATGTTGAGAATTTTTAAAAATTCGCGGTGCAGGCCATTTGCGTGTCCGATACGTAGGCGGAGGCAGATACCACTTACTGCGCCAGTAGAATTGCAGAGAGCTGGATGGTCCCTTTTTGAAAGTTTTCTCATAGTTATGAAGAAGGTTTCTTGGTTAATAACTTTTTGTAGAAGAGCGTTCAGACGTTTTCACTAGTGGACGCCCACCGTCACTTCTTCATTCGGTCAAAAGCACAGCGCCATATTTACCATTCATTGGCTGTTCAAAAGGAAAGAATATAGGCCTGTGAAGCTTGGGTGAAAAAAAAATGCTTCTTGGCGTAAGGCGAAACCGCCGCCACGATGCCCTTCTATAGCTGCACAGTTAAACTTGCCAGTGAGGCAAAAGTTCTGGTGGAAATATCCTGTGCAGGTTTCTCATGATCGTTCAGGAGGCGAACATCCCTTCTTAACGAACATTCCTGCATTCGGAGCCGTAGAGGCCGACAAAGGCTTAATTGGATTCAGCCTAGGTAAACATATTCGATGCCTTTGTCTAAAGACGCATCCGCAAAAAATATTTCGCAGAGAGCCGGGACACACTGAACTAGATAGCCATGACTTAAGAAACTTGGACGTATTGAACCATAAGAGGAGTTGGCGAAACCACTCATGAATATTCTTTTTTAACAGTGAGAAGAAACCCTTTGCAATGATTGAAAGCTCTTCAGTGGTCCGTACAGAACTAACTAGATTATTTGCAGGCAGGTTCTCGAAACATCGCCTCTTGTCTAAGAAGCCGATGGTGTTTGCTGTTTGGAGATGGTGTTTGGCGAGCAGTTTCTATGAAACTTCTCTAGGCTAACACTGGTCTGAAGAATTCCAGCTTATTTGTCATTGAAGAATGCACTTTGTTCTTTGAAATAGGTCAACCCAATTTGCCGGGTGTCTGCTTCGAATCTCAAAATGTCGGCTTCGTACAAAGTTCATTGGAATTAACAATTGGGTGCCGTTGAGTGCGCGTCATCACGGAAGCGTGGAGCCAACTGGCAACAAACTAACTTGGTGGTCTGTCACTGGAATTAATGCGGTGAGGTTGCGACAGCCGCTGGTTTAGCCATTCGCTTTTAGGGCGTTTTTTTTTTTTTTACTTCGAGTCTGCCCGCGCGCAGAGCGCCCGAGCGTCGGGCGCTAATACGTGTGTGTTCCGCTTGGGTCACGCCTTTTTGAGGCGAAATCTTTACTAGCGTGGCTGAACCGATTTCGCTGTGTCTGCACTGATGACCTTGAACATGAGGAGCGGAGCTGCGTACGTAATCACGTGACGTATCATGTGACTGCAGCATTTGTAGCCGCGCACTCCAGCGTCTCCGCGGACGCTGCGCTCTGCCTTTCTAGTGTCTCGCTATGGACGCAGCAAGTCAGCCGGAGCCGACGTCCTCGAGAGTGGGTACTAGCAGACGTCGGACCGAGTCTGATCGTCCGGTCGACATTGCCAACCGTGTGAGGAATTTAGCAATCGATAGTAGAGTGTAAATGCGCTAAACGGGCAGCCGGACCTGATGAAGAGCGGGTGCTTCGAAAGCAAAAGAAAGACGCATAACTGGCCCCCTGGGGCAGTGGACACCTCACTCGGGCTTTAAGCTACGTGTCGGTAGTGACAGTTGTGCGCTGCACATGTTGGTATGGACAACATTGTAGCAGGAACGCGGCACTGAAGCCATAGGCCATCGGCGTTCTTTGTGCTCATTGCCGTTGGCGTTGACAATGTTCTAGGCTTCGATGATTTTGAGGAAAGGAAATCGCATTAGTGATTCCCTGGGTCAGTGGACGCCTCAGTCGCGCTTTGATGTACGTGCGGTAGTGTGAGAGAGAAACAGCCAGCCTTGGCATAGGTCCTCATGTCTGCAAGCGTAGCAAGGCCTATCCACAGTAAACCCGAGGCTTAACGAGGTGATACAAAAGTTTGGCTTGCATAATTGGGGCTGTGTCGCAGCCATTTGCACAACTGAGCTGAGCCGAAGCCATTTTCTTGTGACGACACTGTACTCGCATCAAACAGTCAGGCGCTAGGGCACCTCTGCTCCATCTGGCGCGTATTGGTGGGTGAAGCTCACAGCTTTTCCTTCCTCCTTGTCGTATGCGCTAAACGTGCCGCTCTTTTGACGTAACGCTACTTGCATGAGTCAACCCGCGCGTCGGTGCGCTAATATTTCTCTCCTCCACTTGGTGGGCTCAGGTGCCCCTGTCTTGCGCTTATGCACTGGCCGCTGTGGCTCTGCCTATTTCCTCCTCGATTCGTCTTCCCACTCCTTTCGTGGTTGCCGTCCATTCTGCATGGAGTGTTGTGGTTCTCCTCTCCTGCTCTCTTTCACTTGTGCATTGGGCGCTTTAAAGAAGACTTTAAAGTTGTACTTCAGGATAGTGTCCTCTAGAAAGGAGGGTAATGAGTGCAATGCACGGCGCGGCTGCAAAGGGGAGGCTGAGGGACCCCGACATCGCTTTATAGTTAGCGGCATCTTTGCGATGGTCTCCATGCTGTGCTTGTTGGATGCGGGCCCGCGTGCATAAGCTGAGAACTCAAATAAAATGGGCTGCACTGTTTCAATTCATCCCCAGTTGTAACAATAGGGACTGTTTACTTCATTTAAGCTGAATCGGAAGCTCTTTGTGAACGTATGTGGTGTACGGTCGCAGACTAAAATAGACTGATTTCAGATGGGGAGAAATATTACGAGGAAGGTTAAATATTATTTGGCCGCTAGAAAGAAGAAAGGCTGAATAACGATATTGCAAGTTGCAACCAAAATTTCTTGTTCATATGCGTGTTTTTCGCCTTTGAGAATTCGTGAGCTGTTGTAAAAAGAACCTCCCTGATGTTTCGGAGGTGGAGAAAGCTGCCGGCTTTTTCTTTGGGTATTCATTCTCCAGAATACCACAGTGCATGGAGTTGTCTACAGTGACCTGTCACACAAGCCAAGCGATGCGCATATTTAATAAATATTACGGGCAACTGACGGATGATAGGTGTTCCGTAGCATACTTGCCAGATTTCATGGAGGTGCTTTGAGTTTGAGACAGCTTTTTGACCCTGTGGGGCGTTGGCAATGTGGATGACGTCGACCGCTGAAGGCGAAAGGAAAGTATTTACTCTCTAAAAGACCCATACAAACCACAGCAGAATGCTGCTTAGAGAATGGGTCGTCGCTGAAGATCTGAGTCCCTCCGGTCTACTGTTCAACTATGCAGCTTAACGCAGAGAGGTTTTAAGGTGCGCAGCTTGTGGCACTCAGTTCTTTCCATTGTCACCAGCTACAAATTGCTTGATGTAAATAAGCAACAGCGTAATGGAGTAAAAGACGAATGCAGTAGTTTCGGCGGTCAGATAAGACCAAGAACATGTAGGAGTCGCTCAGGTTGCCCAAAAAGAGGTTACGTGGGTTATGCCAATACGATAGCGCAAGTGGTTCATGGGTTGTAGTACATGCCGGGTTGAATATGGATTGTGTAACCGGCATCTACTGCTTCTCCCGAGGAAGTGGATTCCTTTGGCGGCCCCAGAGAAACCGAAAGCAGCTGTTGCAAGCTTCTTCTAGCGTTTCTTACTCATGACAGGTAGGGCAACAAACCGATTATCCTTCCGGTTAACCTCCCTGCCTTTCCTCCTCTACCTCTCTCTCTCTCATTCCAGATACCCGTTGGAGATACGGCGGACAATGAAGCAGTGTTCTGAGCCAAATGTGCAGCCTAATTCCTTCGTATTTTTGCACAAAAATAATAAAGGAAGTGCCGCTTGATTTACTGATGGAACTTATCTTCAATACGTATTCCAGGAAACCGGTTGCATGCACTACCTCGAAATGTGCGGCTGTTTAAAAAAGGCGTGAAATTGAATCCTGGCTTTATGTAAAAGAATAGTTCATTCTTTGCACATTTTCCGGTCACTTGTTCGAGCAATGCGCGGCTTCTTCAATATTTGCGGCTTGAATTCTACTGTGTTCATCTGCTTAATATATATTTGCGGTAGTTGGCAGATGACATTATTAAGTTTGCTGGGATACTGTGGCCGCAGCTGGCAAAGGACAGGGTTAATTTGATAGACATGAGAGAGGCCTTCGTCCTGCAGCTGGGCGTAGTCTGGCATATGGAGTTGGCGATGAAAAAGGTCACGAACACATAGCACTAGAACACGCCGGACGATTTTGCTATACTCCCTTTTAACTCCTTTCCATTTTGAGTGTACAGTCGAAAATAACCTCTCTTATCACCTCAATAAAGTCAATGACATGGACAGTTAAAGCCGGAGGAATAATTTGATTATTTACAGGTTGGACAAAAACAGCACAGAAAGATAAGAAGTGTTTAAAGAAGCTGTCCAAGAGCATGTATTCCAAAGAAGGCTCGGAGTAAGAATAAGCACCAGAGGAAAGTATTGCTGCTCAGGAAAAAAAGCAAGCTAACGATCGCCCTAGCTGTTATCATTGATTTTCAAAACTACAGAGAGAAAAGTGTAATAATGAATGACTGAAAAAAAAAAAGTTTTCAGTAACTGAAGACTCCTTTAGCAGGATCCGGATTATTAGAAAAAGGGTTTGTGAGAGCTCACGACAGGAAAAAGGAAATGATGTCAAAGCTAAACTTATATTTGACGAGTTAAATGCAGATAGTGCCATGTACGATTTGAATAAAGAAGAGGACAGGCTCTGCAGAACTCCTAAATATAACAAATTACAGCGGAAAAGAAATATTAAAATTGTAAACAATAACTCTCGTAGTGGCACTAGCAAAACTGTGCATCATGATTCTTTACTGCTTTAGCAGGACGCGGCAATAACTGTTCTCACCGAAACATGGATAAGCTCTGATATTCATCGCAGTCACTTTGTGCCAAACGACTGCAACAGTTTCGCAGGGATCGCGCCAGAAAGGGAGGTGGAGTAGCTGTGCTATTCAAGTCGTCGGTAAAATTTTTGGAGGTCAGGATTTTCTGGATGCTGAAAGAATATTTTTCAAGGTTTATATTAATAACGTTCGATATGTTCTTGGTGTCAGTTAAAGACTGCTTAACTCTCCTATTCCAGTTCTAAATATCATCGAAGTGCATATCCAGCTACATGCGAAACGGGATCATAGACTTATATTGGCAGAGAATTTTTATTTACCGAACATTATTGGGCCCCATTTGCATCATCCCGAAACAATGGTATTTAAATTGAAATGATAGATATTACTCTTCTATTTGACAAGTAGCTTCACCAGCAACCAAAGGAATTCAAAATTGAGTCTTGTCTCTCCCTTTTTTCAACGGAACAATATCGAACGACATCACATGCAATATTCTGGGCAGGATCTCCGATCACGCATCAGTGATGTTATCTTTGAGTGATTTCCGCTAGAAGGCATGCAGTAACATCCAGCTGTTTCCAAATTTTTCATATGCTGATGATGAATCAATTATTTTTTTACGCCATTTCTCAGCGATACATTAAGAACTAATGAGTGTAGTGTAAACAGCGTGTGGTTCCCACTGAAAGACGCTGTTTTTGAATCAGTTTAACAGATTGGGCGAACAATTGCTAAAAAAACGCAGAGTCGCCAATATTGAATGACTCGGGACACGTTACGTTTACAGCGCAAACCTGGCAGGTTGTAAAAGTGGTTCAAAATTTCCCGTTCTAAATTTGAAACCCCACATAGCAAATGTACCCCAAGCAGTAAAATTGAGAATTGCACGTGATAAAAACAAAAATTATACCAGGGTGTTTCCTGCTCTCAATGGAACGTCTCCCGAGAAATGCTGGCGACAATTTACTCCAAGTTTTCGAACTCCTAATGTATTTTTATTTGATGGTGTGGATTTGTTTGATGATGGTGCAATTTACTCAGCATTCACTAGTCATTCCAAAACTCCTCTTACAAAAGACGGCGACCGTGTTCAACAGCTTTACACGTCTTTTCCTTAAATTCCTTATATCATGATTTTTGACGCTATATTTCTGAACCTGGTTGTAGAAAGATACCTTGACCAAATGGCATTCCATTTTTTTTTATGTTACGCAGAATTGCGTGCGAAATATCTGTATGTTCTATATAATACGCCTCTCAGTAAATCTTCGATTCCGGATGATTGGAGAACCGCAGAAATCAAACCGTTACAAAAAGCAGGCCTAAAGCACTTGTTCACAACCACCGACCCACTTCGCTAACTGCAACTTCGTGCTAAGTTTTCGTACACGTAATTCATAAACAGTTAATTGTTGTCTTGAAGAACACAATGTCCTTCCTGAAGTACTGCACATGTTGAGGTGCGGCTCCTCCACAACCACTGAACTTGTTCAAACTATACATAACATTGCAATGTCAAGAAATCAAGCGCAGCGGTGGCCTAGTGGTTGAGCATCCTCCTCGCATGCGGGAAGTGCGGGGTTCGATCACCAGTGCCGCCGGGTACCCACCGGTGATACAATGGGTAGGAGCTTGCCCTGCCCTGGTGTTCGGCTTCCTCAGGGCGAAATGCGTGGGTGATGATTCTTTGATCCCTTCTTTAGGAAACGAAAACCTTGTGCCATTGCGCTCTTTGGCCGCAGATGTATTGCCATGAATGTTTCGAAGGCTTTTGATAAAGTGTCATACCGTACTGTATGACATATAAAACAAACAATCATAAGCTATAGGCTTGGATGTCAGCTTTTTTAAGAGACCCACGTCATTTCGTTGCATTAAACAACACGTCTTCTGATGCCTTACCTGTTATTTGTCGTTCTGCGGGGGTCCTACTGGATGCCCTACTGTTCTTTCTCTTGGTAAATGGCACTGATAATAATATTTTCGTTCACATATAATTGTATGCCTATGACTGTGCGCTCTACAACATTATTAATACTATTCGGAAAAAAAATAGATTTCATAATGCACTTTCAAAAGTAATAGCTTGGTGTCCTAGGTGGCAAATGACCGTCAACTTTGAGAAGACTATTTTTAGGAGAATCAAGCAAAAGAAAAGTCCCGTTTTGTTTCTGTACAGCATTAATCACATCGCTCTTTCAGAAGTAAGGCATTACCAGTGCCTCGGTCTCTGGATCACTAATAATTTATCACCGACAAAACACATTGATACGGACACAGGTACCGCCCTCCGTAAATTTTTATCTGAGACAGTCTTTTTGGTCTAATATACACCAGCGGTACGAACGCTCGCATATAACACCACAATCCCCTCGGCTCTTAAATATGCCGTAAAAATTTGGGACCCGTTCTCCGCATCTGATATCAACGAACTGGAACGTATCTAGTGAATAGGAGCAAGATTTATCTTCCACAAATATGGCCTTGCTTCTGCCAGAGAGGTACTTCGACAATGTGGTTTCCGGACAGTAAGCATTTATAGATTAAAATTCATTTTTTCAGTTACTAAAGGGCATTGCAATATAACACATATGGTATCCTCACTTTCTCGTCTGGCTAAAAAACAAGACAACGACATTAGAGAAAAATAAAGGCATTAATTTCAAGAAATAATTGTTTTGAGTACTTATATTTCCCACTAACTGTTCTTGACTGGAATAAAGACGCTGACGGCGCAATTACACTGAACTCGTTATCATTTAAAGACCACAAAAATAGTTTACACTTATTGTTTGTCGTTGGAGTATGCAGTTATGTACATGTACCCACTCCTTCCATGATCTTGGCCAAAACCGCATTATGCATAAAATAAAGAAGTCAATTTCAATCTGCTGCCTGTCTTCGAAGTCGGCTTGACCAAAGCGGCAACTCAGTGTTTTCACGGAAGAGAAGCTCAAGAACCCTAAGCAGCTCTTGCTGAGCCTCGACACCTGCAGAATTTTACGCTTCGGTTGTGGACAGTCTCTCATTTATATGAGCAACGTTCCTCACAATGGATTATATTTTTCCCTTCTTTCGTTTATGCAGATAATTACACGCAGCTGCTCATCCGTTATTTCAGTGGCGCCTTAGTGAGCACCCTTTATTGAAGCAACATATCGGCGGGCGGTTTCAGTGGTGAATAATCGGTTCCATTGTCTTTGAATTGCATGACAGAAGCAGAACCAGGTTAACCTCAGCACATCCTGGCATTAAAAGCCTTTGGCTATAAACATCAAATCCCTGAACAAGCAAAAGCGGAATCACTTTCAGGCCTGAAAACTGCAGTCAACACACATTTCTTTATTTGCCAGCCAAGATCACAACATAATTACTAGCCTCTACGATCAAGTGCACACTGGAAAAGAGCCGCATAACGACAAAGTTTCCACGCAACCTGAAAGTGATGGCTGCTGGAACCCTACGGCACGAATAATGATGCCACAGGCGGTACGCAATACTTGTACAACAGAGTGATGGTGCAGCAGTGTTGCCGATTCAACGAGGGTGTCAGTAAGACAAAAAACTGGGCGCACGATCAGAAATCCGACGCGAGCAACATGCTAAGCAGTGCTCATGTCTCTCCTACACTGTTTTATGAAAAATTCTTTTCCAGTTTATGCTTTTGATTTAAATATTTTCATAATGTTTCCGCATTGAAGTGCATGCATGTCAAGTCATTCCGTATTTCCTTCTGCTGGTTTACCTGATCGTAACTACTCAGAGGCGTGCATCCCACCGTAAGTAATATGTATATCAGCCCCTAAAATTTCGAAAAAGCGGCCACCCTTGGTGCCACGGCCCAACAAGTTTCGACTACATCGCGCAAAAATACATGTGCTTTCGGGAAGCTTCCAGACACAGCAACCTCTCCAGAGGACGTAACTCGTCGAAAAAGTAATTTGTTGACCCACAGCGCCGAGGGCAACCGCGTTTTCGAAGCTCCAGATATCGACATGGACACCACCTACGGTGGGCTACACGCCTGTCAACAACAAGCCCAAAGATATACTCAAAAAATTCATTCAATACTTTTCAAGAAGCCTGCTATTCAGCGCACGTCAGCTGTAGTTTGATGCACAAACCCACTGGAAGCGATATGCCAAAAAAAGGACGCACTTCCATCTCAAAAAGCCCATTCCCAAAAACTATGCAAAACGAAATGCCCTGTATGAATGTCAGTAGATTAAAGAGAAGCAACAATAATGTTATCAAAAACATCAGATACTTAATAGAAGCGCAAAAAAATTTTTGTCAGGGCGCTGGACAGCACTTGCCGAGGTGAACAATCACGGAATTTATACAACCGAAATCTAGTACTTGCCGAGGATGGTCCTGTCTTCGAGGAAAGGTTTCAGTGCTATGATCGTCCGTTTGTGTAGCGCATGCGTTGGCCATCGTCATAATACATTTTGAAGAATGAAAGGCCTTTTATCAAGAATGTTCAAGCCCTTCTTCATTCGTGTCCTAAAACGATCATGCTCTGTGCAATCCAGTAGCAGATTAGGTACATCCTCATTCACGTGATCACATGCACATCGTGGATTGTCTGCACACCCAATTCTCCCAGCCGACGCAGGGCGGCTGGGATAGCGTCTACGAGCAGCCTCTGCGTAGCTGAGGCCCGGCCGCGCAAAATGTGGTGTGTACAGTAGTGATGAGCGGGGCAGTCGGCTCGATTATAGGTACCACTGCCGACGCAGGTACTAGTCCTCGATCTCCTGTGGCCATTAGCCGGAGTGGGGTCGTGGGGCTTCAAGTGTGAAGCCACGCAGTCCCATTCTTCTGTAGAAGCAGTGCCGGTGAATGTGCCGAGTTCGCCGCAGTGGAAGCACCGGGAAACACGCTGATCGACGGTCCTGGAAAAGTCAGCTTTTCCTTGCTGAGCTTGCAAAATGCGTGGACGGGTGGACGACTGGCTCTTTGTCGAGCTGCATAGGGCTCCTGGGACACAGTAGAAGGACGACTGCGGCGGCTGCGCACCGCGGCTGCGTACAAGGCCTGGGCTTTTGAGGCTGTCAGAATCGGGGTGCGAAAGGCCTCTTGCTCTTCTTCCCGTACTGCGCATTCATGAGAGTCGCTGCTTGAGGCTGTGAGGAGAATGGCAGCAGTCGTCGCAGTTCCTAGCTCGTGAAATAATTCGCTGATTAGCTCCCACAAGTGGTCGCTGGTGGCGGTCATCGTGCACGGGTGAGTTGCAATGGAGCCGGGCGGTTGCAGTGCCGAGTCCGAGTGTCAAGACTATTCTCAATATTTGAGGCTTGTTGCGTAAATTCTTCCACGGTTTTTGGCGGCTAGCGTACAAGGACCGCGGAGAGTTGGTCCTGGACGCCGAGCGTTAAAAATTTACTTTTGTTTTCTCTTCGGCCATGTCAGGGTCGGTGTGGAAAAAAAGAAACTTAATTTTCACGAGCGCGGTCCTAGTTTGAAATTGTCTCTCCGCTCTTCCCTCTTTTTGAAAACGTATGTGCTAAATAGACGTCCAGAGAAAATAGTTGATACGACAGGACAGAAGCGCAAAGGGTCTCCCGGGCAGCAGTATGAGCAATCTCGTGTTGCGACTTTACCTCTTCCGGCATTTGTCGCTCCTGTACATGAATATGCGGGAGCAAGAGGACCAACAATGCATTAGAAGCGGCTTCGCTCAGCGTGTAATTTTGATATTTCGTCTTTACTGCACAATACTGACGCTTCATTAAAACTGAAAGGAGTAAAATTTCCTGGCCAGAAATTTTTATTCTTTTACCTGTTATTCTAGTTGAAGTTAAAAAAATCTACGGATAATACATGTGTGGCAAAGTGGGCAATGAGGCCCAGCTGTGGAGACACAATAATGTTGCATCTCATTTATTCAAAGGGGATATAACTCATGCACTGTCAATGGTGATAACAATGGCCTCATGATCCGTGAAGTGCCTCGGTCGCATACTCTTGGCTGTTCCGGCCTCCCTTATCGGGCATCCGAATTGCGCGAAGGCCAGTGAACGATAACTGTAGACAGTAGGGCAGCAGCTACAAGCTCGTATGTCCGGCTGATTATGCGAACGCCTTCTTTTTAAATGCAAAGAAAGAACTGCGCAAAACGAGCACGGACGGCGAAGAGGGAAAGACGCACTTGCTTGCGTCTTTGCCTCTTCGCCGTCTGTGTCCGGTTCGTGTAGTTCTTTATTCGCATATGTAACAAACCAATCAGCCCGAAAACTTTTACTGTCTTCTTTTTACGCCCGTCTAACCTAGAGGCACCCGTGCGGCAGTCTGTCCGCGTGTGCTGCCACAGTTTTGCGGGTGGTCACGCACCATTTGGATGCCTCTTGTTCGCAGCTGCGTAGTGGCGGTGGCTTCGAAAGCAAGACGCTCACTGCCAGTCCCCGAGGCTCCCTCCTGAGCCGCTGGCCATATAAGCGAGTAACGGCTTTTGTTGGGGGCGCTTCTGCAATTGGGCACGCTGTGTTTTGTGGCTTTGGTTTCCAATTTGTCGTCTATTCTCGAGTTTCTTGCTTTCCTTCTGAAGACTACCTGCGGCGATTTCGAGACAATCATTTATATCTGTTTTCTTTCCATTTTACAACACGGGAAAAGGGGCGGTGAAAGCGTGTAGGCCATCATCTTTTGTGTTCAGCTCGAACATACTCTATCGACGAGCACGACACTTTCTGGCATTGGAGCCGTTGTCATTAGAGCCAGCGCTCTAGAAACATCCACAGAAAGAAAAACACTTCTCCCCGGCTTCGCTCGACTGAAGAAAAGGTTGTTCATTCATTCTGCCCGATGTTGTGGCACCGCTGTCAAGAATTCTCTATGGGCGAGCCTTTCGCGTCCAGTCGCCGCGGCTTCCAAACAGCCGCAGGCTAGCGAAAAGAAAGTTTGCAGTTTGATGGACCGAAGCTCCTTTATTTATCCTTCACATTTAGGGTGAACACGTTAATGCTTAGGGTTCACTGCAAGGCGCCAGTGAATGCGACCACTTCAAACATAAAAACAAAGCGGTCCAGGCGCAGAAGAACCTGAAGGTGGCTTTTCACGCCCCCTTGCCCCTGCGCTTTGATATTCAGCTAGGTAAGACGCACACGTGCTCTGTGAAGCGCGCTCAAGCGCTCGCGTGTTCTCCCTAAGTGAAATACGCGCAGTGTTTGGCGTCGCTGTATCGATTCTGTTCAACTCCCGCTGTTGTTACAAAACAGTTGCGCCCGATTTCTCAAATTGAAATGGAATTGAAACTGACGATGAAGAGTTATCGTTTAAGGGAGATGACCCTGGAAAAATGATCGATAAGGTGAATGTTGGACTCTAACTACTTTCCTGCTGGTGTCATTGTTATGCACTAGAAGTATATGATAACCGACCAAAAGCTATGTTTTTTAACGAAAAGGCAAGATAATAAACACGACTCGTACAATTTGCTTCAGTTCTGACCCCGCTGAAGTTGTGAGTACGTATAAAACACTTGGAGTGCGTTTCGCAAGAAAGCTATGGGACGTATGTACACATAAACCATGTTGTCTTAAAAGCTTCCCGCGCCATTAGCCTATTGTACCGTCCCCGTCATACCGTCCCACTTGTGGTCAGACTACTGCTACTCAGATCTTGTGGGAATGCAACTTACTCCATCCCCTTCGGTTTGCTTCTCCGCGATGCGTCATCACTAGTTAGTTACCTTAACTAGCAATGGAAGGCGCCTACGTCGCAGCGACAGGAGCACCAAGGACGACGTAATTGCTGCATGTACGGGAGCCAGCACTCTCTCTTTGGCTTGGGAACTAGTGGCGCGCGAATTCTTCGGGGTGGCGCACCGCTCTCCGCCACGAGGCGAGGACTTCGGGTGGGAGCATTCTCCCGCCGGCTTATCCCGTCCGGCCTCGGAGTTTCTCCTTTGCCCAAGCTTGGGCGAGTGAGTGAGTGAGTGAATGAAAACTTTATTAGCTCTAGATTCGGTTGTATTCGGCGGTTTTTAGATGGCTTCGTCCATCTTGCTCAAAGGTCGGTTGCCCTTAGTCCAGGGCTCCGCTGGATGCTGCTGCCAGTTTTGCTCGCTGAATCAGACCTTCTTGGTCAACCCAGCGATCGCTGGAGAGCACTCCCTCCCATTGTTCCGCACTCGGGTTTGTTATCACTGGTACCACGCTTATTCTCTGGCATGCCCACGTTATGTGGTACAGCGTGGGGGGTTCTTGGCACCAAGGGCATTTGTCATTGTATTGTGTTGGATACATTTTGTTGAGTACGTGTAGGTTCGGGTAGGAGCCCGTCTGTAGCTGCCTCCACGCGACAGAGTCCTCTCTGCTAAGGGAGTTGTCCGGTGGTGGATACCGCTTTCTGCAGCCCTTGTAATAATTTAGAATCGCAGAATAATCTTGGGGTACAGGTTCGTTCCCCTCGAGGTCGCCTACGTTGGATGCTCGGTAATAAGTGTACCCTCGAGCTATCCTGTCGGCCTCTTGGTTCCCTGTTACTCCCGCGTGTCCCGGCGTCCATACTATCGTATGCCTGATTGGTTCTTCGTTTGTTTGTCGTTGTGTTATGTGGCCCCCAGAGCGGAGTATGCGGAGCGCTCTGTGCCCTATTCTGCCGCATAGGTAGTTGCGGCATGCTGTTTGTGAGTCTGTAAGGATCTTTAGAGACCGTTTAGATCGATAGCACTCCGCTGCCGCTAGAGCGACGGCCACTTCCTCAGCCTCGACTATCGTACAGTCTTGTAGTGATGCGCTGGTGATCTCGCGTAGGGTCGAGTCAATCACCGTTGTTACCGCATTGCTGTTGTGCTGCCCCGCTGTTCTGGTGTATGTGGCTGCGTCCACGTATACCGTCGTTTCTTGGGATGCTAATGTCTTTTATAGGTATTCAGCCCTTGCCTCTCTGCATGCTCTGTGTAGGTTTGGATCCATGTTCCGGGGTATTGGCGTTACTTTTAGTGTGTTGCGATATTCGTCCGGGATTGTTTCTGTCCTCTGTATCTCTTGAATTTGATCGGCGCGGCCCAGTTTCTTTAGGAGCTCCCTGCCAGATGGGCTCTGTTGTAGTCTGCGCAGTTGGGAGACCAGTTGTGCCTCTCTCAATTCATCGAAAGTGTTGTGTAGTCCTAGGGCTAGGAGCTTTTCAGTTGAAGTGCTGTGAGGAAGGTGGAGTGCGGTTTTGTAGGCTTTGCGTAGAATCACGTCCGCCTGTTGTACCTCACTCTTGATGGGATTGTAGTAGAGGAGGCTGTATGTCACTCGGCTGACTACCAGGCTTCTGACCAACTTGAGTGTGTCCTCCTCTCGCATGCCATGACTCTGTGTGAGATGCGCGTGATCATGCGGGCCACTTGTAGAGTGGATGCTTTGAGTAGGGCGAGGGTGTGAGTGCAGCGTTGGTTTGACTGTATCCACATCCCCAAGATTCTGATGAGTGTTTTTTCCGGTATCGATTTCCCCTCGAGGTAGACGTTCAACTTTAAGTCGTCGCTAGTGGGGACTGTGCGATTTTGCGAACATTCTTTCGTAACCTTACTGGTGAGTAAAAGGGCATCGACTCCTTAGCGTATTTTGTTGCTGGCTGGCGTTATTGCTGCTGTAGCAATAAATACTTGTTTGTGTCAGGCAGAATGTCGTTCCTGTGTCCGATCTCAAAGCAAGGCCCGCTGTGGTCGGCGTCCGCACGGTAGCGCTCACGATCACGGGGTGGGGTCGACTAATTTGAACTGTGTCACCCGTGGTTAAGCGGTGAGGACGTATTTAAACCCCCTTTTAACCCCCCATATCTGGAGCCCAACGTGGGGCCTGCTCTTTGAACATTGGAAGACATTCTGTTTGCTTCGAGGAAAGCTCTCTGTCGGGACTTGCAAGTGCTATGCCTAGTGCGAATTTTGAACGCTAGGACCTGCGGTGTGGCTTCTTGAGTGCGAAGTGTATTGCGCTGCAGCATGTTTGAATTGTTCGACGTGCCCAAAACATTTTCTTGTTTTTCTCCATACTGTCATTAGCACGACGACCACTTGGCTCACACCGAGGGAGCGCGAGGCCTAGCGCCCTTGGAGCTGCCAAGTCCGAAGCGAGTGAGTACAGAAGCTGCGGGGGTGATCCGAGTTTTCCTCTACATATTTTTCCCTGCTGTCTCTGTTTCGACTCTGTGAGTCGCGACTTCGGAAGCCGGTTGGTCTAGGGCCATGGGTGCCGCCTAGAGCTTGCTGATAGTGTAGCTCGAAACCGGGCGCACCGACACCGGTAGGCGCTGAACCTCCTTCGTGCATTGACCCCACAGAGCTGATGTCTCCTCGTGGCTGCGCGTACATAACCCTTCTCAGCTCTTTGTTTCCATGAGGGTCGCTGTCACGGTGGAAGTCAGGCCTAAGGCTTTTTGGAGCTGCATGCACCACGTTGGAAGAGACACAGCCACCGCACAGTAGTGTTTAGATGGGGTGCATATTGTATTGCTGCCCACCTATTTTGTAAGCTCGCACGAAGTGAGCACTCCCATTCAGCTCACCTCTCAATCTTTGCGTTTGCACAGCCGCCCGACAAATTCTGCTGGCGAGCAAGAATTTCGCCATTAGGCCCTTGCGGACGCCGTTTCCCCTGCCACGATCTATGTGCATTAAAGACATGCAGATAGCATTTCGGCAAACATGCAGAGCCAGTGGAGCCACCGAGGTCAGTCTTGCGCACATGGAGGAAAAAAAAACTAAGGA
The DNA here is from genome assembly GCF_055824585.1 of Amblyomma mixtum. Lineage (NCBI taxonomy): Eukaryota > Metazoa > Arthropoda > Arachnida > Ixodida > Ixodidae > Amblyomma > Amblyomma mixtum. The sequence continues at coordinate 23,200,509 of NC_143017.1, forward strand.
GGGAGCATGACGTCACGCGGCCAGCGTTCGCAAGCCGAGTGTTTTGAAGTCGTTTTCTCCCTCAGTTTTTCGCTCTCCGAGCCGGTCCTTTATGTTTTGATTTCGGTATGTTTTAGAGCGCGCGTATGCACGACCCGCGGCGCGGGCGTCTACAGCAAGGAAGTTGATCTACAGTTAGTCTGCAGCGCTAATCGGCGCATGCGCGCGCGCAGCGGGGCTAGACTTTACCGCACGCTATCACGTGGTGCGATCACGGGGGGACACACTCTCCTTTTTTTGCTATATCTTTACTTGTTAAGACCAGGCTTCAAGGTTGTCGCCGGACGCTCCCTCCTCAGTTTTTTTTGCCTCCATGCTTGCGCACATCTTCTCGCTGCCGTCTTATGCGGCGGAGCAGCCTGTATCCTCTTCGGTGCATCCATCCACCGCAGCCGTGGAAGGAGCACTCTGCAGTCACCTACTGCTACTGTTAAGGCGTGCTCACACTAGCGGCAAACTTCCCGCAATGGCGCAGCGCTAACGGCTCCGCTGCGTCGCAGCTCCTCGGAATGACGCTCACACTGCGCGGGTTTTCTCGCCGCAGTTGTCTTGGAATGTAGAGAGAGGAGGCGTTGAGGGACCGCTTAAAATCCGCCCAGGAACGGCTCAAAATCCTCAAGTTGGCAAAATCCTCATGCTGGCAAAGCAACCGCCGAGTGCCTCGAAGGACGCCCTCAGCCTCCTCCTCCCCCGACGGGGTCACTGAACTGGGACCGACGTCACGGTTCACGGTCGGCCCCCATTGGATGTTCTCGTCAGCGGCACGGGAAAAATGGCTCCCGGACCATCGCTCTGCGGGACGGCACAGCAGCCTGTCTGCGGGAAAAAAACCGGCTTGTGCGGTAAGCGGCGCGCGGAAAACGTTCCGCGTTACGCGTTTTCCCGCCAGTGTCAGTGCGCCTTTACCCTGGCGATGACTGCGGAATCGTGGCTTGCAGTTTCCGAGCGGTCTTCTCTTCGTGGGCCTGTGGGCACGTAGTCCACGGGCCATGCGAGTCGCCCCAGCGGAGACCTTCATGTCGCCAGCGGCAGGCGGCGGAAGCTTGCCTGGGTGCCTTCGGCGCAACCTTCACTGAAAGACGTTCTCAAGCCGTGAAGGCCAGGAGACTCAATTTAAGGCTTGGAGAATATGGGGACGCACCTTACTTCCTTCCGTTCTGTTTGCTTCGTCACGATGCGTATTCCGTAGTTACCTTAATTAACAAGGGAGGGCCCCTCCGTCGCAGCGACATGAGCGCCACAGGCGGCTCGATTGCTGTGCGCATGAGAAACAACTTTCTCTTGGGCGTAGAAAGCCGTAGCATGTAGATGCTTTGGCGAGCCGCTCCGCTCTCCGCCAGCGGAGCGAATCCTCGTGGTGGGAAAATTCTCCCGCAGCTCGTCCTCTCCTGCCTCGGGAGTTCCTTCCTTGCCCTAGCGTGGGCGAACATTCGTTCGTGACCGTGCTGGTGAGTAAGAAGACCTCGTATCCTTCGCGCATTTTGTGGCTGGTTGATGTCATTGTTCTTGGAGAATAAATGGCTGTTTGTGTGAGCCAGATTGTCGTTCCTTTGTTCCTCCTGAGGGCAAGGCTCGCCGTGGTCGGCGCTCGCTTGGTAGCGCTCGCGACTGCAGGGTGGGATCAGCGCGCGGTTAATCTCTCTATTCGTCTGTAGCGCGGAAAGCTGGGCGAGTTGGTTATGAATTGCCATTATGAAAAACCGCGCGAAAGCCGACGGACGATAAAAGGTGAGACAGACACAGCGCTGTGTTTGTCTCACTTCTTCTCGTCCGTCGTCTTTCGCGTTGTTTTTCAATGTGGCTGTATTCGTGTGCCACATAAATTATTGCGGCCCCATATGTGGCACGGCAAAGTCTTCAAACCTTCAAAACCTCAGCATCTACAAAGAAAAGGTGTTCAGATAATTCCCGTGGACCACCCGCAAAAGAGCGCTTTAAACATCTAATATAATATACATTCTTAATCTTTTTCGACTATCGTCTCGCTAATCGTTCCTGACAAGAAATCAAACAGAACATTTTATTTTTATCTTGTCGGGTTCAAACTTCGTGCTGACATACATGTTCCGTCGAACTAAACTCAGCATTAAACCTACCCTACGAACTGACTACGGCGAGCAGATGCTGTGTCATCGCCTCTCGTTACTTTTGACTAGAGTAGCTGAAAGTGGCTTTGAAATCGCGTCCTTTTCTAGAGCCTGTTTACTGAATTTCCTGAAAGGCTATCTTCTCTTTGTTGCATTCTTAGTGCAATGTAGCATCAAGTGATCCATTCTGTGCTTTGTTTCTGTTCGTTAGCATAGGTCTTGCGGAAACTGCGTGTACGCGTTTGTTACAATTTGCACACAATACCTACACTGCGGAGTTTTGTTTGCTCTTTGCCTTAACATATTCTTAGTTCATATAACCACTTATTGTCTCCCATTCTCATTTGCCGACCGACTGGTTGTATTCATCTCCGTGATTTATATTCTCTGCCTGTTTGTTCCTTGGTTCTGCAATACGTATTATTTGACACACTACCATTGTACCCTTTTACATTTCGCCCAGAAGCCTGTATAGCTCACCAGAGTTTTTTGTTTTGTGTCCTCTGTTATTGACTCCCATTCTCAATTACTTATCGATTGGTTGTATTCATGTCCGTGATTTATATTTTCTGCCTTCATGTTCCTTGATTTTGCTCTTTGTATTACCTGAACAGCTGCCATTGTACCCTTTTGCATTTGGCCGAAAAGTCTGTACAGCTCGCTATAGCTTTTTGTTATGGTCCCCCACATCACTAAAGCTATTCTGACAGTTGACCTCACAAAGGCATTTGACAAGATTCGACACGTTGCCATTTTTCGAGAACTGCAGGCACTACAGATAGGCTCTAATAACTACAAACTACGTTCGCGCCTTTCTCTCGGGCCGCACTGCCTCCCTGCACATAGCTGAGCTGAGCACACCACCTTATACACTCGGCGAGCTTTGAACACCCCAAGGCGCGGTTCACATATATATTGCTCTCACCCCCTAGCTCATAAACTCGCTCTAATCCCACACCTAAGGCATACCTTGTACACTGATGATATTACAGCATGAACCACTCATTACCTGCCATTGCACCAAGACGAAATCCACTGCCTCCATGGTACAATTTTCCTGCAATCTGTGACCTCACTCTTACACACTTCCATAAAAAACAAACTCCACAACAACATATTGTTACGTGCTTAGCACGCACGGGGGGTTATTCACAGAGGGGATCGGTCGGAGCAGGAGGCAAGCAGGAAGCCTACCAGCGTCCTTCAGCTCTTTCTCTTCCTTTCTCTCTGCTGGTCCTTCATCTTCTGCTTCTTCCGTCGAGGTTCTATGGAAGCACGTTACATTTCCCTCCTCGCAGACGAAGCCCGTCGGGCGAGTTAAATAGACCGTCTGGGATGGAATCGCTTGAGGCGGGCTACATGCACCACCTGAGACTGGCGTGACCGTCGACCACTAGCAGTTAGTCGTGATATAACGTAATTAACGTCACTAATGCACTCCAACACAACAAACGGTCCAGTGTAGTGGGATAGCAGTTTCTGACACAGACCACGCTTGCGTAGAGGGGTACACAACCACACAATGTCACCAGGAACATAAGAAACTTCTTGGTGTTGGACGTCGTAGCGGTTCTTGGAACGCTCTTGCGAAGATAAAATTCGAACGCGGGCAAGCTGGCGAGCTTCTTCAGCTCTGCAGAGTGTGGTCGCAAGAGAAGGTTCGTCGTGGATGAAAAATGGTAGAATGGTGTCAAGGCCACAGCGAGGCGAGCGAGCATAGAGCAGGTAAAAGGGGCTGTAGCCAGTTGTCTCATGTTGCGCTGTGTTGTATGCATGAGTAACGAACGGGAGGACGCCATCCCAGTCTTTATGATCTGCAGCGACGTACATAGCAAGCATGGTGGTGAGCGTCCGATTAGTGCGTTCTACCACACCGTTCGTTTGGGGATGATATGGCGTGGAGTGGCGAAAACTGCAGCTGCTGAGGCGAAGAAGTTCTTCAACAACGTCCGCTGTAAATTGGCGTCCACGGTCGCTAATGAGAACTGCAGGAGGGCCGTGCCGAAGAATGACGAAACGAAGTAAGAAGTTAGATACTTCAGACGCTGTAGCAGCTGGTATCGCGGCTGTCTCACAATAACGGGTTAAGTGGTCTACGCACACAAGAATCCATCGATTTCCTTTCGAGGACCGTGGGAAAGGTCTAAGGAGGTCAATGCCAACTTGCTCAAACGGGGCTGTTGGAGGTGTGATTGGCCGCAGTTTGCCAGGTGGACTTGAAGTCGGCAGCTTAAAGCGCTGGCATTGCACACAGCTGGCTACAAAGTGCTGGATGGTTGAACGCATGTTAGGCCAGTAAAATCGTTGCTGTGTGCGGTGGAGTGTGCGTGTCACTCCCAAGTGCCCAGACGTGGCGTCGTCGTGCATCATTTCAAGAACTGTGATGCGTAGGTTTTCGGGTACGACAAGAAGCATGCGTGCTCCTCCAGAAGCGAAATTCTTCTTATAAAGCAAACCGTCGCGAATGCAAAAAGTATTCTTTACAGAATCTTGAGCGGCATCAAACAAAGAGGTTAATGTTTGTTCTTTGCGTTGCTCAGTTCGGAAAACTTGAATATCGGGGAAGGCTTGTGAAAGTGACGCCAAGTATTCATCAAAGTTGTCTGCGTCGTCATCAGTCGTTTGAAGCGGCAAACGGGAAAGACAATCGGCATCTGAGTGTTTACGGCCGCTTTTATGCACCACAGTGAAATTAAATTCTTGTAGGCGCAAAGCCCAACGAGCAAGCCGGCCACAGGGGTCACGAAGACTCACTAGCCAGCAAAGCGAGTGGTGGTCGGTCACGACGGTGAAAGCATTCCCGTACAGATAGGAGCGGAAGCGCTGTACAGCGAAAACAACGGCGAGACATTCTTGCTCAGTAACCGTGTAATTTCTTTCGCTCTTACTCAATGACCGGCTGGCATATGCTACCACGTGCTGATCGTGACCATGGCGTTGTATAAGTACAGCGCCGATACCGATACCACTTGCATCAGTGTGCACTTCAATTGGTGCAGATGGGCAGAAGTGGCGTAGGATGGGGCCCGAGGTCAAAAGAAATTTCAGATGTCGGAAAGCTGCGTCACATTCGCTGGTCCAATTGAACGGTGCATCTTTATGCAGCAAACACGTCAGTGGGTAAGCGATGTCCGCAAAGCTAGCTATAAAGCGTCGAAAGTACGAGCAGAGCCCTGAAAAACTCTGCAGCTCTTTCACTGATTGAGGCACCGTAAAACTTTTGACAGCTTCAATTTTCTTTGGATCTGGTCGAACACCTTCTTTATCAACTAAATGACCAAGAACAATTGTTTCACGGTTCCCAAAATGACATTTCTTGGAACTGAGGATAAGGCCAGCTCGTTCCATGCAATCAAGCACAATATCCAGGCGGCTCTTGTGCTCACTAAACGTTTTGCCAAAAATTACAACGTCGTCCAAATAACATAAACAAATTTGCCACTTAAAGCCACGCAGGATTGTATCCATGAACCGCTCGAATGTTGCAGGTGCGTTACATAATCCGAAAGGCATAACGTTAAACTCGTAAAGTCCGTCTGGTGTCATGAATGCCGTTTTTTCCCTATCTGCAGCGTGCATGGGGATTTGCCAGTAGCCGGATCTCAAATCAATAGAAGAAAAGTATGAAGCGGAGTGCAGACAATCAATTGCGTCATCTATACGTGGAAGCGGGTAGACGTCCTTCTTCGTGGCCGTATGTAAGCGACGGTAGTCAACACAGAACCTCCATGTGCCATCTTTTTTCTTAACAAGGATAACTGGAGCTGCCCAAGGACTTGAAGACTCTCGAATTATGCCTCGCTTTAGCATCTCTTGAACTCGGTCATCTATTACCTTACGTTCAGTGGCTGAGACTCGATAGGGCTTCTGGCGTATAGGAGGTGCGGAGCCGGTGTTGATCGTGTGATGAATACGACTGGTAGGCGGTGGTGTAGAATCGTCTTTGGCAAAGTCGAACACGAACACGTGCTTCAGAAGGAGTTCCACTAGAGTGCGACGCTCGGTTGTGGGAAGAGCCTGATTAATCATAGCCTTAACTTGGGTCTCCATATCTCTTTTCACGTGCTGCTCACTGACAGAGTTGGTTAACGTCGCGACGGAACCTGACACACCTTCCTCGAAACGGGCGAGTTTGAGGCCCCGGGGCAACACAGCTGGCTCTTCAGAGTGGTTCACTGTCCACAGCTCAGTACGGCCTCTCACCACGGGAACGACGCAACGAGGCACGACGATACTCTTCTTAGAGCAGGCGAGTGTCGTAGGCTCTACCACAGCTTCAAAAGATTCGCACTGATTGTGAACAGAGGAAACCCGCACGAATGCTGCGGAGAAAGCTGGTACAATAGTGTCTTCTTCCACCGCAAATGTTCCAAAATCCGGTGTCGAGTTATCCACAAGAGCTGAAAGTAGTGAAGAATTCAAAGCAATTTCTCCCGTACGACAGTCTAAAGTTGCACCACACTCTTGCAGAAAATCAATTCCAAGAATCACGTCATGCGTTGACCGTGGTAGCACTGCGAATTCTGTTCTAAACGTTAGACCACCAATAACAACATCCGAAGCACACACACCAAGTGGAACAAAAGGTTCACCACCGACACCACGAAATAACGCTGCACAGTCACCACTAAACATAACTTTCCTACCTAAACGGTTCTTAAACCTCAAACTCATAACGGATACGGTAGCACCAGTGTCCACAAGAGCCATTGTTTTCACACCATCAATAAACACTTCCAGTTTGTTCTTCAACATAAACACGGGCAGAGGTATATTGGACGTCATCGACTCGCCGGCGGCCTCACCTCCATTGGCCGCGCCTCCTAGTTTCCCGGAGGCGGAGGGGATGCACGACGTCGAGGAGAAGGTGACCGCCGTTGGCGCTGAGGTGGCGGCGTCACACTGCGGTCAGATGCAGGTGATGAACTCCGCAAAGTGCTCGGACGGTATGGGTCCCAAGCGGACGTTGAGGGTCGCTGCGGCGCGGTGTGCACTTGTCCGTAAGTAGGCGCTGGGGGTTGGCAGTCTTGAGAAGTCGGGAAACGACGGCGGCAATATCTAGCGATATGCCCTGCAATGCCACACCGGTAGCACAAAGGTTGAGAGCGCCAGCGACCGCCATAAAAGTCCTGGCGAACAAAGTCGCGACGTTGGCTGGAGCCAGGATCTCGCTGCTGACGAACAACGTCTTCTGGGTAGGTGGGCCTCCTTTCCGCCGGCTGGTGGCCATAACGTTGGGCAATGTTCCGATCGTTCATGGGCAAAGTGCCGTTAGGTTGAGCCCACGGAGTCGACCGGGCGGCAACATCTTCCTCCGGTGCAGAACTGTGCCGCAGATATTCTGTGCGGCAGAAGGTGTCCCGGGATCTGGACAATTCCTCGCGCACAATCTCTCGAATCATATCAGCCATAGAATTTGGAGGACAGGCTTCAACACTGGCTATAGAGGTGACATTGGCCAATCTTCCGAATTTAGGGGTAATTCGACGCAGCTTAAGAGCTTCAAATGTTCTGCAATGTTTTATAACGTCAGCGGTGGTGCTCAGGCTCTCTTTACTAATCAGGAAATTGTAAACACCTTCCGCAATTCCTTTTAGAAGGTGGCCGACTTTGTCTTCTTCAAGCATACTGGAGTTAACTAGCTTGCATAACTTTAAGATGGCTTCGATGTATGCCGTGCAAGTTCTCCGGGTACTTGCGCGCGGTAAAGCAATGTCTGTTCCGCACGCTTCTTCTTTGCCGATTCATCCCCAAAATTTTTCTTGATTTCGGTCGTAAAGGTTGCCCATGAACTCAGTGTATCCTCATGATTGTCGAACCAGTCAAGGGCAGTGGCGGCAAGGAAAAACACCACGTTAGCCAGTTTGGTAGCAGCGTTCCAGCGATTGTATTTGCTCACCCGCTCGTAGTGTTTCAGCCACTCGTCAACGTCCTCTTCAGGTTTTCCAAAAAATGTGCGGGGCTCTCGGTAATGTGGCCAGTTGTTCGCTGTGGATGTCCCGGGTTGCTCGGCATTGTCGTCTGCAGGCATGTCCGATGGCAGTGGTGGGAGGCCTGCGAGTCTACGGCTCCTTCGGTAGATGGAATGCTCCGTGGTCGATACCCGGCACCTCTCACCACAATACAAGCATTCCTTGTACTGGAAGAAAAATACAATAGTTTTACGGATTTCTACACGGATGGATCAAAAACAGATGTTTACGTAGGAAGCGCACTGGTACGAGGGAATTCGGAGAAAACAATAAGACTTCCACAGTGCACATCCATCTTTACTGCAGAAAGTTACGCAATCTGTATGGCCATAGAAAAGATAGTGAACGAGAACCTCCCAAACAGTATTATTTATACAGACTCGTTAAGTGTAATTACAGCTCTACACTCTGGAAACGCTATCACTCCTATACTTGGTGACATCATACCCGACATAGTAACAGCCACAGCTCGAGGACAAAACATAAAACTCTACTGGGTACCTAGTAATGTTGGAATAACAGGCAACGAGAGAGCAGATTTGTGTGCTGCTATGGCTCGTGGAAAGGAAATTAAAAAGGTAAGTATACCCTGTAATGACTGCATGAAATCAATAAGAAAGGAAAGTAAGGAAAAAGTGGCAGTCGCCTTGGAACACTAAAGTAGAAAATAAACTGCACTTGGTAAAACCCGTTTTAGGTGAATTTAAGTCGTGTGTGCACTAGGAACGTTTTAAAGAAGTTATCTTATGCCGTCTTCGAATAGACCACACGCACCTTACACACTCCCCGCAGGGGGGCGTCTGCAGCATGCAGACGTTGGTGAGTGGCGACACCACGGGGTTAACCCGAGCATCCGCAGGGACATCCCCGCTGCGGGATGATGGTGAACAATGCGTCACCACGGACCCGAGCATCCGCGCTTAGCCGTGCGTGGCATCGCCGTGTCCGGGCAAAAGGGGATCCTGGTGGTTGAGCCAATGCCGAGTGTTCGGACCCTTAAGGCCCCTTGGCGGAGGCAACACACCACTTTGGCCCCAGCTTCCTGTAGACGGCACCTCCGGCCTGACCCGACCGGGGGAAATCGGCAGTCGCCTTTTCCTATACTCCCCTCTATCTTTCACTTTCCTATCTCTTTCTTACAGCTCTCCTGTCTCCTCCTCTCTTCTTGTTTTTTTTCTCACTTTTCATAGGTGGCTATGGTTAACCTTGTGTGGCCAACTACCCGGAGTTGTGCCATATTTGGTTATAGTTCAGGTGTAGAGCTGGCGTTGGCAGGACTTGCTTTCAAGTTCCTGTCCCGTCCTCTTGTTGGGCTCCATAGTGGGTGGCTGGCATCATGACTGAAAAACTTGAATTTTTTATGGCTCCCCCACTTTCCTAACCTGATCGCTCTCACAAGAGAGGGCGGAACGAAACAGATGTTTTTTTTCCAGAAAAGAAAAGTGAGTTTTCCTAAATACCATGCCATCCATAGTGAAGTAGAAGATAAGCAAGCAAGAATCCTGTCCCTGTTCTTAGTATCAAAGTGTTTGACAGAAGCCTTGGGTATTGGCTACAAGGTATCAAAAATGGCCAGCGGTGACTTACTGCTCGAACTGCGAGACAGCATCCAGCACTCAAAACTCGTAAACATTGTGTCTGTTGGAGATATTCCTGTATCCGTGACTTCACACCGATCTTTGAACACCGTCCGGGGCGTGATATCCGAAAATGATTTTGTCCACATCACAGAAAAAGAGATGCTCGAAGGTCTGAGTGACCAAGACGTGGTAGACGCTCACAGAATCAAGATCCAGAAGGATAATAAGGAAATAGACACAAAACACATGATCCTGACGTTCAACACTAGCACACTGCCCGACACAGTAGAAGTAGGATATCTGAAAGTTAACGTAAGACCATACATTCCCAACCCTCGCCGATGTTTCAACTGCCAAAGGTTCGGCCACGGCTCACAAAGTTGCCGCGGTCGGAAAACGTGCGCGAAGTGCGCCTCGAAAGATCATTCTGATCAATGTGACGCAGCCCCGCACTGCGCAAACTGTGGAGACCATGCAGCATACTCCAGGGCGTGTCCGTCCTGGAAAAAAGAAAAGGAGATAATCACCATAAAGACAAAGGAAAACATTTCATTTCAAGAAGCGAGAAGGCGTTTTGCACTCACCAACTCATTCTCCTTCACTGCAAAATCAAACTTCGCCGATGTGGTGCGTGGGCGCGGCGCACCACACCAGGCTTCGGCACCCGTCCAGGTCACACGCAGTGAGCCTGTGGCGGGGCCATCCGCGCCCAAAGGTGGAGCAGCTAACGCTACTCCGCCAAGTCCAAGTCAGGCTGCGCAGACCCCCGGGTCGGCGGGCCTCAAGACCTCGTCCCGCAGGTCGAGGTCAAACTCGAAAGTGAACGTGCCTTCTACACGTTCGCCCAGCGCCTCCGCAGAGGCGATGAACACGACCCCGGGCAGCCCCGCGCCGTCCACTTCGGACGGTCGGCGGAGCTCCCTGGATCGGTCAAAAAAAGACAGCCCCCGAGTCACGGGACCATAAACCACTTGATCTAGTTCTTCACTCGATACAAACACAAAAATAAGATGGCTTTCATAATACAATGGAATTGTAGAGGACTTTTAAACAATTACAGTGGCATAAAAGACATACTAGGAGCACACGCTCCTGTCGCCTTATGTCTACAAGAAACAAATTTAGGTCCCCAAAAAAATAACTTTCTTAAGAATTACACTGTTTTCCGCCGCGATCGGGAACAGGCGAGCCGATTATCGGGAGGCGTAGCCATCATAGCGAAAAACGGTGTCCTGGCTCGAGAAATCACACTCAAAACAAAACTTGAAGCTGTTGCGGTCAGTGTCGTCAACCATAAAACAATTTCTATCTGTTCTGTATATATTCCACCACACTTTACATTAACAGTCCACGATTTACAAGAACTTTTCAATGAACTTCCAGAACCGTATCTAGTAGTTGGGGACTTTAACGCTCACTTCCCTTTTTGGGGAAGCGAGCACTGTGACTCTAGGGGTGAAATAATTGAAGATTTTATCCTCACAAATAATGTATGTCTTTTAAATACAGAAAAAGCCACATACTGCTCCCCTACCTCAGGGAAAATGACCTTTTTAGATTTGTCGTTTAGTTCACTTTCTGTTTTTAACGATTTTAACTGGGACGTCATTGACAATCCATATGGCAGCGATCACCTCCCTGTACTAATCCCATTAACATCCACACCGGAAATAATCCCCACAAGGCCACGGCGCTGGAAGCTTCACCTCGCCGACTGGTCACTTTTTAGAGCAAAGGCAACTTTAGAAGATATAGTTTTAGAAAAACGCACCATCGACCAGATAAACGAAAAGTTCACTAATTGTATCATAACTGCCGCACTCACAGCTATTCCTCAGTCGTCAGGAGTGGCGCGACAAAACCATAAAGTATGGTGGACAAAAGACTGTAAAGAAGCGAAAAAACAACAAAACAGAGCTTGGGTTAAATTCCGTAGGTATCCGACGCATGAAAATCTCCTAAATTTTAAAAAGGCAAAAGCTAAAGCTCGGTATGTCCGTCGCAGTGCCGAAAAAGCTTCATGGCAGAATTATGTTTCAACTATCAGCAGTCAGATCCCATCTAAAGAAATGTGGTAGCAGGCTCTAAAAATAAACGGCAACTTTTCACCATTCACAATTCCTTTTTTAACAACACCCGGAACACAAACAAGCATAGAGGAACAGGCAGACATATTGGGGGAACATTTCACTCCAGTTTCAAGTTCATCACACTACACGCAGTCCTTTTTAAAACACAAAAATACAGCTGAAAAACAGAGGCACCCAACAACTGGAGGTGGAAATGAAAAATACAATAGTCTAATTACCCTCCAAGAAATCAACAGAGTACTGTCTGCCGGAATAGAAACTGCTCCAGGACCCGACCATATACATTATGAAATGCTTGCACATCTTTCTGAGCCTGTCATAGAAGCACTTTTAAGATTCTTCAACACAGTTTGGATGCCAGGGAAAATGCCTGAAGCCTGAAGAAAGCTATTATTGTACCGTTTCTTAAACCTAGTAAACCCCCAACCTCTCTTAGCAGCTATAGACCCATAGCCTTAACCAGTTGCCTCGCCAAATCCTTCGAAAGTGTCCTAAATATAAGACTAACCTTTGTTCTTCAATCCTGTGAACTGCTTGATATCCATCAGTGTGGATTTAAAAAAGGATGCTCCACTACAGATCACCTAGTCCGTCTCGAAAGTACAGTCAGAGAAGCTTTTATACACAAACAACACTGTCTTAGCGCCTTTTTTGATTTAGAAAAAGCATATGATACAACCTGGAGGTTCGGGATCCTCCAGGACTTAGCTGAGCTCGGCATCCGTGGCAGACTGCTGAGCTCCATTAAAGACTTTTTGTCTAACCGCTCATTTAATGTCCGCCTAGGCTCGACCCTTTCGAGGGACTTCATTCAGGAAAATGGAGTTCCTCAAGGGTGCATTTTAAGCACAACTCTCTTTGTTGTAAAAATGAATTCTATTAGAAAAATATTACCAAGGTCCATTATGTATTCCATGTATGTTGATGATCTTCAGATAGCGTGCACATCTTCCAATATATCCACATGCGAACGACAAGTACAGCTTACAATCAATAAAATGGCAACATGGGCAGACAAGAATGGTTTCCAGTTCTCACCACAGAATACAGGGGCCTTACTTTTTTCACTCACACGAGGCTTGCACACAAATCCAACATTACACCTAAACCAAACCGAGCTGCCTTTAAAAAAGGAACACAAATTTCTAGGCATCACTTTCGACAAAAAACTTACTTTCCTGCCTCACATAAACGCACTGAAAAAGAAGGCGTCGCTAGCACTGAACATACTGAAAGTCCTTTCACGCAAACACTGGGGTTCTGATCGGGTATGCCTTCTACAGATTTATCGCTCTGTAGTACGTTCCAGTCTAGATTATGGTTGCATAGTGTATGGATCAGCAAGGCCATCGTACTTGAAGCAAATGGATCCTGCGCACAATTTGGGATTGCGGCTTTCAACTGCTGCATACAGGACGTCACCCATAAAAGCCTGTACGTAGAAACTAATGAACCACCACTTGCAGACAGAAGAACAATGCTCACATGCTCATACATTTTAAAGATCCGTTCACAGCCTAAACACATCTGTTACCCACTCGCTACAAAGTGCCCATCCCGAACACTATTTACCAACAGACCCCTCGCAATCAGGCCACTTCTTCTCCGCTTTGAAGAGAAATGCCAAGAACTAGATATAATGGGCACATTGCCTAATATTGCCCGCAAACGTGATCCACTCCCGCCTTGGTACTGCCTACCATCTGTGTGCGACTTCACATTAACACAATTTCGGAAAAAACATACACCGCATGAAAGATATTACAAGAGTATTTAGCACTAAACGAAAAATACGGAAAATACGAAGCATTTTATACTGATGGATCAAAATCATCACAATATGTCGGAAGTGCTGTCGTTCAGACTAATTGGGAAAAAGTAGTACGCCTGCCTGAGTGCGCATCCATTTTCACCGCCGAGTGGTACGCAGTCTCGGTGGCTGTAGAAAAAATAATAAATGAGAACATTCAAAACAGTATCATTTACACTGATTCTCAGAGCATACTAACCTCACTTCACCATAGAAATGCAGTGACACCACTAATTGGTGACATCATACACAACATAACAAGCGCCACAATACAGGGACAAGACATAAAATTTTGCTGGGTTCCCAGTCACATTGGAATCACCGGCAATGAGAAGGCAAATGAATGTGCTGGAAAAGCTAGGAACAAAGAAATAAAGAAAGCGTATATTCCCTACAAAGATTGTATGAAGCTGGTGCAGTGCAAATTAAGAAATAAATGGCAGTCGCAATGGAATATTGAAAGAAATAATAAGCTACATTTAGTAAAACCCATTCTAGACGAATGGAAATCATGCTCACACCAAAAACGATTCATCGAAGTTATTTTATGCCGTCTCCGTATTGGACACACACATCTCACCTACAACTTCCTGCTAACAAGCAAAGACAAACCTGTTTGCGAGCAATGCGGACATGAACTTACCGTAAACCACATACTACTATCATGCACAAAACTTGAATCATTAAGGAAAAAATATTTTGCTACATTTTACAAAGAACATATCCCATTTCATCCAGCGTTGATTTTAGCTGAACATGCACCCGTTAGTATGCTTGATGTTTTTAGCTTTTTAAGGGAAGCCGGTGTTCTTCAAAACCTGTAATGTTCTGACCCTGTGCTTCTCTACTTAGAACGATACACCTCAGCCACTTTCTCAGTCCTGAGAAGGAGGCTGAGGTTTTTATGAGTAGTTGGGGGCCTCGAGATCCTTGGCAAACTAAGGATGTCCACGGAGGTTAACCAACTTTTATAAGCTTCTGCAAACAGCCATTTCTAAAAAGTTTGTATTTAATCAGCCAGGTAATAAAAATAACTTTTAGGCCCTTTACACCACCGTTTTTATCAACTTTGTTTTCACACTCTGCTCAAGACAATTTTTCCATACCTTGTTCTTGGCGCATGATAGCCTTAGCTGCTTTTGCGCCAATAAACCCAACACAACACAACACACAACGCACCTTACACACAACTTTCTCCTTACAAAAAAAGACAAACCTGTTTGCGAAGAATGCGGAGATGAACTTACGGTTAACCATAGTTTAATCTCTTGTGTTAAACTTGAAAAACTGATAAAAAAGTACCTTAGTCAATTTTATAGAGAATGCATTCCTTTTCGTACAACACTGCTCTTAGACGATAATGCCATTGTTAACATTCCTTCTATATTTAGCTTTTTAAAAGAAGCAGGCGTACTAGAAAAATTATAATTATTCAACCACTGGCTCACTCTATTGCATGATACACCTCAGCCACTTTCTCATTCATGTGAAGAAGGCTGAGGTTTTTATTTTATCGGTTGGGATCCTCGACATCCTTGGCAAGCCAGGGATAGCCACTGAGGCTACCTAACCTTTTTAAAGCTTTTACCATTAGCTATTGCTAGATCTCGTCTTCTCCGTTATTACTAGGTAGTTAAACTTTTTAGGCCCTTTACACCACTGATCACGTTCCACATTTTTGTTAAGTTCCGCAGAAAACATTTTCCATAACTTGTGCTTGGCGCATGATGGCCTTAGCTGCCTATGTGCCATAAAACCCAACACAACCCAACTCATTTCTCTGATGGAGAAATTGAGGAAACTCTTCAATTAGCAGCTGACACCATCCCTCTCACGCGTCATCAATCGGGCTCGCATTCTCCCCCTCTAAATCCGCGCTTGTCCTCATAAGACCGAAATCTGCCGCTAACTCGCCCATTCAAGTCGCTTTACAAGGAACCCCAATCCCCGTCACCCCACCCTCCGTATCCTTGGCCTTTACTTGCAGGATTCCCGACAAAGCACTCAAAGCCTCCACGAAATCCGTCTTGCGACTTCTACGCCGCGTATCCTCTCTGCACAAAGGTTTAGATGAAGCGGACAGCATGAAAGTAGTGCATGCTTTTACACTTAGCCGCATTATTATACGCCACCCCATATCTTAAGCTGAACCGCATGGAAACAGAGCGAGTGAACGCCATGAATCGTCTAGAAACAAAGGTAGCCTTAAACCTACCTCCAGCACTTGCACAGCCAAACTTCTTGAACTAGGCATGCATAACACCTTTCATAAACTAGTAGACGCGCACCTTCGGACGCAGTATCTAAGACTTGCCGCGAGCGCAACTGGCAGGCGTATCCTCGCTTCCCTTCGCATCAACATTTCCGCTAATCAGTCATACCTTGTAGCCATTCCTCGACACAGTCATGCCCTTCCTCGTTCTTAAACCCCTTTCTCGGAGCCTTCATCCCCAGTGCCACATCCCTCGCCGCACTGCTCCCGCTAAGCCCTTCATAAGTATTACGGACAAGCCCAGGAGACCGTTTGGGTAGATGCCGCGTGCACAGCGCGTGAAGCTGTAGCACTTGGTTACAATCCAGCCCTAGCACAGCCCCTCACACACCGCGTTCCCTCGGGCTCTACGCCTGAGGAGGTAGAGGAAACCGCCATCGCCCTAACCCTTGTACATTGAAATGCAAACTACACATTTAGCGACTCCAAAACAGCTCTGTTCAACTTCGCGAGAGGCAGGATTCACGCCCCTGCTTGGGAGTTGTTGAGCCTCCCCCCTCCCCCCCCCCCCCCAAAAAAAAAAAATAAACTTACCACAATGGGTAGTGCTGCAGTGGGTGCCAGCTCACTCTGGGAATCCAGGAAACGAGGCTGCCGATAAACTGGCCCGAGGTTTGATTTGCCGGGCTCAGGACGGCATCTGTCCAGGCTTCTCGAGAGAAGGGGGCGCACACCTTTGCAGAGCTCACGCAAATTCCCCGCTTGGACCGTCGGACTTACCCTCCTCCACATCCCTCCCATACCCACTCCCAACAGATCCTCCGGAGACGCCTCCAGCCCCGCTCTCTCTCATCCCCTCAGCTGCTATCTCTCTACTGTGGCACCTCCCCTGCATGCACCCTGTGCGGCGACCCTCACGCCACACTCTCCCACATCCTTTTCGGCTGCCCTGCTGATCCTCCCCCGCAGAGACAGCCCGCGTTATCAAGTTGGGAGGACTGGGAGGTCGTGCTCTCGTCTCTGGACCCGACATCGCAACTTGCTGCAGTGATTCGGGATGCAGACGTCATGAACAAACACCAAATGAACGTTCCGACGTAGAGTGGGACCATGCAGTGCTCCAGGGACCCAAGGGAGGGTCTAAGGACACTTGCCTTAACAAAGCTTTCGCTCTCTATGTCCTATCTCTTTTGTTCGGTCGGGGGAAATAAAGAGTGATTGATTAATTGATTGAATACAATGTTTGCAGCCACCTTCGAGATAATTCTAAGAACTAGAGATAACTTTAGCTGTCTACCGGAAGTGCGACATAATCTACACTTACCAAACCCCTAACCCCACTTCCGCTTATTTGAAATGCTTCGCTAATTGACTGCGGACTGGAACCTCAGCTCAGAAATAAAACTTGTTGTCGACGTTATACTTAATTCCAGCTATACTCTCCTCCACAATGCGTTCCAATACTCGCTATATAAGTCATGAATAACAATCGCGGAAAGCATGTCTAAATCTCGTTGGGCGTTTATTTGTATTTTAGTACCTTTGTCAATCGCTTGAATTCCCTTTATTGCGTTGTAATTTAGTACTCTGCTTTAGAATGGCGCGCACTAATCTCTGGCTTACAATGCCACATGAGCCTTTTATGTGAAGAAGAGTCATTTGCAGCGGCCACTTCTGCGTCATAGTTTCGTTAATACACTGCTTTCCTACAGATTTTCCTCCAAACGCGTGTCTACCCAGAAACCATTTATTCAGAATCTGTTCTTTCAACTGTCCCAGTACTTTGATTTCCTCTATCTGTGCCTGCAGCTCTAGATATTTTAATAGTTTACATCGCACGTATAAAATCGTTATCTTGATATGTCTGCACCAGTCAGTGCTCAATTTGTCTACTTTACGATTTCATAATAATCTCCTGTGCAGCCAATCATCCGACAGCTGCTCACTATGAGGGGCTTACTCTATTCCCTTAAACACTGCCTCCTTACTTCGAGGTGCCAGCTTAATACTCAACCCCTTGCGTGGGGCATCACGCCTGCCGCACGGAATTCCAGCCAATTTTCCAACTCACGTTTAAAATTCTTGGATCCAGATCTGAAGCTCCGGCTTCCATCCGACCTACCAAGACGTGAAGAAACTTTGCTGTCTCGCCTCTGGCTTGGTGTAGCTTTCACTAACCATTAGTCTCTCTTAATACGTAGGGCTGATAGCCCTGCATGTGCCATCTGCTGGTATGACGAGACTATGTCCCACATTCTTTGTGACTGCCCTGCCTACAGCGACGAAAGGCAGTCATTCAGCCGTGCGCTGGAGCGTCTAGATCCACGCCCACTGACGGAAATAAAGATTCTCGGCCACTGGCCGCGGCGATCGTCGCCGGTGAACGCCTCCACCGCTTCTTGCGAACTTATGGCCTGCATGAAAGGCTGTGACTTTAACGAAAGCTGTCTTTTCATGGTGACTTGAATTTTCTGCTACTCTCTCTTCGCTTTCACTTTTTAATCCCCTCATCCCTTTCCCCCCATGTAGGGTAGCAATCCGATTATTCTTCGTGTTAACCTCCCTGTATTTCCTCTTCTGCCTCCTCCTCGTCAAAAACATTTTACTGAGTCCAGTTGCAGTAATGTTAGGAATTCTTTCCAGCACTTTATTCTCGTCCAGTTTCCCCTAGCTAGACTATTCGCGTTCAGTCGTCACCTTTACAGCATTGGTTATCTGAGGAACTGCCCTTCCATTAACTTAAGCTTTCTCACTAATTCAGGCACTGATAAAGTGGAAAACAACACCCTCCTTTATTTCTTCCTCATTTTGCACAAAATCATATTCTCGGCCTTCCTACCCAAGTAATTCAAATGATGCGGAAATTCCATCGGGCCGTCTGTTTCCTTTTTCCAAACCTCCATCCTTCACCCTAACCCTTTACCTTATTTTTCCAACCTGTGAGCTCTTCGACGTGCTACTGGCGTTCTCGGTACAGTCTCATTTTGAGATCACTGATTCCTGCCCCAGCCTCGTCTTCTGGCTGCCCTGTTCTTCCCTTGATGCCCGTCTCTGAGTTCAGTTGCTGTTTAATATCTGCATTCCGCCAGCTTCGAGCAATTCCTTTGAAGGGCCATTCGAGTTCGCCGGACGATTCGCGAATGGTGGCTAGCACAGGTGTAGCTGCGATGCGATATAACCGGCGCCTGCGATGACTGTTGCAGAAGCTTGAAGGTGTCTCTGTCACCTATAGCAACGTGTGCTTGAAGCGCGGCATCTAAGAGTTGCGTCAAGAGGAGATGAAGAAATGATGAGGAAGGATCAAAGCAATGAGCCTGCTTTCGAGCTATCAAGCGAAGGCTGCTCGCCGACAGTGGTTCAGCGGTCCAAAAGACAAATACCGCTCTCTAAAGCAAGAGAAAAGGGTCATGGAGGACCAGGGGCATTATTACGGCAGCAGCAGTTGCAATCCAGCACGACGGCATCAAAAACACGGCCGTCTCGGAGACAGCGTTCATCGAGCTTTGATGTGCCCACATTTTATTGGGACGATACTATTGTTCTGACATTTCGCGCTCTCCCGACATACAAAGGAAACAGGTTGCTTGTTGTCGTTGTAGTAAAGAATGCGGCCAATGCAATGTCTATCAAAGACTCCGTCATCGAAGATATGGGACAGAAAAGAGAAAGAATCTGCTGCAGTCATACCGACAGCAAATTCCAGACGCA
The DNA here is from genome assembly GCF_055824585.1 of Amblyomma mixtum. Lineage (NCBI taxonomy): Eukaryota > Metazoa > Arthropoda > Arachnida > Ixodida > Ixodidae > Amblyomma > Amblyomma mixtum. The sequence continues at coordinate 23,220,007 of NC_143017.1, forward strand.
AAGGGGCCGCCGCTACCAGCGAGGAAGATCAAAGTGGCGTGTCTGCACTTCTGCAGTGCCGCCAACTGTGACGCTTCCGAGACCGTTTTGCACGGGCCTAGTAATTCCCGAGCATCAGAGGGATGTTTCTCTTCAGTATTGGACCTGCAATGGGGAGAAATGAAATGAGATAAGCATGCAACTGATACCACTTCTCTTCCCACCTCTCTATCGAGACGTGACGAAGGACTGAAAGTGAGAGCACGACTCGATATGAAGACCAGGGCTTCCGGCATGCGATGGAGGTTGCCATCAAATCGGAGGAGACAACTCGCGCTTGAGACACGAGCACGTCAGAGCTCTGCCGTCGCCATAATGTTAGCATCGCGAACAAAGAAATATTGGGACACGCGTTGGCTACGCTACTAAGCTGCTACGCATGATTACTGACCTGAATTAAAGTTGTTCATGCTTACTTTATTTCTGTCTCCATTTTTTCATTGTTATTTTTTCGACTCTTGTGGTTAAATATCTCAGCAGTTCTTTTCGCTTATCACACCACTGCCGCACGCGCACCACTGTATAAAGTACTTGTGTATGCTGCACTTACTGTATTTTGTTCTCCTAGGGGTTTCTAAAAAAATAGCTCGTACATCTATGTTTGTGTTTAAATGACTGGTAAAGAACCTTAGGGAGCAAACACGATGGAGAAAACCCCAATACTCAACCATCCGCTCAGTTTTAAACAAAATTCACTCGTAGAGTTACTTCACGTCTGCGACAACATCCCGAAGCTGACAGCACAGAACGTAGGTGGGAACAAGCGCTGTTTTGGGAAGAGTTGCATCCATGGGCAGGCCCATAGCCCAAAAGTGCCAGGTCTGTCTCAAAACGGTCTCGATGCGTTTGTTGAGGTATTAGCGGGGTCGCAGCGGAGCACCAGACAGAGACGACCAGCGTGGCAGGCTTCTAGTTCCGGACTGCGCGTGTCGGGCGTGCGCTCCGAGCACGCGCTGTCGTTCTTTATTTTCTTCTGTCGCGGGAACGCCGATCGCAGCGCCTGCGCTTTATAGCGTCGCCGGGCGCTACAGGGCCCCCGCCTAGACGGAACGTCGAAATATACGCGCCGACGGGGCAGAGATGGAGTAGCCACGGCAGGCAAGCAGGCAGCTGGAGTAACAGTGTCCCCACGGGGTCGCTACAAGGTCCGGTAAGTTCATGTCGGGGGCCGGGAAGAGCTGTCGGGTGGAGTGCACGGGCTCAGGTGGACGAGCCTGGCTGCTGCGCCACGGGCGAATGATGCAGGGTGCCGAGCAGACAACGGACATGGGAGCAGGGGAGGCCATGGTCGGGCCGTCACCGACTGTAGTGCTGCCCGCGGACACAAGTGTCGTCGGTGTGGGGACGTTGGAGCTGGTGTCGGTGGGAATCCGGCGCGCCGAGTACGTCGGCACAAGCGCTGGAGTGGGCGAAACGGCTCCGTGGCCTGACAGCAGCTGTGTTTTGACCATCGACATAGCGGCGACAGCTGTGACGATGCCGGAGCAAGTTGCTGGGCTCAATGCCAGGTGCTTGGGCGAAGCGGGAGTGACAGTCCGGAGCGACTGGCCAGTGCTGATGCGCGTGTGGGCACGGTTGGCTGTAGGTGGCTGCCAGGAGGTTGTGGCAGTGACATGCCGTGGAGCTGAGACTGCTACATCAGACGGCTGGCTGACAGCAACAGGCACAGCTGGTGGTTGGACAGTTGCTGCACTACTCGGTGTGGGTAGCTCGACCATTCGGTGCCGAGGGTGGCTCAAGTCAGGCACCAAAGCAGACGCTTGCTGCAGCGGTGTCGAGCTGCCAGGGTCAGAATCCGAGAAGCAGTTGATCGTACTGAGGGCTTGGGGTGGGGCCTCTTGGGCAGGCGGTGTGGTCGCCAGGGTAGTGGGGCTGGTATGTGGCATATGCTGCGGTGGCGGCGGCACCCTCACAGCAGAGGTCTGAAGAGCTGTTGGCGGTAGTGACGAGGTAGATGGGGATGCCGGAAGCCTCGGCACGGCTGCTGCCGCAGAGTTGTCCTTGGCTGCAGGAGGCTCTGGCGACAATGCCACTGAAGCACAAAGAGGCAGGGCCAGAGACGCGGGTACGATAGTAGTGGGAGAAGGACGCGAGGCGAAGCTCGTGCGGATCCCACCTGGTGTGGCGTCGAGAGAGACAGCCGGGCTGGAGACGCTGGACGGGAGTGGCGGCGATGCGGCGAGGGGCTGCTGAGGCGGGCCGGGTTCTGATGAAGGCTGCGTGGGCGCGAGCGAGGCCGGTGCAGGGCCAGAGGCTGGCGGCGGCGAAAACGGGTCCGCTGCGTCGTAGAGCGGCGGCGGAACGTAGTAGGCGCCGAAGTACGCCAAGACGGCCGCACGCAGCGCATCGTATGGCTGGCCGCCGATGGCAGAGCAGGTGAGCCGACGCAGGAGGTCGGCCGGGAGGATGTCACAAAGGACTTCGTGTTTGAACGGCTGGATGGTGATGCCGTTCAGGTACATCGCAGCCTCCAGTTGGGCGAACCACCCGCCAACGCCTGCAGGCCGGAACGCCGGGAGCGGCGGGTCGAAACTGGGGTGCTGCCAGTACGCCATGCTGGAACGCCGCTGAGATAGAAGGCACGGTTCGCCAGGTCACCACTGTTGAAGATTTTGCAGGGTCGCAGCGGAGCACCAGACAGAGACAACCAGCGTGGCAGGCTTCTAGTTCCGGACTGCGCGTGCCGGGCGTGCGCTCCGAGCACGCGCTGTCGTTCTTTATTTTCTTCTGTCGCGGGAACGCCGATCGCAGCGCCTGCGCTTTATAGCGTCGCCGGGCGCTACACGTTCTTGCGCTGCGCCAACTGGAAACTTTAATAGGTTGCTTGTTCCCGAAAAAAAAACCCCTTCACGTCAATGAAATCTACTGTTGCAGGCCGCGAGATCTGCCGACAGAACCCCTACTTAAAGAACTCGCTTTCTTCCTCCACATCAAATTTATTCATTCCGGTTACTACTATATATTCACCTTAACAGAGTGAATGCCACTCTACCTTACGGACCTGCCGTAATATGTCCTCTGAGAACAAAGAGAAAACTTGTACCTATCATTCAGACCAACTGTGGAAAAGAGAAATTATATCTGAGAAAGAAAAGAAAACTTGTACCTATCATTCAGACCAACTGTGGGAAAGAGAAATTAACTTTTCAGATACCATTTGTTTTCAACCAAACTCCACTAGATAGGGAATACTCGACGTCAGCAAAGGCATTTAAAAATATTATAAGGTATATTTGAATGATTAAGCTCTATAGTTTCGTTGATTACACTGGATGTTGTTGATTTTTTTCGCAATATGTGAAAACGCATAACGAAAGGGTGAAAACATATGGAACTGGCTGACAGCTGCCGTATGTAATATCCTAGAATGGCGATTTTCCGAAAACGATCGCTCTGCTCTTGCAAGAAAAAGTAAAACAACTAACCATCTTCGAACTATGTAATGAGACGACGGATAAAATCGCCGATTCCGGGTGCGGACGGAGCACCACGGGACCCGACGTCATTGTCAATGGCTCCTCCTTGCCACCGGTCGGAGCAGGCTTCGTAAGCCGAATATAGGACGCGTCTTTTCCTCTCAGTTGCTTTTGGCTGTCTGCAGCGATTCTATTTACGCCCCCATCCTGGAGTATGTTTACTCCCTTTGTTAGTCTCTATTATTGGTATTTTCGCATATTTTATTAGGCTTAGGCGCTTTTGTGTGGATAAATTTGAGTGTTTGGCTGGTGGCGTCAGCTGCCTGTTCCTATTGTTGCTGTTGTAGTTGTCAGATGCGGTCAGAAGAGCTACTACTGGGGCTAGTTGGAAGTACATTGGTGAGGGTATTGCTGACCCCTAGCGCTCACTAATACCCTCACGGATGGGGTACCTTCATCGCCCTTAGCACGGCAGCGCGAGGATTGTGATGAGGGCTGTGTTTTAGGGAAATTTCCAGTCCATCCACTACGTCGTCTGCTTTTGCGGTCCGCCGTATGCATGCTGGGCTGCTGCCTGCGGTACGCGTGGAAGAAGCCGAGCCATTGAGGTCGAGTCAAGTGAGACGCAGTCGTCGCCCAGTCATCACGATTTCATACGTCCTCCAGATGAGCCTTAAAAGCGGGTTAAGGACAGCGGGCCGGATCGTTGGGGGTCCACTCAGACCACCTACACCGTGACGTAAACGTCACTCCTCGGCGTTACCAGGAAGACTTCGTTTCCAGTTGGACCCACACAGGACGCTCACGCCCTGAGGAGTGACCATTGCGTCATGTGCTGCGTGGTCCACGCGGCTCGTCAGCCATCCGGTACGTTCGTCTGAACTCACCTTAACCCCCTGACACGCTATGCAGACAATTGTTTAATGCAAACCCGCAGGCTTTCCTGAGATTGGGTTGCATCTATCAGTAATTTGTTTTGTTTCAGGCGAAATAAGCTGTTTTTTTTTATACCGTGTAGCGAACGCATTTGGCCGGAAATTTACTGTCATGGAAAATGTTTGCGGGATGCGAATTTGCGAAAAGAAGTTTATTTCGCCGTTTCCTCGTTAGCCAGTCAACTGGTATTTGTTGCACCGGAAGGAGTACGCGTTTCCCTTCATGCCACTGTGCTTTTCGTTCACCTGCTTAACCAGACTAGGGAGAAAAAAAATTCCGCGAAACTGCATCCCGAAAACTTCTGTCCATGACTGTAGGCATAATCTTGACTAATAATTTTCAGCTCCCTGAACGTTCTTCCCGCGGGAGAGCGTGTGCCGTCAACACTAATCTAGCTGCATATCGCTTCTGTATGCAACAGCTATGCCGTAGAGAAGGAGCGCTCGAATGAGAGGGGTTAATATCCGTCAACAACCCTACGCATGCGCTACAAGCAATCTGTATCTAATCGAGTTCAGGAATTTCAGTTCCTTCTTGTACAGATAGACCGAAGCCTCGCTTGCACACTTTTCGGGCCCATATCTATCAATCTGCCAGGCTTCGATGACCTCACGTGTTTTCTGGTCTTTGGCCCTTCCGGTTATCTTTGTACGCTCAAAGAGTGGCGTGCATTTTTTGTCACACGAAATACAGTGTTTTGGCAAATGCATGCCGCTGTGAGAGCCCAACGAATTTTTATGTTTTTGTGCGCTCCTATTAATGCAGCGTCCCGTTTGCCCCACGTAAACTGAGCCGCAACTAAGCGGGATTTCATACACTACTACCATTCTACAGGACACAAACTTGATTTTGTGGTTTACACCGCAGCCTGCTTTTGTTCTTGATTGATTGTTAGTTAGCGCGCACAAACGGGGCAGCTTACAAAGCGCGCATTACAGTGGCATGCATTTGCCAAAACACTGTATTTCGTGTGACAAAAAATGCACGCCACTCTTTGAGCGTGATAATATCCGGCCTCGCCTGCCATCGCCTCACGTACACTGCATACATGTCGGGCCGTGCAGGAAAGGTTTTTATTTTTTTAGCAAAATCAGAGATGATGGTGCATGCATGTGCCACTTCGCAGACACTTTTCTCCATATCTCAGCATATCCGCGTTTGCAGTGCTCAGAGAGCATGCGCTCGCATCGCGCGCTTTGCCTTCATTGGCAAGCATATAAGCGTGTCTCCTTGACCCCGCAATAAGAAACAAAAAGGAACAATTTTCATCTTTAGAACGCCCGCGGCTTCCACAAAGTAATTTATCAGGCGGGTCAAGTGAGGAAGAAACCGCTTTATAGGTCGCCTAGCAAGAACAACCCAGCGTGAATGCCATTGATCGCTTGGGGTTCTGAACTTGCTGTGTGTAACAGTCAAGCGCAGCCTGAGTGCACGCAATACGAAGCGAAATTGTAGCGTTTTGTAATCTAAGTACGCGGCAGTGCGGAAAAAGCGAAGAAAAGAATTCTATGACGTTGGTAACATGCAAGATCACAGTGGCTATCTTTGGAAACGCAAGGCTGATGTTTCAAGAGAGGCTTACTTCAAAAAGTACTCCTGCGATACATTTTAAGATGAGGACATAGAAAGGAGTTGACAAGACTGGCGCTGTCCCAACTAGCCATAGCTCACCAACAACCCCTCAACTTTTATTAAGAAAGGCTCAGCTGCTTCGGACTGATCGGCAGCAGAGCTTGCGGCAATATACAGTATATACGATGCTTTTCAAAAAAAAATCGGGGGCATGACCTGCGTGGCGGGCATAGAGGATCGGCGCAATGTCATTTCGCTGGTGAAACAGTATGGTCTAGTTCTGCCGGGGAGCGAATCGATGCTCTGGACGGCTGGTCGCTGTCACAGCGCAGTGCATTATAAGCAGACCGATGAAGTATCACCATGCTCGGCTGAACGACCAGACCACACGACCACGGCGGCGGTGACGACGAGGAGTGAAGGCGGTGCCGATACGGCGACAGGAGGCATCGAAGGAACCTTGCCCGATCACCGCAGCACCGGCTGGGAGGCACTGTGCGCTAACAGGAACAGGGCTCGATCATATTTTCTGCGTGAAAATCATAGTTATTTTAGCACCATCTTCGTTTTTATCATCATTATCGGCCTAACTATTCCCACTGCCGGGCCAATGCTCTCCCATATCTCTATAATTAACCCCGTCTTTTGTCAGCGGCTGCCCCCCTACACCCACAAATTTCTTAATCTCATCCGCCCGCCTAAAGCCCGCTACGGAAAGGTATGGGAATAAAATAGCCACATTTTGTATGAAATAGCAATATGTTCGATAAATAGCGTCTGGGCTACACTTGCCTCTTCCATGCTAGCTTTATAATCACCCTATACGGAGCGTTAAATCAATTGTAGCGATAGCGAGGAGTATTGGAAAGAGCAAACTAAAGACGCACGTGTCCGAGCTGGGAAATGGAAAGGCACCAGCCTTTAGATTTTCGCCAGAGCTACAGTCTGCAATCTTTTTTTTATTAGCAAACTCTGGTATGTGATGCAGGTTTTGCATTGCTCGCGTGTGAACGTTCAGAAGCTACACAGGATTTTTGCAGTTTTCATATGGGCGTCCGAATGCGAACGTTGTAGCAGAACGAACCTGTTCCGGCGGGTAAAAGACGGGGGGCTAGGGCTAGGGCACCTCTTTTTAATACAGCTGGTGAACCGTTTTTTTTTTGTTTTTTCGCGACATCACAGACCCGTTCTTGCGCACCGTGTGCCAAGTGAAGCTGCGGCGATTGCTGCCGGAGTTTGTGGTATCCACAGAAGAGCTCTCTGGTGGAACTTTTGGTTACTACAAAGAGAATGTAGCAAGCGTTCGGTTTCTTTCGGCACGTTTTTCCACCGATTATTTGTGGAAAAGTAAAAGGAAAAAGTTGTACAATGATCTTTGTGATATTGTTTTCCCAGAGCCCATGTACAGGGCCTTGTACAGTGGAGGCCCTGGAGGGGATGTTTTAAAAAGTGTGAAGAAAATGCAGGTGCCACCAGGAGTAAAGACTGTTTTTTAAGTTACACACCGGGACGTTACCAGTTAAAATTTTTCTAGAGGGAAAGGATTTCTTTTTACCGTGGGGATCGAACTGCTTAATTTGTAAACAGCCTGAAACAATAGACCATGTTTTTTTGCATTGCTGGGAAGGGGTTTATTTTTGGGACGTGTTACAAAGGACAATAAAGAAAAAGCTACCACTTGACGCGCACGGAATTCGCTATTTAAGCACTGATAATGAGGATTGGGCACCTTTTGATCTCATAATGCTCTTGGGCCTCCACTGTATATGGCGCTCCAGACTGGCAGGCTACCATTGTGACAAAGACGCACGACCGGCCCGAATTTATTTTCGGGAAAGCTTGTACTGGTTTCTTGCAATCCAAAAAGCAGCTGCGGAGCCTCCCGAGTGGCTCTCAAGACTAGAGGCGTTGTGTATGTTGCGGGAATTTTAAGCTGACGAAGCCAGTCTCGTGCTGGCTGACCACGACAGTGTCGTATGTATATAGCGTTATGTGTATTTTTGTTGTGCAATGTCATGAGCCAAAGCCAGGCAATGAAGAAAAAAAAAGTAGCTATGGTTTAACGGATAGTCCGCCGTCTCTAAACGGACGAGACAGCGCTTCGATTCTCGCTGCTAGCATATAATTTTTTTGTTTCCTTTAGGTTTAGGATAAACAGCTGCAACCCTACTCTGCTCGCTTCGGACGGACGGTTTGACCCTAAAGCATGATTCGTAGCAGGTTGACGGTTAATCTCGTCTAGATTTTTATTCTCACTAGTGGTAGTGCTTGCGGTAACGTAGCCCTTTTCATGAAAGAACGAAATTCCTATCCAAAAAGAACAAAGAATCGAATTGGCTGTACGTACCAACAGCCACCAGAATATAAGCTCACGTTCCGAAAGTTCTTCCTGACATAGCTTTAAACAGATCTCGAGCATAGTTCTCCAGTGCCATTAGTATAGCAATATGGCGATTCTACTAATGATCTGCCGTCGCTATTTGTTCTGGATAGCGTACTCTCCACGTCATTTCACTTTGCTGTCATCCTGCCGCAGTTGCTGCAGCCATTTTTAGTGCTCCCGTGTTGCGAACGGAACATCTTTTGGCTAGCTAAGCCGGCAGTTGTGTCCTTTCAACGGGCGCTATGTCGCTTATCTACAACAAAATTACGTGGGCTTCGCTTGAGAGGCTTATAATTACTGATGGAAAAGTGGCTGTTGACAAAACGATCTTCGCGCTTCTCATCGTGTAACCCCCATGCAAAGAGACTAAGCGCCTCCTCTTCAATGAGATACCATTCCCGGAAAATTTGCGACCAAAGTAGCGCCTGCACAGACGACGTATCCAGCTTTGCCAGGTCTCCATCCTCCATCTCTTCGACTCACGTCATTAGGTCGCAGTGGGCTAAAATTACGTCCGCCACTCACTCTGCTTGCATTCATTATCGGAGCGCTTCCTAGGCGAGTCCTAATGAAACCGCCGGCGCTGACAGGTCACGCTCGGTGGTATTAGATGAGTCTCGCTAGAAAATACCTCGCAGCGAAACACGAGAGCAAATATCAGGCCGTGTTTCCTGCTTCTCTTTCTGTCTCCATGAATAAAAGTAATAGGATCTCGTCTCGCGAAGGAACGGCAGGAGCCTTGTGCGCAAGACTGATGTCACTAGGAGGACACAAAGGAAAGGAAAAATTTGGCACGAATCGGGGTGTATGTCTTCTAGTAGATTAAATTAAGCGATGTAATGTCTCTTGCATTCTAATTCTTATTTTCGCTTTCTGCCAAAGCTGTTTCCTTTTATGCTACTCATGCAGCACCATCACTAGCAGTCCAAGAGAATGAGGGTTAAACTCTGCCCTTTAGGATGGTACAAACACAGGAATCAGAATTCAGGTTTGATCCAGGGAGTAATTAGTCACAACCAGCCGACCATCCAATCTTAGCAGTTTTCTCGCAATCTTCGCAAATGAAGCCCAATTTCCCGTGCTAGTTTCTCCGGTTATCTTACTTCCCTGAACGGCTGGCACAGACAGGTAGTGGCGGTAGGTTCAATCATGTACCAGGAAGAATTTTCTTTTACAGCTGCAGTGATGGAGAAAGTTGTTGAGATTTTTGTTTCGAGCCGTGTGAATGCACTCATGGCCGCTTAAGAATTGCTGCTCCCTTGATTGGGTTTACCGCAGTGTTGACCCACTTGTAGAAGCATCCACATCGTACGCGGCAGGCGCGGGGTTTCGTCCCTAGTGCAACTTGGTACCTGCCTGCGTTTCACTCGGTAAAAGTTTTTGGCTAGCCTGCTGCTCGGCTGTCATTGGAGAACACCAAATATTTTGCGCAGCCAGGGCTCATGTGCCGAAAACTAAGCGACCACCCAGTGGCAAACGAGGCAAAAATTGGTCATCGGGAAAGGAAAAGCGCCGCAACTGTCTCACTCTTGGCGGGCACACCAACCTCTTTGTGAGGAAAGACATTAAAGATGGAAACGCAGAATACAAGAGCACGCAGTCAATGGTTCTAGAATGTTTTCGACCAACTAGGTGATAAGAGGCATCGGCTCAATAGAGAACGATTCTGAAAATGCAAGTGCACCTGAGCAGGGGGTCCCTGGCGCTCTTAGCCAAGAATTTCAAAAAACGGCTACGCCCGCCATTACTTTCGCCGGCAGGAGGCTTAATTTCTTCTTTCAACACCGCGGCTTCAAAACACCACGTTACTTATTTAGGATGAGAACTTCGGCATGCCACAGCCGCGGCAAAGCAGAGCCAACATGTGTCGGACAGAAGCAAAACTCTGCAAAAAGTATGGCGAAGACTGCTCAAGGGAAGGGCATATATGCAATGTGAAAACCGCTGCGTGCCACGGAAATCACAAGACCAACTCGGACAATTGCACGATGAAATTCTGGACACCGTAAATAATAAGACAGCAAGGGGTGGCAACGAAGACGCCACCATTTGGAGCAGGAATGGAGGCAGCTCCAGGTCGTCATCCGTGAGCTTGGCACCCCGGGCCAGGAGTCAATCCAGGGAGGGAAAAATTCCGCCACTACACGAACGAAATGCAGAGGAGCAGGAAAAGGCGACGAAAAGCGTTAGCTTGGCAGCTAGCTAGCAATAATCTCGCTCAATCGGCGGTGTCCTTATTATTCGAATTTCTTAACGTCTCGTAGTAACGCTACGAGAACAAGGGACACCAATTATTGAGCATCATGATGTTGACGCTCAATCGTTGGTGTCCATTGTATTCGTTGTGCTACTACAAGACGTTAAACCTCACGTGCCGTACATTCCAAAACCACACCGTATGACACCATACCATCGTTTCCTCGCTGAAAGTGCAGAGAGGTAGAAACGTGGCCCTCCTTTGCAACACCTGAAGCTCTGCACCTTCTTAGGTACATTAGCATCATCGGGAAATGCAGACACCAGAGGGCAAGGAAAACAATTGAAGCCTTGATTATTCACTGACTGCATGAGCCTATCTTCCGGCAGATTCTCAGTTATGTGACAGGATGTGAGAAAAAATAACATGTTCTCCCTGTCATTTCAACTTTGTGGCTCGGTCTGTTATCTCTCTTTCAACACAGTGCTGGTCTAGGTAGGCTTAACCAGGATGACTATTACAATTAAAGCTGCACACAAACGAAACCCGATTTTCGGTGAAATACGATTAAGGCGTAACGGAATATAAGAAAGAACAGTTTAAGGGCTCTCTTAGTTCGCTTCACAAATTAGGTTCCAGCACCATCGCAGTGAGTAGCTCCAGTCCTGTGTCGTCGTGGGAAAAAACAATGCCGTAAAAAACTTTCTTTTCTAACGCATACTAAATTGATGATCATTACGTGTGCTTCTTGCCAGACTTGGAAGCTTTGTTTTACACACCCTGCGAATTCTTCCTTTTTGGCCACCATTTACTATTCTGCAATTTCTTTTTCGCCCCACTCCCGTTATAGGCCGAATAGGGGCTGCAGTATATGTTAATAAATGAAAATTACTGCATAGCAGGCCAGGCATCAAACTGTTTCTGTTTTTCGAAGATTGTTCTCTTGTTTGATATCTGCAGTGCTAAGAAAGTCGTGGTCACTAGGCTTTCGGACCTAGAGCCTTTTCTAGACAAGCTAACCAAAATTAAAGTAGAGTTCAAAACTACGCTAATAACTGAATATCGATGAATGCAAACGAACCGAATTGTCCTTTCTCTGCTTACACATCTTTGCTAAATTCTCCTGCCCCTCAAAACATCTAGATGACATTTTTTATGGCTATGCCTTCTAAAACGCTCGCATTGCAATCAATAAACAACTAGTCGTTCGAAATCACAATCGTCGTTGTGTAGCTGAGCATGTTTGTAAATCTACTGGTATTATTAACTTTACCATCCCTTATACACTTGTCCCTATGTTTACGGATATGGATCCGTATCTCTAGATTACGGGTTGTGACTACCCTCTGCCCCATACGATCCATTCGGGAGTGGACTCGAAGACAAAAGGCGAGCCTGAAAATGAAACTGTGTGTAAATTTTGCGCCGCTGTTGACATCGCGCAAGATGTGGAAATGTTCGGGAAAGTTAGATGTAGCGACCACATGGTGATGGCGTTTCAATTAGCCTAGATTTCCATAGGGAGCAGAGGAAAGAAGCGAGTGAGCAGTACATAAAGAGTTAAATGACAGATATTAAGTGGATAAATTGAAAACCTTGCTTGTGACCTAATATTCGCCTTTCAGCTAGGAGAATCACCTTACTACAAACTATCATAACTGCACTAACAGCTTTGTGTATTGCGAAATGCAAATAAAGGATTGGGTTGCTGGACAGGATACTGGTAAACCCTCACGGGAGTCAGAAGACCTGATTCAGAAATGGCCAACTATGAAAGCCCCTACACACTGATATTCAACAAAACTTGCGGAAGTGTAAAAGCTAATCAATAAGCGTAAGGTTCGTGACATATGCATTACATGGAGAGGATCGAATAGGCTGTAAATAAAGTAGGTATGGTAAAAGAGGTCAAGAGCTGTTGAAAAAGTCATGGGCACAAATAAAATGTATGACCTCAGAAAGAAGGAATGCAGTGTCATTACCACTATCACTATAAAATTTTTCACGCTTGACAAGCGTGAGTGCGTATGAGTTTTTGCACGCTTCTAAGCGAGGTATGCTTTCACGCTGAAAAATCCCGACTTCTATGCATGATTCGCGGGATGCGTAACGCTTGGAAAACGTGAGTCAATAAATTTTTTGGATGCTTGTTATAGGCGGATTGCACTTTCGGGCCTCTAATCTGTGACTGGCGGTCCCCCTAACGCTCAGTAAACGTGAACTAGACCATTTTTATTTACTTCATGCGGCATTCTCATGCTCTGTGGGCAGTAAGGAATTATTTAAAAAGAAATCTGGAAGGAGATAACTGTTGTTGTTCCCATATTTATGCGCTTGGCGGCTGCTCATAAAGTGCTGATTCCCGCCACCGATTAGCTAATTACAAAATAAACTTTCAATTTTATCTCGAAGCTATGTGCAAACATGAACACGGCACTGGGAGAACCCTATAAAAGCTAGCCAGCTTTTTAGAGAGTCGGAATGTGTTTCATACTACAAGTTGTATGCAAGCAATTAAGATATGCTTTCATTAATTCATTGGCTACTCTCACCATTTTGTACTTAACTGCACATAATGCGTGCTTATAAGTGCTCAAGACCGGCAATGCGTCATTGTGTACTATGATGTCTGGAACGTCTCTCTCATCATTTTGTACTTAACGGCACATAATGCGTGCTTACGAACTGCTCAAAACCGGCCATCCGTCATTGTGTACAATGATGCCTCAAACGTCTATTCATTCACATCAATGCGTTTTCTCGCGTATATACTGAACAGAAGCAGGTTTCGAACACTTAGGAGCCATTGCTGTGGCGCAGTGGTTATGGTGCTCGGCTGCTGACCCGGAAGGCGCGTGTTCGATCCCGGCCGCTGCAGTCGTATTTCAGGGGAAGGGAAATTCTAGAGGTTCGTGTACTGTGCGATGCCAGCGCACATTAGGAACCCCAGGGGCCGAAATTATCCGGAGCCCTCAACTACGACGTCGCTCATAGCCTCAGTCGCTTTGGGACAACAAACCCCATAAATGAAATTAAATGCTTAAAACGTGGCCTGTCTATTGAGTGTCTTCACCTTTACAATATTATTATATGTTGGAAGGAGCAAGAGAAAAGTTACTTAATTGTTTTCGTTAGAACACTGTAGTTTCATAATAACATCTTCCTTGATAGGGACTGCCTAGCTAACGAAAGTAGTGGAAGAGAAGGTCATCTAATTTCAACAATGTTTAGGAGTTGCGTCATAAAAGACTGCCGATTCTGTAAAGTTGACAGCTTTTATGTCCTATCGTAAAACAAGCTGTGTGAAATTTGTAAAGTATTTTTCTGACGAACCCAATCACCATTGAAGGCAGTGCGAGGCAAGCTTTCATAAATTATCGTACGTATCTGAACCTTGGGAGTCGTACAACTAACCCTCTGATGTGGATTGTTACGGGGCCGTCACCTATAGATTTGCAAAAAAACAAAACAAATTGAGGAATGCTGTGAGGCTTTACGCGCTGAAGCGAAGCTTACGAGGGCAATACGAACGCAATGTAAAATTAAGTTTAAATCTGAGTGAAACTTCTTATTGGCAATAATTTACAAAAATGCTTCCCCTAGAAGAACAATCTGAGAAATAAACCCACGAACTAAAGAACAGACTGAGGATTAATCCTTGACACGGTTATGAAGGAGTGCATGAACTTTGTTATGTAATTCTCTCAAAATGTATCCCCGAGAACAAAATCTCGTGCACTTATTTGAGAGCATGGAAGTTCGACTGTACCGGTACATCCCAGCACTGCTTGAACAAAGGCGAGGAAGCGACGAAAGCGGCCGGATAAATAATGCGCTTTACGTAATATATCCACAAACAAAGCATCAAGGACTTTTACAGAGATGTGTCGGGTTGGAAGTGGAAATTTCGCTGGACTCTGCCGCATACGAGCTGCTTCATGTGGCCCCACGCAACCCGCTAGCCAATAATGCCTGCGGCTGAAACATTTCATTTCATTTTATTCCGACATAAGCGTTAGAGATGCTAAGTACCTTGAACAAAAAGCCTCTAACGGGACTTGACCGGGTCCAAAGGCCCATAAACATGGCATTGAAAACAATCAAGGATTCAAAAACAACGTATTAAACACGGAAAGATTTGGTAAAAATTAAGACAAAAGTGAAGGCATTCTCAAGATAAAAAAAAAGTTTTATGAAGTGTATAGGGTATGATGAAATGAAGTAAAATGCCTAAATGTGCACGTGCTGTGGCTGCAATACAATTTGCAAGAAGTGTTGTGGCTATGAAACATCTCTCTCGCTTAGAAGTGCTGAGAGCATAGAGAGAGAGAAAGGAATTTTAATGAGAGAAAAGAAAGAGAGTCCAGCCGGTGGTAACATGGCCCTGGCCTGCTACTTCCCACTGGGGAAAGGGAAGGAGAGGAAAGGGAAAGTGCGAGTGAAGGCCGATAATGGCGTAATACAATGAGTTTCGTTGGTGATGTCCACACGCACATACTGCCTGGCACTCGCATCGCGGTGAGTAGACGCACGGGGAATTCATTCCTTCAACACACATACCGAAGCATGTCATTAGATGGGAGTACAGTGCATAGCATCTGGCAACCATGGTTACTGCGTGCCCGAGGTATTTCCTACAGTTCAGTACTGTCAGTATTACCTGCGTGTCGTTTACTAGTCAGGTTCCCTATGTTGCCTAAAATGTTTTATTCTGTTTAATTCTTTAAAATATATCGCTTAATGTGCACTGCTTTATTAATGTCAGGAAGTGTGATCATTCATTTCCTGGCACAGAGGTCCAGTGCGGCTATCGCATGCAGCGTTTGTAACAATAGGAATGGCCATTTTTTATGATGTAAACTTTCGTATTATTCGACAAAATAGTTTTACCCATCACTGAGTGCCAGCGGTTGAAATGTGATGTAAACAAGGCACTGAAAATTAGTCGTTGAATACTAACAGGTGCGCAACAGCGTAGTTCACACAGGATACCTTTAATGCGCAAAATTTAGCAGCAACTGCGTGTATGTGGGCATTCCATGATATATTTTTTACGAACACAATACTGAGAGATTTGACTTGAGAAGCGATTTAAATTTTTGTAGTACTGAGATGACGTATGAATTGGGTGTTTAAGTTACAATTTTTCGGCCTGAAGAAAAACAGCTTTTGTTTTACTGTTGTTTATGACGAGCCAGTCAACGATACCCTAATAAAATTTATTTCGCAGAAGATTTGGGCTTCAAATAAGAAGCGATACCAGCCCTTGTTAAGAGTATGCTGGTGTCATCAGCGTATATTATAAATGTTGCTGTGCTATGACTTGTTAGGGTAAAAGAACAATTCGGAGACGTTTATTTGTCTTTCCGTTACAAAGGAGCGCTGGCTTAACAAGAGGCCATGTTGCTTCTTTCGTGTCCAACACGTGAGAATGTCGTCTTCACGCGCCGTGCGAGCGCTCGTCCTCCTCATCCTCTCCTCACATCACTCTCTCCTTCCACGGGCGGCTCGGGTTGCTCTGACTCAAAGTTCGGGTTGCTCGCCCTCCGGCGAAGGATCTCCGTCGGCGGGGATGAGCTGGCGTTCACACAATGTTGACCAGATCGCTGATGTAAAAAAGAAAATAGAGTGGCTTAGCTATGGTTAAGCCTGGATATACAAGCGAAAAGCTGCAGTTATGCTTTGTTTGACGTCATGGCTGTCGCAGTTGGCGCACAGTGCACTGGGAGCACCACGATAACGGTGTAGGCAAGCGCTTTATATAGCCCACCTTGCGCATTCGTAGTAGCTGTGGCAAACACGCGGCTGCAACGAAAGGTCAAACGGTGGCGAGGAGGCGAGCGCGCAGTAGTGGAGGCGGTGAGGAGGCGGCGTACATGCGCAGTCAGGCGATGAGGCGGCGGAGTCAGACGGCGGAGGCGGCAAGGTCAGGCGGCGGAGTCGGCGCGGCGGCGGCTCCACCTGCGCGGCGCCTGACGTCACTGGGTTTCGCGCATGCGAAGCAGTGGCTAAACTTGGCTCCGACGGTTCAAGCGAAGAGCGGCTGTGGTTCGGGTAGTGAAGCTTTTAGCTTAAAAAAAAAACAAATAAAGACAGCAATTATTGATTACTTGCTGGCGGAGACTGAGAAGACAGGATCTTATCAACTAAAGAAAAACGCCCCAAGAACCGTAATGATGCAACCATGATAAGAGGGCCGCCTCGGTTGACAGCACTTTCGAAAACCCAAATTGCGGATGCGTGACCAGTTGAAAATTGCTCAGCATTACAAGTGATATATGATTTTTTTGTTGTGAAGGACACCACATGAGAATGTATTATTTCGTCTAGACCTTTTGAAAAAACTGATAAAATTAGAATGCACCTCTAATTAGACAGTTTGTTTCTCTCACCACTTTTGTAAAAAAGTCGTTACCATTACCACGAGTAACTTTTTCGGAAGATCCCATGTAGGAAAGGAAGACTGAAGATCAGAAGAGCCTGTTGTCGGGCTAGTTGGTTCTGCATAGTATATAGGTGAAATGCGCAACAACTTAGACAGGACACAGAAAGAAACAGATACAATAGTTCACGAGCGCAACTCGTGAAGTGTTGTATGTGTTTCTTTCTGTGTCCTGTCTAAGTTGTTGCGCATTTCACTTATATACTAAGACTGAAGATACTCTAGCGAAGCGTGTTTCTGTGCCGGTACGAGAGCTCCGGCGCATTGAAGAAGGGGACCAGCAGGCGTCGATAAGATGCATTGATCAACTTGATTTATTAAAGGTAGATGCGAATCACTGGTAAAACTTAGAAACTGAGGCAAAAATAAACAGGTCACATAGTAAAACAGTCAGTCATACCCCGGGGCGTGCAGCATCTTTGGAGCGGAGGTCCCGAGCAGCAGCCGGGAGGCAGCCGTTCCTCTCTCGAGTCCCTTGTTGTTGAGAAACCCGCTCTAAAATACACTTCACCAGCATTCTGGCGACCCTTTTCTCGACCAATCAAAAAAGCCGTTACCGGAGCCAACTAGAGGAGCTCCGGCAGCATTCTGAGGACCCTTTTTGGGACCAATTTGACCAATCAGGAAAGCTGCTACCGGAACCAATCAGAACACATCCTTTCAAGACATGCCGACAGCCAATACCTACATATTCTCAGACTAAAATACACAAAATCACCCAGTGTGCGCCAGCTCACAACCTTGTACGAGTAGGGACGGAATGCGCGCGCGTTTGTGTATATGTGTTGTGCGCGAACCAGGCGACGACGGACACAACTGCCCAAACGCATACCGCGGAACGCGGCCAGAGAGCTCCCCGCACGGCCAGGCCCGGGAAACGGCGCCAGAATGCGGTCGGGAATCCACAGCAAAACACCGACTTCGTAACGTGATCCGACCGCGCCTAGCGAACAGAAGTGGGGGACGCACGCGGGGCTGCTCCACAGGAGAGCGGTGCCTTCTTCGCAACAAGAAGGTCGCAACTAAACCAAAACTGATGGCACCAAGAACGCACTCTTCTCGTCGGCTCTCGGCTACAGCAACTGGCGCGAAAAATCTCGAAAACTCGCTACGCGACACCTCCCCCCTACTAAAAAGAGCGTCCCACTCGTTTACAAGAATAGAATACAAAGGAAAGATGTCCACACTTGATACAAGGCAATAAAATAAGAAAATCCACTAGGCAGTAACGCACAACAAGACTAAGCTCAATACATCTGCTATTCTAAAGAAGGCATGACAAAACAAACGCGTAAATTATTCGGATTTACATGACACAGGCAGGATGCACAAATATACAGATTTAAACGTGCAATCGAAAACTTTACATCGTACTCAAAAGATCGTACTCAAAACAGATTTACAGAAAACACAAGTTGTCTGCGGGGAGGGGAAGTCCAACAGTCACTTTAGTTTGTTGCTTCATCTGCACTGTAGTACTCCTCGGTGTCACTTTCGTACCCATTCGTCTTGAACACTTTGGGCTCGGTGTGAGCCCCGTACGGCCACAATCAGGTGACGACCGGCTGTAGGAGTACACCTCAGTCGCACTGTCATCCGACGTTTCGGGTACGCTGGGTCGCACTGTAGGGCACACAGCAGGTATTAATTTTGCATACACACTAGCACTGCGCGCGGACTCACGACCACTATCACCACCGCAATCACTGTCTGGTGACTCGTCGTCGGCGACCTCTTCTGAATCCAGACGAGTGTGGCAGCGCTTCAGACGGCCGACGTTGACGATACCTCGCTTGCGACCGGTGCGATTGACGACCTCCCAGTTGTTCTCTGCCACTCGCCGAAGTAGACGGAACGGACAATATGTTCAAGTACACCAGAGATTAGGTATAAGACATGATAGATCTGTCGTATTTGAAGCGCATAAAACACCCTGGTTGCTATCTTTAAGTGACATGAAAGTGCTAAAAATTTCATTTGCACCGGTTGGCACTAATAAGGCGCTGGCGCGTGTCCTTGCAGCTAGATACTACACACAGTTAGAATCATGAGTACTGCTTGATAACTATATCAAATACTTAATTGAAAAGTTTAGCCAAACATACGTTTGATATTACTTCGCCTGCTAAAGTAACCGAATCGACTGTGTACTGCTTGCACTGCCAGGGCTATAGATAAGAACAGTATTAAGATGCCATCAAACAAAGTCAGCTTTTTTTCATTGCATCGCTGTTCAACAACTACAAATACTTTCTTTTTTAGTAGCGCAGTAGACTGTTTACTTTCTTTCTTCATGCTTTAAATTCTTTGAATGTGTTATTGTTTTTGGTTCTTTCAAAACACTCCGTACAATTTTTTTCCTGCGCATTTTTTTTCTGCGGTTCCTTGTGATTCACGGCTCTTTGCTGTGCGTAACGGCCTGAATGATTCATACAAAAAATGTTCAGAAAAAACGCACATAAATTTTGTGTGCAAAAGATGTAAGCGGCTTCTGGGTCCTTTATGCCCAAGTATTCAGACCATTTGGTCTTTCCTAAATTACTACTAAATGTGTCTAGACTGACATAATTTCTCGATTACTCTTACAGGAATTCCCTGTTGTGCTTTGTGCGTGAGAGCCTAGTGAGTGGTTATTAAGAATATCGGCAGGTGATCTGTTTATATGCAGTTCAGGTTATATCCCGCTCATGATCCGGATCAGAGGCCACTACCTTCTTTAAGTAGGCGCATTCCCCAACACTTCCATCCCCTCGCTACCAATTGTGTACTGCAGCTCTCTTGTTCCTGTCCCGCAATGATGGCTGCTAAAGATGATTAACCAGTTTACCTGCAAAACTGTGAAAAGAAAGACACCAGCTCCACAGAAAGGAATCCGGGGGTGTGGAGCGTGGAGAGATAGGGAGCGTGGGTTTGAAAGCCTCTGTGTCCAACTGCGACAGGTGGATTGGCACTATGGAAATATTGGGGGACAGCCTTCCGCCCGCACTTCCACTCCGCGGGTGCAGCGTTCGGGGTTCGTGCAGGGGTTCGTGCACGAGGAAACAAATGGAGGGACGACAAAGCATGATACTATTGATTACACTTGCAATTAATACTCAGAGCGGGACAGCTAGCTTCGAAACACCGACGACACATTCCTCGGAAATAGAAGGCTACGTAACAAGGGCTTCCTAATTACCGGCTGGGGCAGGGGCGTGACTTAGGAGGTACCGCCGGCGAACGCTTGAATGCGCCGACAATGGCGGCCGGGTATTCCCGTGTGCGCCACATTCTTGGGGAAACGCCATCCCAGAGCATTTGCTGGAGGAGGTTACGAGAGCGCGTGTTTCCTGAGCTAGTTTTACTGCCTGGAACCAGGAGGCCAGGGGCAAGGCACGACGGATTTTCGTGCACCTGCCGTGGGAGGTGACAAGAGCGTGCGGCTGCAACTGGTCGAGAGGCTAGCCGGATCCCGGAGAGACTCTCACCGGCTTCCTGGAGTTTCGCGTAACCTTCGAAGAGGCGTCGCTGCTTCCGCTACCTCCATGAGGGAGATTTCCTCCCCGTCAGCCGGCGCTGTCCTGACACAAGAGGATGAAGATGGTCGGCCGCGTCGAAACGGAGGGGGGAGCAGGTTTCCACAGTATGACTGGCTGCGTTGACCTCAAAAACTGAAGTAAAGAAATTGGGCAGCATGACGGAACAAAATACCGAGAAAGAAAATGAAGGAGAAGCAGAAAAAATTGGGGCTATTTCGGAGAAAGCCCGAAAGGAAGGCAGGGGGGTGGAAGTAGTGCCGAAGCCAAAGATTCCTGAGTAACGATAGTAATTAAAAAAATTAACTTCGTCGAGGCTGGGAATCGAACCGGGGCCTTCGGCATTTGGAGCGGAGACGCTACCACGCTACCACTCAGCTTTTTTTTTCTTGCCTGGTATTTATTTACATGGTTTTGTATACAAAACATATATATACATATGTGTGTGTGTATATACACACACAAAAACAACTATTTACAGAGCACCTAGGTAGGCGCTACATGGCAGAAACATAATAGTACCATATTATAACTAAAAGGCTGGTAAGGATATACAGCGCATCTGGAGAGGAAACCAATCCGGTACAAAGTCCAATTTTTTGTAAATGTCCGTTACCTGCAGCAACATTCAGCTAAAGTGAATTCTGGGCGAAACGACAGGTTCAACGTTGCGATCTTGCATGCGCGTTTTCCAAAGACTATGAAGTCCAATCAGAAGTCATACCACTCAGCTTTTATGTGTTACATGGTATTTATTTACATGGTTTTGTACACAAATGATATATATGCATACGTGTGTGTGTGTGTGTGTGTGTGTATACACATACACACACAAACAACTATTCACAGAGCACCTAGGACAAGGCACGAACATAATAGTAAACATATAACTAAAAGGCCGGTAAGCATACACAGCGCATCAGGAGGGGAAAGCAATCCGGTAAAAAGTCAAATTCCTTGTAAATGTCCCTTACCTGGAGCAACATTCGGCTAAAATGAATTCTGGGCGAAACAACAGCTTCAACGTTCCGGTCTTGCATGCGCGTTTTCCAAAGGCTATGACGTCCGATCAGAAGAATCATATCATAGGGGCTCATGTCAGGTTCGGAAACAACAAGGTAGCACACGCTGTAGGAATTTAGGAGAAAATCTTTCTGTAGTGTCCTCTGCAACACATCCAAAAACAAAATCGCGTCTTTGTAGTCTATAAAACAATATTCAATTGTTTCAGGCACTTACGCAAGCGACAGTTTACAGAAGACCCAAGAAACGTTTTACCTATCGAACCACGTGTTGACAGGCAGAGTTTCGGTGTGTAATATATAGAAAAAGGTTTTTGCTGCAAGGAGAAATTGGCATTTTGCGCACTCGCTTTAAAACATCATCACCCAGGAGCCCATAGTAGACAACGATACAGTGGGGGCGGGAAGAGCGTCGATATTGAATCCCTCTACAGATTTTTGCGCGAAACAGAATATAAGTACTCATTTGAAAACCGAACTCTCAAAAAACGCACGGAGGCATAAACTTCCAGCATAAAGCTTAGTAAACGGGGGCGTTCAGTGAAACTGGAAGAAACTACTAAGTTCGGAAGTAGAGTCATGAAGTTAACCGGCAAGAATGCTCTATTAATCGGATGGGAACAATGATGGCCGCCGCCTCGCGCGAGCGGAGGCCATTTCCAAGCAGTATGGTGCTCGACCAGGGGTATTTTAAACGGACGCGGCAGGTCCACACCATGGGGGTTGGTACACGGCTGCCGTTGTCCACCAAAACAACCCAGTTCAGGGCCTCACCTTCCGTGCCCCCAACATTACATTCGCGGAGGAAGTTGCTATCGCACTTGCAGCTGCGGATCCAGCGTCCCGAGTCATTATCACCGACTCAAGAGAAGCTTGCCGCAATTTTGAACAGGGCCAAATTCCAGATCGTGCTTTCCAAATTTTACACAGATGTGAGTACTGAGATTTCCCAACCCGGCGCACCATCATCTGGGCCCCAGCACATGCGGGGATAGAGGGAAATAAGGTAGCGGACACTACCGCCCGCGCGCTTAACCACCGGGCATCGCCTCTCTCGCCGCCTGATCCGGCTACTGATTTTAATCCGGCTATTACTTTTCGGGAGATCTCTCTCCTGTATCAAAATGCTCACGGCCGATACCCACCCCCCTGTAAAGGCCTCAATAAGTCAGAGGAGCGTTGGCTACTTCGCCTCTACTCCAACACGGTACTGTGCCCGGCAGTGCACAAACATTTCAATTCGGCCTTTTCGGGCGAGTGTCCACACTGTGGGGAAGTGTTTGCGGACACGTATCACATGGTGTGGGCATGCCCGGCGAATTCTGCTTTCCCACCCCACCCCCAACCCACCCGAGAGGACTGGGAGGCTGCCCTGCTCGGCTGCTCAACTCTCCAGGACCAACGAGCCCTGGTGACAAGAGCCCGGGCCCCGCGGAGGCCACAGGGGTCCCGGACTAGGGATCCCTCCTAGTGATTGTGAGGGCCGGGCCTTTCAGGCACGGTCCAAGCACTACCTTTCTTGTATATAGTACAAATAAATGTTTTACACCACCACCACCACCATCACAAAAAAAAAAGAAACGGTTGACCAACTGTCTCACATACACGTGCTCTATGCCCAGGCCTCCTGCACAGACGGGCCTGAAAAGGTTATCGCGCCCCATGGGCTCAAAATTGGAAGACCAAATAAACGTCGCAAATACACGATGAAAACGCTGTATATAATGTCTGGCGCAGTGAAGGACCGGAAGTACGTAATAAATTCTTGTTGCCAGAAAGGTGCTGCAAACCTGGGCTCGGCCAAACATTGGAAGCTGATGCGGTACAAACGTCTGAGCATAACGCTCAATCGTCGGAACTCGCTCTCTCCAGTAATGCGCACTTCATTTGTAAGCATGAAGTGGAACACCAAGATATTTAGGAGGCACACAAGACCTTGCTATTCCAGCGTACAGGGGCGGAGTTGTGCCCCATGAACCAAAGCATAGGCCAGTACTTTTGGAGCGATTCATTTGAGCACCAGAAACGATGCCAAATCGATCTATCGTGGACAACACATCATCAATGCTGGGCTTGTCAATGCAGAAAAATGCAAGATCGTCAGCATATGCTAGAAATTTGACTTCATTACCCAAAACATGGAACCCATGCATGTTACTGTAACGAAAAACACTGAAACAAAGCTGTTACAGGTAAAGAGCAAAAAGCAGCGGAGAAATTGGACGCCTTGCTTCACGGAAGAGCGAATTGGCACAGGGTTCGAGATACGATAAGATAAGGTAAGATAAACTTTATTTTCCATCAAAAAAGATGGAGGGAGATGGGGCTAAAAGCTGCAACCGCAGCTTGACTGTTCCCCGCCCCCTTACATGAAAACGACAGGTGGCACTTGACAGCAAAACACTAAACAAGAAAAGTACACCAGAAGAAAAGTCGTTTTGACACGGTAAAAAGTACAAATGCCTATGGTAACAATACATGGCTATAAAACATGATACTAAACAAATCTAAGGAAAGTAAATTTACTCCACCACAAACAATGATGACCCACCATTCGATATAGCAGTGCGCTTGCATTTGAACATGGTTACCGAAAAAGGAATACGCGACATTTCAGTATTCACAGGATTTCAGGATTGAGAGCTGGCCATTAATGATTAATCGTCTTGAGCAGTTGCTGTAGCAAAGTTGCACCTCATTAAGTACAGTAAAACCAACGTTTGCTCACTCTAGAAGTGAAAACAGAAATGAGTGGCGAACACGGTCAAATGCTTTCGCAAGGTCGATCTTAAGCAGAGCAAGCTGCTCATGACAGCTGGAGGAATATTCAAAAATGATCCGCGCAGTGCGAACATTACTTGGAATGGAGCGGCCTCTCAAACCGCACGTCTGGTGAGATCCAATGAGTACCGACATTGCGAATTACGTGCGATTTGACAAGACTTTAGCAGAAATTTTATAATCCACATTGGCAAATGTAATGGTCCTGTAACCTTTTACGGAGCGCAGTTTTCATTCATCAGTAGTTTTCGGAATTAGTACTGTGTGGCTTTTTGTAAAAGACTGAGGAAGGGCTCCTATGTCTAGCCCCACCGTGAAGACCCGCAGCGGGACAAGAGTGAGAATAGATTTAAAAGCCTTGTAACATTCCCTTGAAATCCCATCAGGACCTCTTCCTGCGTGAGAGAGCCGCCAATAACAGAACAATCGTCTTCTGATAAAGGGCTCAACAAGGTGCTGAAAGGAGCCAAAATTTCCCAGTTATGCGCATCAGGTGAAGCACTCAACAAGTCTGTGTAGTCATCTACAAATATTGCCATCACCTCAATTGTACTGGACACTAGTTTGCCATTGGACATCATCCCCGAAATAAATTTTGCACTCGCATGACGACCTTCATCAAGCAAAGCCTGTCGTGTCGGGTGCTCACATTGGAGATCGCGCTTGGTACGAGATCGAACATGGGCACCCCTGTAGCGTTCTGCGTCAAATCTTTGTGACTAACTTTTGATATCAGCAAATTCATCCGTATATACGCCAGGTGCTTCGCATTCAATTTCATACAGGTTGTACAAATTTTGCCTGAGTGTCTGTTTCTAATGTTTTCTGTAAAAAGACCTCACGGAACCAATTTATATAGCTGTATCACGCACGTCCTGCTTAAACATTTCCCCAGCGGCAAACAACAGCATCTTGCTCGAGAAGCAGGATTTCAGTTACGAGCGGACACGAATGACAAACAGTTCGTCATTAATTACTGAGGAGTTCAGCTTCCAAAGCGCCCATTTCGGCCTAAATTTTGGACAAGCACTGCCTCCCAGGCGGGCAACTACCGTACAGTGATCAGAGAATGAAACTGCTACAGTGTCACAGACCAACCCCCGGGAGACAAGTGCGAAAATGCATAAATGCGATCTAGGTGAGCGTGAGAATGGCCCTGAATGCGGGTGAATAAGCGGGAACCAGGACATGAACTTTCGGTGTGCGGGCGGCCGAACGCCTCCACCGTTATCGTGGTGCTCTCAGTGCATTGTGCGCGTACTGCGACAGCCATGACGTCAAACCAAGTATAACTGCAGCTTTTCGCTTGTATACTTGACTAGAGCTTAACTTAAATACAGCAAAGCCACTGCCTAATTTTTATCGAAGCTGAAGTAGCTTGCCGTGCTTCTAACAATAGTGTCGCTTTGTAAATGCTTGCATGTCTTGCATTTAGGTCCAGAGGATCAGCTTACTGTCGGTAGGGGGTTTCTTATTGAGCCTAACGTGTATTAGGATATATTTCAGGTTTTTGTTGCGTGCGTATGTTCCGATTGGTGCGTCGGGAAATAATTTCTAGAGACAATTGTTGCCAGTTAAAATGGGTTCGTATTTCCGCACAATATGGTTAAACTTCGAAAAGGCGTTCGAGTTTAAGTGCAGGCGGCCGCTCACTGTTAGCTTCTGTGCACGTTTTAAGTAGCTAGCCTCGTTTTAGAGTCGTTGATCGTTAGGAAGCATTATTAAGGGAGGTCTCGGGATGGTTCTTAACAATTAGGGTGTTTTTTTTTTTTAGTGAGTGGAGGTGTTTTCATATAGTCGTTGTCGTCGATACATAATCTTCTCAGGCGCTTTGCCTGTCGTACAAACATGCCTTGCTTACAGTGTCTTGGATGTCGGTCTGTAGGCTTCTTGTAGAGTGTGGTTTTAAGCTGGCTCTTTTCTAAACGGATGGCAGTTTCGAGAAAACTGACTTAAGCTGGCTCTTTTCTAAACGGATGCCAGTTTCGAGAAAACTGACTTGGTTCTAGAGTATTAGGTGGCAAATTCAATGGTAGAGTGGAATGAATTGAAGTGTGAGAAGAATGCTTTTAGGGCCTAAGCCCCATCGCCCCATATTCTAAAAAACTCGTCTATTTAACGCAAGTATTTCAGCGGTTTTCCTAAAAATGAATTCAGAAGTTTAGTTTCCCGTAGCCCGATGAAAATGTTTGTATAAGTCGATGCGAAGGGTGGTGCCATAGCGGTTTCAAATAGTTGAAGGTAATAAGAAGAATCGAACTCAGAACAGTTAAGCGTCAGCACCAATTACATAGCGGAGATCCAGTTCAGTTTCATGCCGGTGTGGATTTTGAGTTACTGTGTTCAAGAGCGCGCCGATCCATTCATTTATGGAAATATTTGTGTGCAAAGCGGCGATGTCAAGTGTAACCGTATGCTATTTAATTTGATGATGGCTGAATCATTAAGCGGCTCTATTATTCGTAGAAAGTGCAGTGTGTCCTACACAACGGAAGAAGGAAGGGTAGGGATGTCGCAAGGTGGTGGATGAGAAAATTTTACAAGTTCACTGTAGGTGTATTATTGTTGCAAACATTAGACCTGCCCGGGATATCCGCCGTAGACAAGTGTTCTGCGGAAACCTTAAGGATTGTAGAAAGTAGAAGCAACCGGCTTGTTTGTTTAATGGATTTTGAGAACTTGTTGTGCGATTGCATTATTAGTTCCCTGCATAATAACTCTGCCAGTCTGCCCAGAGTGACATTGCAGAGCCCTAAAGTTGGATCGGAGTCTGACTTACAATGGCAAGGGTTGCTGAGTTGCCCGAAGTCTTGTTTTTTGTATTTTTTGGCTGGCAGTATGACCATGCTACCACCTCTGTCTGATGGCTTAAAATAACTATGTCGGTTCTAGAAACTAACTGGTCAAGAGTAGCCTGTCCTCTAGAGGAAAGGTTTCTTCGCTTTCGAGCTTCCTTTATGTTTTCTGTAATTTCTTTGGAGACGTATTTATTATACATGTCTTGTCCGGGACTCCGTTCCGCGTCCGGTGTCCACGTGCTGTGGGCTCTGAGAGCAATGGAATTAAGACTGGTCGCTTCAGTTTGGTGCACACGTGTTGACCTTGGGTTAGAGGCTGTATGTAAATTTGGAGCCGGAGTTTTTGTTTTTCAGTGAAGTGCTCCTTAATACGCATTCCTCGCAAAAATTCTGTGAGATCTAGGCCAGGTTCAGACTCGTTGAAATCATTGTTAGTTGGTAAAATGTACTTTTCATCTCCTTTTTTTCAGGTCAACGCAGCCAATCATACAAGCCACCTGACGTAGCTGGGCAGACAGCCCTGAAACCCCACGCCCGCTATCTCTTACTGCTCCGTACCCCCCGATTCCTTTCTGTGGAGCTCGCCTTTTTCTTTTCGCAGTTTTGCAGGCCATCCGGTCAGTCGTCTTTAGCAGCCATAAAGCCTGTACAAGATTCACCCTCCCCATCCTAACAGACTTCCGACTTCCCACCCTCCTCTCCCTCACGCTGCCTTCGTCCTCGGAGTGAAGTTCCCATTTAAACCCCGCCAATGATGAGTGCTTTGCCCATGCAAAGGCAAGTCCTCTTGTCGAAACGATGGCAGGCACACTGAGGCTTTCCCCTTCCTTGTTCACTTTGTGGTTGTGAAGAACCATGTGCCCAACTTCTC
Organism: Amblyomma mixtum; assembly: GCF_055824585.1. Taxonomy (NCBI): domain Eukaryota; kingdom Metazoa; phylum Arthropoda; class Arachnida; order Ixodida; family Ixodidae; genus Amblyomma; species Amblyomma mixtum. The sequence continues at coordinate 23,247,979 of NC_143017.1, forward strand.
TCTACCGTGGATGCTATCTAGAAAGACGGGCTTTGTAATATATGTGAGAGCTCATATTTGGATATTTGTAGCAGTCCATTTATAACTGGGGTATCAGTTTTTCCAGTTTCTTCGAAAACGCCACCAGCCTCTGCTGTGTGGCTCAACAAATCCAGTTCACCTAACTTCAAAGGCGCGTATTTTTCGAAACCAACCGTCCATGTCCAGGGCAAAACAGCGCCCCCCGCCCGCGACATTCTTTGGTGCGAATGCCAAGTAATCTTCTTTGTTCTGCCCGCAATTATGTGCTCCCCCGCGGTGCTCCCCCGCCGTGGGTATGTGCCATTAAGCCCGCAGACATCGTCATCATTAAGTGAAGTGCGCTACGCCCATTATTTTGCAATCGCCACTGAAGCGAAGAAATCTAAAGTATCATAAATCTCTCGAGGGAACAACACTTAACTGTAGGGACCAATCATTTGAAAGCGGTGAGGCAATGCATTTACTGGATAAAACCTATTGGGGGCTAGTGGTGCTGCATTGTTCTTAGAAGGGTAAATGAGCGCATTTTTTTTCATACAGACGGAACAGGCCAAGTGCTGATCCTGCGCTCGTCCTGTTATGTCTGTCTGCGTCTTTGCCTGAAGTAAGTTGCGCTCTCTTACTCTTCCAATCCAGCTATTTAGTGCAGATTTAGAACGTAGATCCGAACTATCAGAATGAAATCACTTGGAATAAAAATGGGGTGGATTGCTTTGGGCAGGCATACTCTTAAGTCATGAATGCCAGTTTACCGTACCCCTCAAGAGGAAAGTGAACGCGAGTACTAAATGATGGGGCAGTAATAGCGAGGCTAACTAAAATGATTGAACTTTATTTCATAGCAGCGCAGAAGGCTATGGGGAGGAAAATGATACGTGTTACGTCGAGAGACAAGACCAGACCTGAATGGCTCAGGGAACAGACGCGAATACTAGTATTTGAATTGAAAGAAAGAAAAATGGGCATGGGCAGGACCTGTAAGGGGAAGGAAGGTTGGGCGATGTTCCACTGATGTTAGAGAGTCGATTCCAAGAACACGGCTGGGATGGACAAGAGGGCCTCAGCTGGCGAAAGATAGGATTATTTGCGAAGATATGGATGAGGCCTTCGCCCAGCAGTGGACGTAGCTAGGTTGATAATAATGATTGGGATGCATTTCAGAAACATTTTTGACTAATGCTAATTTCCTTAGTGGGATTTTGTAGCAAGCTTGTCCATAACCCTCTTTGGTCCTTACCTCATCCGAAAGGTACGGATGAAGTAAGGACCAAAAAGGTTGGTTAGGGACAAGCTTGCTACAAAAATCCGACAAGCGAATTAGCGTTAGTTTATCTTTATCATGCCTTATTTCCTTTTTAACGCCAATTTGCTTAGTGGGATTTTGTAGCAAGCTTGTCCATAACCCTCTTTGGTCCTTACTTCATCCGAAAGAAACGGATCAAATAAGGACCAAAGAGGTTGCTTATGGACAAGCTTGCTACAACAATCGCACTGAGACAATTCGCGTTAGTTTATCTTTTACTCGCCTTATTTACTTTTTCCCAGGATATGAGCACCAGTTGAACCACTCGCTTTGTTGACATCTCGTGCTTTCTGCTTCCTTTTTTTATTTTCTTCAAGTTCCTGTGTTATTTGAGAATCAATTTTGAAAAACTTATCTTCAAAATTTCGCGTCCTGCCCGATACCACCTTGTGAAGACATGAAAACTGCTCGCTATTTGACTCACATTACCTGATCACGGTACGAGATCGGATATGAAGTTTAACTTACAATTACACAGCGCAAAGACAAACACGGACAAGTAAGGAAACACCACAGCGCTTTGTGATGTTTCCTTACTTGTCCGTGTTTGTCTTTGCGCTGTGTAATCGTAAGCATGATTTTCCGACACGCCCAGCAAGTTGTGTTGATGGAGTCGAAGCTGGCTCAGGCGGCCGCGCAGTCTTGGGCTAAAGCCTTTCATAGTTACGTAGAAAAAGTTGCATCGGAAACTGACGTTTCTAGTTAGTGCGCGTGAGCGCATAAATATCATGATTGTAGTTAATATTCTGTTTTATTTGTTTACACTTTAGGAATACTATTGGGCAATACATAGGCGGAATTAATATTTCAACTCGAAACAACACATGTTAACACAAAGTTAAACAAAGCACAAATTGATGGAGTGTTATAAAAGCGTATGACATTTTGCACTATTTTGTGCGCCTGAAAAGAAAAGACTGTATAAAAGGTGGCCTCCTCATACAGAACAAGGGGCAAGAAACGTTTTTACATAAATTTTGAATCTTACTTAGGTAGTGGTCGCGGTGATGTTCAAAAACACTGGGTTATATTAAGCATGAAATGCTTTTAGCCCCCGTTGTCGGCAGTATGGTGACGTCACGCCGAGACCGAGAGCCATCATCCGGGCACTGAAATCCACTCATCCGGGCATTGAAATCCACTCATCCGGGCATTGAAATCCACTCATCCGGGCATTGAAATCCACTCATCCGGGCATTGAAATCCACTCATCCGGGCACTGAATTCCAGTCATCCGGGCACTGAATTCCAGTCATCCGGGCTCTGAAACGAGAACATCCGGGCACCGTACGAGACTTAACGAGAATTAACGAGACTCTGTAAGCCCTCCTACGCGACCGGCATGCAAGCGCCGGTTGGTCTCTAAAGGAGTCACAAAAAATAACTACTGCCAGTGCCTTCTCAATGTTTATCAAGATATCGTCGCTGTGCGTTTGATAATGCACGGAATTATAATTTCCGATTTCTAATAACGCGTGCAAAAAGCACATAAATGCCACGATACACTTCGTTGTCATACGTGATCTCTTAGGGGCTTCGCGCATCGAAGCAAAGCCGCGCAGGCGCACAGGGGCCCGGGGGAGAAGCGCTGCGTTCAAAGGGCAAGGCATCGCGCCGAACGGGTGGTGGCGTTCCTCCCTTCCATTACGGTGCGGTTCGGGTGTCCACCGAGATGGCAGAGAATTAGTGCGCCATTTCCTTTCCTCAAAAAACCTTGCGTTCAAATGGCAGAGCATCGCGCTGAACGGGTGGTGGCGTTCCTCCCTTCCTGTACGGTGCGGTTCGGGTGTCCACCGAGATGACATTAGGCCCGTAAACATTTCATGCTTACTCTACTCTCGGTTACGGGAGAGGCAGATAATTTTTTCATTCGGCCTGCTTTACGGGGCCAACGCTGATTTCGACAGGGGCAGGTATCCAGACTGCAACTGCACCACAGCTTGGCAAGTTCAGGCAGCGCGAAAACTTGGACACTGTTTCTGCATGTCTAGACATAAACGTTCAAAGGAGTGTTGTTAAATTAAGCGCGGTAGCACTTTTGGGGCGCTTTAATAAACAAACATATCTTTCACAGGGTTCGCATTGGTTTCTTTTTCTAGCGACCCTGGCGTCCTTAATGTGATCTTCGCTTTACGGTGATTAGGTGTTAAACATTTTGGCGCCGTAGCAGTTTGTACAACCATAATAGGTGCATTTCTGGCTAATTATTCAGCGTTTACAATGTAGGCAACTGCACATTTTACGTACAATAGACATGGTTTTCTGCTTTCTATCGTCCTGTTAGGAATTATACTTCTAGGGCCTTTGTTTCTCTTCCATCGTACGATGCCGGATCTCTTCAATGGAGACGAACATTACCGTTAAAACTGCGGTATCTTTAGATAGTTCTCCTGTTTTTGCAGCGAAACTATCAGGTTGAGCGTTTTAACTAGGGTCTCTGAACACAGACCTCTCAATTTATTTTTTGCGGCATTTTTCGTTTTAGCAGAACAGCAGCTTGGCTTTGTTGGTATTACAACTTGATGTTAACAGCGCAGAACGAAGAAGGGACACGAGAAGTGAAGCCCACACAACGAGCGCTGTTGTGTGTGTGTGCTTCTCTTCTCGGGTCCCGTCTACGTTCTGCGCTGCTAACACCAAGTTCTGGCAGTGAAAAGCTTAGAATAATAACGATGTATACTCCACATAACAAACAAACAATTTCTCGAGCTGCACCTCGCTCACCAGACCGAGTAATCTTGTGGGGCACTTCAAAAAAGATATTTCAGAAATGTTCTCTCGTTCAGAGATTGCTCAACACGAGAGGGAATGCGCAGCTAAGGAAGTCTCGAGGCCAATTTTACTTCAGCCGGCACGGAACAGTAAAGAATGAATCTCGCAGTGCTGCCGCCAAGCAGCAAGGGGCTCGTTATTCTTCCGTTGCGAAACAGATTTGAAGACTAATTGGGAGCGGCAATTTTTTTGGCGCCCGGATTCTTTCCGCATGGCGGCGCCCTGAGCTTTTTGACCAGCCTTTGTGCAAGATCGAAGGGCTCTTTTTCCTCAGCTCGGCTCGGGAGCAGATACGAGTGAGGCACTATTTGAGCTAGGCCTGTTTCTTTTATTATTCGTGCATGGAGTTATGAAATCACAAGAGCGCAGCAGGCCTCGAAGAATTAATGTCGAAGGAAAAAAAAAACATCTTATTGTCGGTATGTTTTTGCTCATGCCGCGCAAGTCTGTTCGGTTTTGAATTGAAGCGCTAAGAACTGAAAGGCGGCCGCGAAAAGTTAATTGTAAGGACGAAAAATAAAAAAAAACACTTTTGCAAAAGACAGATAAGCATCGCCCTTCGAAGTTCGACAAGTGCGAATCTTTAAAGACAGATTAATTTGGAAACCAGAGATTATGGCTGCGCTCCATCTCGGCCTCTGCAAATTTATGCCTTTGGTCTCCATTATTTCAGTCACGTTAATTTCAACCTTTAAAATGACAATTAACGCTTCCAAGAGGCCTCTTGTTTAAAAAAAAGTACGCCCGTTCATTTCCTTAATGAAAATGGCAATAAGATCATCCTACGCAAAGTTCATCGGATTCTCCAAAGTAAGCACTCATAATTCTCAGGCATGCTAGATCAAATGACGTTTTTCAAACACACATACACATAATTTAGCTTTTACTTTAATGAAACGCAACAGACAATATTCGAAATATATTAAGCTGTATTTTGTCATTTTTTCAATTACGGATTTAAGCGCCATGAAATTTAAATTACTGTTCTAAAACTGTCTCTATAACCATAACAACGAAAAAGAATGCAGCGACCTGCATGGCCGGCACGAGCCGCGTGCCCAAGAGAACGAAGCAGCGCCGGCACGTTTGGCTCCGATATTTTGTCGTAATCCTAAGGAAATTTCCTTATTGGTGCCACTATACCTTGGCCAATCCCCTCCTATATGGGCAAGCGCTATAATAAAGAAGATGAAGAAGAAGAAGAAAGAGGAGGAGAAGGAGGAGGAGGATGAGGAGGAGGAGAATAATAAGAAGAAGAGATAGCGAACGCTTGAACCTTGGCCTCGGCCGGACGCTGCTGCCGTTGCTCTGCCACTACGATCCCTCGGGCAGCCTTCAAATAAACGTGGCCGCGGTCGCATCCTGGGCGGCCTCCACATCGACCTCAACAAGAATATCATTAATTTTCAAGTACTACATAAATGGTCACGTCAGCGGTAAAATTAACGGTGAAAATAATTAGGAATCACATGTTGAGATCATATGCACGAAAGCTTGTAACAATATGTTTCCTGCGTAGAAAACTACAACGTGTCCATTCCATTCTTAGGCTTGAGGATTATCAAACCTTGGTTTGCCCGGTCCTCGAGTACGCTGCAATCATGTGGGATCCCTGAAATGCCAAAATGTTTCCAGGCTGTAACGGATCCAGCGACTTGCTACAATGTTTATCGTGCCAGGTTACACCCCTACGTCATTTGTTTCTAGCATACTGAAGCAGCTTGCCACCGTAAGCAGGACGTGATTTAGAAAAATTAAAATTCCTATATTTATTCTACTGTCAGAAAACACATTGACAACCAGAGAAGCATTTGTTTTGCCCAAAGAAAAGATCGTCACGCCTCAGCCATTTCAAAGCACTGCTCTTGTTATCTTCAAAGCACGAGATTATTTCATTCATTGTTATTTTCACACAATTCCATATGATGGAACTGTCTGCCATCATACTTCGTCGAATGCGCTGATGTCGCTATGTTTGAGCTTCAGCAAAAAATTTGCTATCCTAAGACTCCCTTGCCAGGGCAGCAGTGCTGCCTGGAGTATTGTGAAATAAATTTAACATGCAACTTTATGTATATATCACGTACAAATTTTTTCCTTAATCTGTAATTGCTTTCAGCGCAATAATGACAGTTAGGATTAGAAGTATGGCGGGTTAAGCTGATTTATTGATAATATGTCCTTTTTATAGCATTGCTGTTGGTTCGTGTTGCTTTAGCATTGTTCTGCACTGCTTTAGTCATCACGCTTCTAACTCCATGACTACATCCTTCTTCTTGTCCCGTTCGTTGCGCTGTTGTCATGGAATATCGGAACCAACTCGCCCAGCAACTTACCTTGTAATTCAATATTTCTTCTAAAAGGCTTTTGTAGGCAATAAAAATTGAATTACATGCGAACTGGGCAGCAAGAAGCATCCGTGTGTTATAAAGTGCGGGGACAGACTCGCTTCATGGGGGCAAAGAGAACAACTTGGTTGGATGGCTGTCGTAACCTGCGGAACCGATTCCAGGCCGTGAATCGTAAACGTCACACCTGTACAGGAAATTATGAGCCGACGGAGACAACTTTTACGAACAGCCGCGAAAGTTTACGCCCCAGGCGTATTAAGACGCCAAGTTCCCAGTTGCTTCGGACTACTGCAAAAGGGCGATGGAAGCGTCATCCCCCTTCCCCGCCCAAAGAAATAAAAATCGAAAATAGGAAGATTCTAATTCCGTTGACCCATCACAAGTCAAGCTCGGTTGGTCAGGAAGCTGTCGCTCTTCTTGACATTTCTTTTCTCCAACAAAAAGTAAGAATGTCGAAATGCGCTTCACCGAATGACGTATGCCTTGGTGATTTGTGCAGTGCCACGGACGAGCAAGCACCTTCTGCTGCCTTCCCCTCGTGATAAGGGGGAAAAAATGCTACGACTGTAAAAGAGGCTGTAAAAGAACAAGTGAAGTTCTTCACGCATTGAAAAATTCAACAATGTTTTAGCTATGGCAAAAGAGAATGTTGATGGCGGAAGTGGGACAGATCATATCGTTATCACGAACACGTGGGCAACCGAAAGCAGCCCATGATTATCGTGCAAAGAGGAGAAGAGAAGAAAGACTGCATACGCATTATCCTGCCCGAGCTATGCGTTGCGAAGCAATTAACTTCCCCTCGAGCATTTTGTTCGCCTACTAAATACCGTTACATCATTCACACACTTACAGCGCATGGTCTGATGACTTATCCACACGAGGCAAAAGATGTCTACTGCCGTTCGCGACATGCATCTGAAAAGGACAGGGAAATGTGCAGTATGAGGACAAACAGAACAAACGCGCGACGTGCCTAGGGCGTAAAATGAAACGTCAATTGCATAACAAGCACCAGCAGTTACAACACTCACTCTGGGCAATGGCATGGGCCGCAAGAACAGAATGGCAAGAGGCATAGTTATGAAATTCTATCGCCCAATCTAGAGGGGCTTTAGAGTGAAGAATCACAAGAACGAGTTATTTTTTCGCTTGTGTTGCTCACGCTCAGATCAAAATACACTCGGTGGCAACGATATCACTCTTGCGCTGATCAGCAAGAAGAAAACTGGACCCAAATTTCCCATTTCGCTAGCTCTCAAACGACAGAAATGATTCAAAATAGTAATTATAAATTCTTATTCTAATTCCGAATTAGTGAACGCCTGACCTCTGAAATATAGGGCCCATCCTGATTTCTTACACTTGGGGACACAGCATATGAAACTGGTATTTATTGGCACCTATACTAAAGCAGTCATTTCACCTTGAATACATTGGACTCTGTGCCATACACGGCGTAGGTAAATGACCGAATTCAGATCGAGCCGCCGGCGTGCCTCAGTGGTTACGGTTTTCGGCTGCTGAACCGGAAGACGCGGGTTCGATCCCGTCCGTGGTGGTCGCATTTCGATGGGGGCGAAATGCTACAGCCGCGTCTACTGTGTGATGTCAGCGCACATTAAAGAACCCCAGCTGGTAGAAATTTTCGCTGTCCTCCACTACGGCGTCCCTCATAGCCTGAGTCGCTTTAGAATATTAAACCCCATAAACCAAATCTAAACCAATCATAGAGTTCCTCTATTCGGGATTGGTAGAAAGAGAGAGAGATTATAATGAATACATGACAGGTCTACCTAGTAGGTGTATCCAAGAGATCTTAGAACAACATCACCTCTGATTCTTTCACTTTCAAAGAATCCCGCGAGCGTGCCAGACGAGGAAAGGCAAGTGACTGCACGCTTGTTTATTCAAAGACTTCCCAAGAAGGATATGGTGGTGATAAACGTTTTTATTGGCGGAACACTTATAGCTCAAATTTAAGAGGTGGGCTGGCACTTGGTCGTGGGTGGTGGTCGGCAGCCCGTGCGTGACGGTGTCCTTCTCCGCCCACTGCACTGGTTACGAGGCCGGGCCGGAGCTATAGAGACCGCGACCTCCCACCCCTCCGAATTCGCAAGGGCCCATTGTGCCGGCGGCTGCAGTTGTCGGCAGATGAACGTAATATGGTCGAATATGGCTCTTAGGACCCCACAGCGGGAACATTCGGGAGTGTGAGTAGAAGCAAAGAAGAACGCAAGGAGCGCTGGGGAGGGAAAGCTGCGAACCTGCAGCTGTCGCCAGACGAGCCTGAAGTTGCCGCCAAGTCGTCTTTAGTTTTTTTTTTTTTCAGGGCTGTGTGTGGCGGGGGGTAATGTAGACGATCTTCGCGGTAGGGTAGCGTGATGTGGTGATATTTTGGTTTGGTTGGTTTATGGGGTTTAAAGTACCAAATTGATTTATGATATGAGGGACGCCGTAGGGATGGGCTCCGGAAATTTCGACCACCTGGGCTTCTTTAACCTGCACTAACATCGCACAGTATACAGGCCTCTAGAATTTCGGATTCATCGAAATTCAACCGCCGCGGCCGGGATTTAACGCGCCTCTTTCGGGTCAGCAGCCGAGCTCCATAACCACTGAGCCACCACGGCGGCCTCGTGATATGTGATCAGCCGGCCTCTCGCGCTACCTGAGTCTTCGGTAGGCCCCGCTCGGTTGACGTATCCTCGAGCAGCGGAATGAGCCGCTTCGTTACCGGGATTGCCAGATTGCACCGGCACCCAGACTTTTTATATTGAACGAGGTGGTTGAGGGTTGTAGGCGAGAATTTATACGTGGCATCATGTATCTGTCCGCGGGCGGTATTTTGAATGGCGGTTTTTGTATCGCTCAGGATAAGAGTGGCAGTGGAAGATCATACCGCTAGTGCGATGGCTGATTCTTCGGCTTTAGCCGCCGCGGTGGCTCAGTGGCTATGGTGCTCGGCTGCTGACCCGAAAGACGCGGGATCGATCCCGGCCGCGGCGGCTGGAATTTCTTTGGAGGAGAAATTCTAGAGGCCCGTGTACTGTGCGATGTCAGTGCACGTTAAAGAACCCCAGGTGGTCGAAATTTCCGGAGCCCTCCACTACGGCGTCTCTCATAGCCTCAGTCGCTTTGGGACGTTAAACCCCATAAACTAAACTATTCTTCGGCTTTAATCGAGGTGTTTACCCTGGTCGAGCCTAATGTCGTGTGTTGTAGGTTGTTGGAGAGTACACAAGGGGCGAAAGCTGAGGGGTGTGAGTTCCTAGAGGTGGGCGTGTGTGTAGGCTACGGCGGGTTCGTTTTCATGTGCTTCATGCAAGGCGCGGGCTGCCTGTCGAGCCTGGTGGCGGACTGGATGCATGTTTTTTGATGGGGGTGAAGAGTGAGATAGTCTGTGACGTTTTGCGGAATCTTGTGGGAGTTAATGGGAGGTGGACCGATCGGTCGGGCCTGAAGTGAGGCTAGATTGTGGCACCTAGTGATAGTGGAAGAGAGTATGTCTCTCTGGTATATGCGGTGTGTTTCCATCAGCTCTCTCAGCGTGCTGTGGGCTCCCTGTGAATAAGAAACGAATGGTGGGGTGTGTCTGGGCTCAATAAAGTAAATCCGCCTGGTAGGCTTCTCTGATAAGTGCATATACCTCTTCTGTCCTCGTTTTGGAGGCTAGGGGTAGGCAGGGAGTACAGCACACGGCTTATCACGGATGACTGTACCAGTGTTCTGACGTTGCGTCCGCGCACGCCGCAGTATTTATTCCCTATGCGTTTGATCAGAGGAATGATCTGGTGCGGGGTGGCAGTAAGTTTGGAGGTAGTCTTCCTAGTAAGCTCGTTGTCTTGCTGGAACTTGCTGGAAGTACGCGAAGCTTGTGCACTTCTGGCACCGGCTGCCTATTTATCGCAACGAGCATGAAGGGGTTCTCCTTTTTACGTTGGGTTAGGTTGAGTAACAGCAGTTCGGACTTGGCAGGGGAGCAAGCGAACCCTATGAAAGCCGCGCACCCCGCCACCTCGTTCCCTTCTGCCTGAAGAGTTTCTTCCATGCTTCCGACATTGCCTGTGGTAGGCCGCAGGGTAATGTCGTTTGCGTAGAAAGAACAGTAGAGACTCGCAATCTGTCAAAGTTTGCAGGCCATCGGAATGAGTGTGATGTTAAAAATAAATGGAGAGAGTGCACACCCTTGAGGCGTTCCTCAATGAGCCAAAGAGAAAGTGGGGGATTTCAGGGGCCGACCGGGGTTTCTGCTTTGCGATCCTGCAAAACAGCGGTGTTGTAGGAGTGCGCTCGAATCTCAACAGCCAGATTGGACAGAGTGTCAAATATTGCAGTGTGGTATACGTTGTGAAAGGCCTCTTGAAGGTCCAAGGCCAGCAGCGCTCGCGTTCGTTTGCAGTGCCGGAAAGGGGGGAGGATGCCTTCCAATATCTGAAGCATTTTGTCCTGTGGGGAGAGGTGCCTTCTAAAAGCCAGCATCGTGTAAGGGAATAGTTTGTTCGCTTTCATGTGAGTGTTTAACCTGTTGAGGATTACGTTTTCTAAAAGCTTTCCGAGACAAGAGGTGAATGAGATTTGATGGAGATTTGATAGTTTTAGCGGTTGGCTGGGTTCAGGAATGAAGGCAACTTGAGCTTGGATCCATTCTTCTGGGACGGTGCCATCATTCCAGTGCTTCTTCGTTTGTTCGAGGTTCGTGATAGCCTGGACAGAGTTCTCGTCTAAGTTCTTTAGTGTTTTGTTTGTGATTTCATCAGCTCCGGGTGCAGACGTGGTGCGAAGTTGGAGCATGGCTGCTCGGACTTCCCACTTACTTATGTCCTCGTCGATTTCGGGGCTTTGCGCTACCAAATTGTGTGGAAGAGAAGTCTTGGGTGTTGTCGTGAGATAGGTTGCTTTCAGGTGTGAGCACGGATGCATTTATTCTACCTTCGAACAACAGTTACAAACAAAGGGCTTGAAATACAGACGGCGGCGTCTCCGCTCGCGGCTGAAGGCTCTCTCCCCGCCTCGGCACTCCGAGAGGGAACGCACGGAGACAGTCAGGGTTGCCAGGCCACTTATGAGTTTGGCTGTTCCAGGCGGCGAGTGGCTTGCACCTCACATCCCACCCCGCCTGCAAGTCCAAGTCCTCTTGGACAGGAACATTAGTCCACTAAGGCAAAATCGTATTCAAGCAGTCGCTTGGGTGGTGCACGGTGACGCTGAGGTCGCTGACTCGCTGAACCAGTTGGCTGATCCGGCTCATTGGTCATAGGTGGCATTTGCTCGGCATTGTCTTCATCAGGACTCGGGATTGGTTGCACGGCTTCGCATGTGGGCTCCACTAGCACTGGGTCAAAGTACGGAGGGTGGTACAGTTTCATTTGACTTATGTGCACTGTACGCGCATCTGGTGAGGATGTGGCGGAGTTCGTTATGCGCCGAACGTCGTAGGTGACGGGCGTCCTTTTCCGTGTCACCTGGTAGAGTCCCTTGAACTTTGGCGCGAGCTTTTCAGTTCCGCCAAGTACTGGCTCTTGTCTTCGCACCCAGACAAAGTCTCCGACGTCAAATGAGGCGCTGCGGTGGGTGCGGTCGTAGATTCTCTTGCGGTTCCTTTGAGCTTCCTGGGAGTTACTCGCAGCCTCGCTGCGAAGGTCTGGCAAGTTCATAAGCCTGTCACGAATGTCGGCTGCTTGCGTTGTGCGGACTTTCTGATATGGGAGTTTCGGCAAAAATCCAAACAGAAGCTCGAATGGCGAAAATCCTGTACTTCTGTGGCGGGTTACATTGACAGCGAAAGCTGCTTCATCGAGTTTGGAGACCCACAGTGCCTGATCATTGTTGCACAGTTTTCGGAGGACGGTCACAAGTGTGGCATTGGCACGTTCCACCAGTCCGTTGCTAGCTGCCCTGTAAGCTACTGCGAAGTGTATGTTCACACCATGCATATGCATGAAGTTCTTGAACAGGTGTGATTCAAATGACTTGGCATGGTCACACAAACAATGGTCAGGAGCACCGAACCTGTAAAACACTGAGTGGAGATGTTTCAAGGCATCTTCTGTAGAGGTTGTAGGCACAGCAGTTTCATTGTGGAAGTGTCCCAGTATAGGTGCTGTTGTAAGTGCGGCACGAAGGGCTTCAAAGGCTTGTTGACACTCAACTGTCCACTCGAAGTCAGCCTTTCGGATGACAGCTTGCAGAGGTGCGGCAACTTTCGAGAAGTTCGGGATGAAGCGGCTCTTTTTGTCCTTCTGCGTCACGACAATGGCAGGAAATCCCCAAGGTCTAGATAAAGAACGGATGATGTCATTTTGAAGAAGAGATGCTGTTTGGGCTTCGAGGAACTTCCAATCACTGGCTGTGTAGCGGTACGGTTGCCGTCCATAAGGCTTTGCATCCGGCAGTAAGTTGATCTCGTGCTCGATGCCTTCATACAGGCCAATGTCATCAGGGCTGGTAGCAAGGAGACGTGAGTGGCGGTGCACTATTTTCTTCACTGCTTGCTGCTCTTCGGGCTTGAGTTGGGTCCCGATGATGATATCAGGGAAACTGTTGGGCGTGGATGAACATGGCTCAGAAGGAAATACGCTGCATGAGGCCGGCTGGGCTGGGCTCTTGTAGTCTGCTGGCTGAGTTTGAGACTGGGCTGCCTTGTTGAGCTTGCTCCACACGGGCTCGTGTTCGTCTGGTTCAAAATCCACTTGTAGGGGTTCGCTGGTGGTATGCGGTGGGTCAAAGCGAAACAAAGTTGATGTTTTAAGTATCACTGCATTGGACATACGCGGTAACAGTTCCTCTTTGCACAGCACGACAGTGTTTGTAGAGGGCTGGCAGATAACAGGAAGGTGTGGTGGTCTGAAATGAAGTTCCGCTTGAGCAGCATAAAACCAGTCCTCTCCCAGAATAAGGGGAAGGGCATTTCGCTGAAGGACTGCTGCTTCCACAATTGCAGAGAGGGGGCCTACGCTGATTTGCAAGAAGACAGATCCCTGAGGCGCGACGGAGGCTCCTCCTACGACGAGAAGGGGTGGCTTTGTCCACGGCTCTATGCTGAGGTTTTCAGCTAGGCTGGCAGCGAGGATAGTGACGTTCGAACCACTGTCTGGGAAGGCATTGATCTCTCCAAGGCCCTTGACGTGAGCGGTGATAACCGCACACCTGAGCATGGATCCAAGCAAAGGGTCCTCAGTGCGGCCAACACAAGCTGTTGGCGTTTTAGGGATTGTTTGCGTCTTGTCTCGGGAGGGCTGTCCTTTCTCAGTGCAGTTGCTAGCCAGATGGCCCTTTTCCTTGCAGCTATAACATACTGCTTCGCTTAGGTCTTGCCCTCGTCTGTAGGCAGGTGCACCATACTTGGAAGAGATTGCCTCGTACCGATGTTCTTGGTTAGCAGGTGGCAGGGTGGATATTCTTGAGGGCGGCAGCCTTCCACGGTTTGGTTGCTGGTAGGTGCTATTTATAGGTCGGGAAGGCTGGCGGATGTCTGCAGTGCTCTCGGTCGTAGCTGTAGCACTGGAGGTGATAGGATGCGGCTGTCGACTTGAAATTGGCGCGGATGGCTTTGACAGTCTAGTCATGCGGGAGTGGTCCATGGCACGATCAACTTCTGAAGCGATGCTGACGAAATCCTGGACAGTCTTCGGGCGTTGAACGACGATCGCTGTAGCCACTTGCTCATCACGGATGCCCTGAATTAAATACTCGATGCGCTCTTTGTCAGTCAATGAAAGCGGGCACCTTCCAATTATCTTGAGTTTGGCGAGAGTATAGGTAACCAGGCTCTCACCGGGGCTTTGCTCACGCGCACCGACAAGTTCCTGCCACTGTATAAGCGAGAGTCGCTCGCCGAACTGCGCTATAAGCGCTTCCTTCCACTCTGACCAAGTTTTTAGCTGGTGGCCAGTGATTTCCTTCCAGTCAGCGGCTGGGCCACGAAGTTTTGAGAGGGCGATGGCTAGCAGGGTAGCGGGTTCCCAAGAGGCAAGCTGTTGGGTGCGCTCGAGATCGTCTATCCATCGGGTTACGGATAACCCTCCGTCGCCACTGAACGTCGGAAGCGTTGATGACAAGTCCGGCAAAGTTGTTACGTGCACTGCTCTCGTAGAAGTTTGTGACAGTGACAAAGCTAGTTGATTTTGAAGGTAGGCGGTCAAATTCTGCATATTCTGTACGGGGTCGGCGCTGAACACTGGCATAGGCTGGAAAAACTGGTCACCTTGAGTTGGAGCGGGCTGCGTCTCGGTGACTGATCCAGTTGTTTCCGGTAGCAGGACTCGTTTTGCGGCAGTGTCAGCAAGGATGCGAAAAATAAGTTCCTCCTTGGAACCAGTATTGTCCAAATTGCGTTGCGATAGTTCATCTCGCAAGAAGTCCACTGTAAAACCAGCGAGGTCCGAGGCGGTGGCTTCCTCCCAGTTTATGAGCGGCATGGCGGCGGCGGCGGCGGCGGTGAGACGGGCGTTGGGCTTTGGCTGCTGGTGCTCGACACACGTTGACTCTGGCTTTCGGTGAAGTGGCTTGCGGCTTCGAATGGGCGGGCTACACCGAGGTTCGGGACGTCGACTGCGCCATATGTGAGCACGGATGCATTTATTCTACCGTGGAACAACAGTTACAAACAAAGGGCTTGAAATACAGACGGCGGCGTCTCCGCTCGCGGCTGAAGGCTCTCTCCCCGCCTCGGCACTCCGAGAGGGAACGCACGGAGACAGTCAGGGTTGCCAGGCCACTTATGAGTTTGGCTGTTCCAGGCGGCGAGTGGCTTGCACCTCACACAGGTTCTGAACCAGGGTGTCGTCGACGACGTCTAGGATATGCATGATACAGGCTACACGACGATGTTGGCTGGTCTTGGTGTGATCGGGTTCTAGTAAGCAGCGTAGGAATTTCCACGTGTCCTTTAACTCAAGGTTTACGGCTAGGCGGTCGCTCACCTTTCCCCATTGCTGGCGGCTTAGTTGCGCTGCGTGTACTTCCATGTCTTTTACCAGGGACGAAAGGCCATTCTATCACTGTTGTGCATCATAGGCTCGCGGTCAATGAAAAACTATAAACACGAACGCTTCGTGTGCTGTCAGTGTATATCCTACCCTCTGTTTCAGGAAAGCCCGCCGGTAATTTTTAATAAAGATCTTTAAAACTATAAAGATGCATGTCTTTGCACAGTAATAAAAGCACTAGTGGATAATAGAAAACAGGCCAACCTTGTTAATTAGTAAGGTGGCTAACCAATTTGCATTAGTTAATTTTAAAACTATTGCAGCTAGAGGTCAGCTGGAATCAGTGGTTTGCAGCTGGCCGTTAGCAACAGCCTTATTGCTTTTAGGGTTTTAAAACACGATTACTCTCGGCGCGCTGTCTGAACGAATTTTGGCCATCTAGCGGGCCTCCAGAAAATGCCACTACGTTGACGCACGAGTCGCAACACTCAATGCGTGGCGCAGGTGACCGTAACTGTACCGTCAAATGTGCAGCAGCGACCAGGGGTGAGCACAGCATCTCTAACAACCACCATGGTTAGGGCTTCGGTTCCCAACTTGGGGCTGCCAAAGGTATGGTCCGCACAGACTTCATGGAGTGGGAGTAAATGGGCTTACATAACGTTAGGTTGGAATATGTATGTATATGTAAGCCTGCGCCACGCAGCGTGCCCAAGCCTGCAATATCACCAACCATATTTTGTAATAATCTGGTTGCTATATACTTTTTTAAAGTCGTATGGGCGTAATGCATCGAAGACATTTGATTCTGTTGGGCTGAAAAAATTAATTATTAGGATTCATTTATGAGATGTTAGGAAAAATTGACAGCGTAGTGATTAGCTAGATAATCACATTGCCGATTACAAAACATTCACTGCTTCGTCAATGCTTCCCTGTATAACATGGAAATATGAGACCAGCGCGGTCGACCAGCGCACCGAAATACATGAAACACAGACGTGCACAGGGCGATCGCGAGGTGTTTCAGAGTTTGGCGGTGGCTCACAAAGGCGCGTCTCACCCTATGACGCGGATGGTCACGCGTGACATGTGAACACCGGCAATCGCACGGTAACTTCGCGTGATTGGCGGCGAAAGGCATCCCATAAACGGCGCTAGGTCTAAAAGCATACTGTCCGTAGGGATCGAACCCAGTACCATGGACCTGTCCTCCGCATGAAACGGTCGCTCTGCCGACTAAGCAGCAAGTGCTTAGCGAATTATCTATGAAAAAAATTTTAGAGCTAAGCTTACACACTTAGAGCATTAATCAGCGAATACTGGGCCAGCGAAACAGCGAATTCTCTCTTCCGACAGTAGATGCGGCCGCATGATGGACCCACTTTCTGGCGCCTCGGTCGAAGCATTTCCATCCTTGCCAACCGCCACGGCACCATAGGTCATCGTCGCACCAGAACCACCGTCAAGACCACCGATAGAGTTGCTGTCTTGCATGTTCAGCTCGGATATCAGTCGGTGTGACTTTCCGGTCGAAATGGAGAATATCCACTTCTGTTGGCATGGCGAATCCACGAGCAGGCCAACGCGCAAACGTTTGGTGAAAGTTCGTCGCGGAATACTCCGCACCTCGTCAACGAAGCGTTGGACTGCGCGGCTGCGTCCATTGGGAAAAATAAAGCGCGAAATAATTGTCTCATGTCTGCGTAAACTCCTTCGCCGCAACCACCGCTGCCATGGTGAGGAGGACAGGAAGGAAAGAAAGACGCAGTACAACATCGGGCGGAGGGGTCAAGAAGGTGGGTGTGAAAGAAGAAAGAGATAAAGAGGTGCCGCGGCTTGCCAATGCTGCGGGGGAGCCCTCTACTACAGCGCCGATTTCTTCTATCCTTGTTTCAGTCCCGCCTTTTTCGATGGCTCACTCTGATTCCCGTTCTGAGCACTGCAAGCATGAGCCGTTCTCCGTGCATCCGCTTCGCCAATGTCGTTATACATCAGAGATAACGTGCACGGACAGTTAGTAGGGACAACATGTCTTAAAACTCGTTCAGCTACATCACGCACATATACGCGGGCCCTAGAGGGGAGCCTGGAGGCTTTATCAGCTTGGAGCGCAATGATAGTTTCCTGACCCTACGGGCCTGGGTACTGTGGCCATTCCCTGTAGAAGGAGAGCTCCTTGTCGCAGGTGGTATCTGCGGCGGAAGCGGTCGTCGTCGTTTGGAGGACGCGGGCGTTGCGACGCGCGTCCCTTCTTTGAGCTTCCTTTGACACTTCTGTGTACGCACGCGGCAGTGAATGGGCCTTAATTCTAGAGAGGTAATGCACAGGCCCGTGCACTTTCCTTTACATTATTGGTTCAAGCGCCACACACACACACATCGGGCTGGAAATGCTCACCGCTGGCCTCGTTTCGATACAGGCGGATTTTATACCTCTGAATAGATTGTATCAAAGCTATTGCAGCTTTTTTCTGTAAACGTATGCATAGACTGTTGTGTAGCTACAAGCTTCTCTGCGCAAGCTTCTTGTCTGTCAGTTAATGTGCAGTGTCTTTGCAATACCAGCGAGATGTGGCCTTATTTCGAGAAAACTCTGCGAGTAAAGTCGTATAATTGTGGCTTGAGAATGGTTTGCACTCATATATAGACCTCGCGCTTAACAGCCGCGCAAGGACAGACGCTCAGGTGAAAGACATTCAGCTAACTGCGGGCGTGCGAGACTGCCAGATGGCTACTCAAAGAGGACTACCCCCAGCCACGCTACGAGTTTATAGAATCGGCAGTGCTGCTCGCTGCAAGAACAGAATACTAAGCTAGCGCCATGTTATACAGCAGTCGATGTGGATTTCGCACAAAGATTCACGGAGAGTTCCCTTGCCCCGCCTATGGTCTGGGCAAGGGACTGTGGCTTGTGCGAGATCTGATAGCAATTCCTCATAGCGCAAACGATTGCTGGCTCCCGAAAGAAAAATTCGACATGGTTATACGGTTCCCAGCCTGCAGTCACTCACTGACCAAACGCGAATGGCCGTTTACTCCTGCCTATACGGTTATTCCTGCCTTTATTCCTGCCTATACTTCTAGTATCCAAGTGACCTTAACACGTGTGTTCTAGACTGCGCCTAACGGAGGCAAGACCACCCCGCAACGTCGTCGCAGGATTTCAGCTTAGTGCTAGAGAATAGACGCACATAAGCTTTTCACACATATATTTTACGTGATGGCAAACCCGATGAAGACAAGACTACGTGACATATGGCGATGGAGCCTCATTGGCTATCGGTCCAAATATCTGTGTATACAATTTGTTTGTGTTACTCAATAAAGACTTCTTGATTCTTATTGGCGGTGCGCCTAGCGCGAGCGCTCCGTGCCGCGCCACTGCCCACTTTGTCGTCTTCTAGTCCGTGACACTACCCTGGGCTACCGAGCGATCGTCCCGATTGTGCGAACCTGGAGAACAGTGACGATGAAACGAAAGACGTGACGATGGGCGTGACAGGAGGTAGAAGGGTGCACGAGAGGAGTACAAGATGTAGGGCTTGCCGTCACGATGAAGGAGAGGAGCAGGTGATCGTATGAACGCTGGTCCACAAAGCACCTGGCACACGTACGGGTCTCCCTAAGCCGACGGCCGAGGTCCTTAGGGAGCACCCTACGGCGTGGGCAGGACGGCTGTGTGCTCAAGTGTCTCGGATCGGTCGGGTCACTCAGGGTCTGTAAAAAGGAGCGTCGTGTTTTGTGGTCGGGCGGTGGACAGAGCTGGGGCGAACGGCGAGGTCGGTTCTGGTCATGTGAGCTGGGGCACAGCCGGGCGGCGTGGTCCAGGAACACAAGGCCGACGATCATGCTAGCCGCCGCACGCGGAAGCTCCGAGACCACCTTGGCAGTGATTACCCCACACTTCCACCAAATGTTACGCGATGGCAAGCCCGAGAAAGACAGGACAGGCGATGGAATGAATTTAATGGGGGTGAGTCTAGCGCGAGCGCTCCGTGTCGCGCCACTGACTATTTGGTCGTCTTCTAGTCCGTGACAATACGTAAATTATGCCTTCTTGTGAGTTACTTCGAAGCAGGGATTACCAATAATTTCTCTGACATCTTTGACACCACGAGCAAAACAGCAGCGCTCTGTGTTTTTCTGCGTTTATTAGTACCCACTTTAAAAATAGATCTGATTACATCAATTTTTCAGCACTCCGGTGTTGTTGTGGGCTCTACACACCATTGCTAGACGATAGCTTATAGTCTGTATGGACGACAAAACTGGTATGAACAGTGTGCTCCTAATTCCCATAATGTAAACTGGTTAATCCGCTTTAAACTGAAATTTGTTCGCTTCCGACCCCTAAACTGCACGTTGGAACAGGTGTAAAATTTTAATTCCGATAACGTAATAAATAAGCAGCAGCGTGTCCCGCAACCAGATGCGCAAAATAGTATTAAACAAATACTAATTAAAAACTTTCGGCACTTCTGCGCACTCTCCTGAACAGTATTCCATAGTTAAAGCGTAAAAGACAGGACAAAACTGGGTCGACCGAACGCAGCGTAACGTTCCGTCATCCTCTCTTGTCAGCGCTTTGTTCTGTCGTCCTTTCTTGTCAGCGCTGTGTTCTGTCGTCCTCTCTTGTCAGCCCTGTGCTCTGTCGACCTCTCTTGTCAGCGCTGTTTTCTGTCGTCCTCTTCTCTTGTCAGCGCTGTGTTCTGTCTTCTCTAGTCAGCCCTGTGCTCTGTCGACCTCTCTTGCCAGTGCTGTGTTCTGCTGTCCTCTTGTCTTGTCAGCGCTGTGTTCTGTCCTCTCTTGTCAGCCCTGTGGTCTGTCGACCTCTCTTGTCAGTGCTGTGTTCTATCGTCCTCTTCTCTTGTCAGCGCTGTGTTCTGTCTTCTCTAGTCAGCGCTGTGCTCTTTCGACCTCTCTTGTCAGCGCTGTGTTCTGTTGTCCTCTTCTCTTGTCAGCGCTGTGTTCTGTCCTCTCTTGTCCGCCCTGTGCTCTGTCGACCTCTCTTGTCAGCGCTGTGTACTGTCGCCCTCTTCTCTTGTCAGCTCTGTGTTCTGTCTTCTCTTCTGAGCCCTGTGCTCTGTCGACCTCTCTTGTCAGCGTTGTGTTCTGTCGCCCTCTTCTCTTGTCAGCTCTGTGTTCTGTTTTCTCTTCTGAGCGCTGTGCTCTGTCGACCTCTCTTGTCAGCGTTGTGTTCCGTCGTCCTCTTCTTCTGTCAGCGCTGTGTTCTGCCTTCTCTTGTCAGTCCTGTGCTGTGCCGACCTCTCTTGTCAGCGCGGTGTTCGGTCGTCCTCTCTTGTCAGCGCTGTTTTCTGTCGTCCTCTCTAATAGCGCTGTGTTACGTCATCCTCTCTTGTTCTGTCTTTAGCTCTGTAACTATGGAAGATCGTCACCAACTCCCCCAACAGCTTGCTTCAAGCTGAGCCGTAGCCGCGCATTCCTCGACTTATTTTAAACTATGGCCGTCTCTTGTATACATATTTCAAACGATATGCTCAAAACACTCCTGAAAGAATCCGCGTTTGGGTATGCCGGAGGTATGATCTAAGGTCAGTGATTTTTGCGCCGTTACGTCCATTTTTCAGAAGCAAAAGTGTGAATATTTTCCTTATTTAACCAATGTGAATTTCTCAGCTCGTGTTTTGGATTGACCACGTCGAACTTATTTTATTTTATATATTTCATCACAGAAATTGTCACAAAAGAGTTATGGTGAGAGCATGCTCATAATTGCACAGTGTAAAGTAAATTTCTCTTTTTCTGACCTTTTGGAATCAACTATGGAAGTCTACAAATCTTGTCGATTGAAATCTTCGATGGTAGAGACGTGCACTGTGAATACGTTCGAAAAATGAACGGATTTAGTACGAGACACTTTACACCTTATGACTCCGGTTTCTGGGAGTTATCAAGAGCTTAATGCAGCTTTAAAAAAAGATATCCCTCGAACTCAGTAAGCGCCCTTTAGAGGACCCAATTATGGTTGCAAATACGGTCGGCCATACGGCATAGAACTCGGTGCATTGACATGCGTTAAAGGGAGGTTAGAGGCATAACATCACTTCATGAACAAGACAGGAAAAGCGTACGGGAAACCATGAGGAGCACGTCGCTTACTCAGCCACTTGAATATCCATATCTGCTAATAAAACATTAAAAAGGACATCGGTTGTTATGCGTTATGAAATCCAAAACATGGAAAATTGCACTGGGATTTTATTAGACGACGCCAAAGTTTCATGCACATTTCATATCAGCACTTTTCGTTGCTCCTTGAGTATTGCTTTTGCGATGACTTTCGGCATGTGCTACCTGGGTATTCCGCCATTTTACTTCTATTTCCCTTTCGCATGCACGGCTCTCAATAACTTGCCTTATGTTGAAGTGATTCCTCTATTTTAGTCTCATGGTGCTCCGACAGTCAGCCTAAGTTTCTCAAGCATCTTCACCGCGAGCGCGGATCTCTAATGAGCTTGCTGAAAAGGGATCCCTGTTCGATTTTCCAAAGCGGTCGTTTTCTTCCCTACTATCCTTAACGAGCGCGGAAGACGAGGACAGCCATCGCCCAGAATCCGCGAATATCAGGCGGTGTGCGCTGACTGCCCGACTGCAGAAATGTCAACACGCACGAAGCGAACAAAAACAGGCGCTTTCCGCTGTTGAATATCATTTCATTACGTAAGTGTTTCTGAAACTACGCTTTCGCTCCAGTACACCAGTTCTCTCGGGCCAGCAAAATAAGACGAATCTAAAACAAACATACTGCATCACCTCCCACACAAGGACCATGGAAAGAGAACGCGTCAAAACAACATATTGCCTGGTGGGGAGCCCTTATATCTCTGAAGCCCCAACTGACAGCTGTCACCAGCGTCATGTCCTAGCTTTAACGTGTCCCCTTTCTGCGGTGGCTCGGTACTTCGCACAAAAGGAGACAGCGCAGCTGTCGCTCCCCTCTGGGAAACGTTCGCGGAATGTGCTTCGTATGCGCGATAAATTATGCTTAATGGCAATAACCAGCAACCAAAATGAGCTTCCGCTTAGGCAACCGTGGCAATGGCGGTCAAGCACGCATACACTAATGCCTCGAGCAACTTGCACTAAAATCGAATACTGTAAAGTAATCTTTATCTCTCGATCGCTGATTCCGTCCAAGTCGATTCAATAGCAGTATTTCATTCAGACGTGGAATCTATCTACGAAACCGAAAGTATTATATATCGACAAAAGAGCTCAAACACCGTGTCTTCATGAAGTGTACTCTCGGCAGCTTTGCCATGGAGGCTTTAAAACATAATGGCGACGTGTTCGTCCACTTCGAGCTTTTGGTGCTGTAGTGGATTACGCTAAATGTAGAGCTTGTGAGTACGCATCTCAGCAGCTACATATGGTTTTCTTTTCTCCTAATTTATGTAAATTATCGCGTACCTAAAAATGGTACGCAACTCAAATCATCGTCATCCCCAGCCTGACTATGCCCACTGCAGGGCGAAGTCCTCTTCCATGTCTCTCCAATCAGGCCTGTCCTTTGCCAGCTGCGGCCACCGTATCCCTGCAAGCTTTTAATCTCATCCGCCAACAAAACATTCTGCCGCCCCCTGCTACGCTTGCCTTGTCTTGGAAACCACTACGTTACCTTTAAGGAGCAGCGATTAACTTGCCTTTGCATTAAATGCCCTACCCAAGCTCATTTCTTCCTATTGATTTCGACTAGGGTATCATTCACCTACATTGGTTCCCTCACCCACTCATCCTGCATCCGGTTTGTTAAAGTTGCACCTACCGTTTTTCTTTCCATAGCTCGCAGCGTAGTCTTTAAATTAAGCTGAACCCTTTTCGTTAGCCTCCAGGTTTCTGACCCACAGGGTAGTACCGGTAAGATACAGCTGTTGTATATTTTTCTTCAGAGGGATATTGGTCCAGAACAGAATAGGCTTGGGCAGGTTAGTAATTCATTGCAACAGCGTAGTCTTAGCGCGGGAAACAAAACACCACAAAAAGGAGACGTGACAAGCGCTAACCTTCAACACAGCGTATTTATTGCAGATCAGGAGCATATATACACTACTGATACAGCAGAAAGAACAAATAAAGAAGAAACTTGAAGGACCATAACAAAATGCCACATGTCGTCATGCCAAGAACTCGAGCCCTTTCTTCGATAACGCCACAGACGGTCTGCTGACGCATTGGTCTCCTGCCCGTGCTATCTCACACGCTTCCTTGATTTCTCTCGCTAGATCGTTTCGGTGTCGATACATAATGACTGTCTTGTCGAACAGAGGGTGACAAGGTGGTACAGCGTCACATTTTTTGCAATGTGCCACCAACTGGCCGTCTGTGGCGATATTGCCAACTTTATTGTTGTGCTCTAATAGGCGCACATTCTAACACCTACCCGTTTGCCCTATATACAGCCGACCACATGAAAGGGGAATTTTGTACACCACCCCCTTCCTGCAAGGCACGTAGGCATTTCTGTGTTTAATTCTGCACTCAGGTTTCCGCGTTCTGGTAGGGCAGCTATTTTTACTCGCATTCAAAAGCTTTTTAGATGCCGTGAATACTACTTTCACTCCAGACCGTTGCCCTACCTTCCTTAGATTGTGCGAGACCTTGTGCAGGTAGGGAATCAAGGCTACCCTTTCTTTCTTTCTTTCTTTCTTTCTTTCTTTCTTTCTTTCTTTCTTTCTTTCTTTCTTTCTTTCTTTCTTTCTTTCTTTCTTTCTTTCTTTCTTTCTTTCTTTCCTTCTTTCTTTCTTTCTTTCTCTCTTTCTTTCTTTCTTTCTTTCATTCTTTCCATTTTTCTTTCTTTCTTTCTTCCATTTTCCTTCTCTCCTCCGCTCTCTGTTCGTCGCTCATGTGTGACACAACTTTTCTTATATTGGTAAACTGCCGTTTTTGGTCTTATAGAACCTCCCATATGCACCCCACTCCATTCTTATTCTTCTAGTTATTTTCCTCCAATGATCCGGATCAGCGGTCACCACCTGCTTTAAGCAGGCATATTCACTTACTACTTCTAGCACCCCACTACCAATTGTGAACGACTGTTCGCGTTCTCATGATTCGAGTCATCAACAGGACCACGTCTGTAAGCTTGACGCTGGCTCACGATTAAATTTGCCATGTATGGTGGTGCGACGTCATGGGACTTTACTCCACCGGCTACGGCTTGGCGTTGCCTATACCAAACACTATCTTCACAAGATCGGCATCGAAAGTAACCCAAATTGCGCACAGTGCCACACTCCAGAGACTATTGGACACCTTCTTTGCGAGTGCCCGAACTATACTGCTGAAAGAACAACATTGGAGGCGACTGTGAAACGACTGGACTCTCGCCCTTTCTCTGAGGAAACTCTTCTGGGCGCCAGGACGAGACGTTCTGATTGGTGCCGTGTGACAAAGGCCCTGCTCACCTTTTTGTGTGAAACAGGCCTGGATACTCGTCTGTGACCGCCTGTGCACAACCTATATGGTTAATGACATGTGTCGGTGTTTGTATTGTTGACACCAGTTTTATGAGTTTTATGTGCGTCTACTAACCGCGATGCGAGTGCCAGCCAGTGTGGTGTGTGTGGTGTGTGTATGTGTAGACATCACCCGAGAAACTCATTGTATTATGCCATCATCAGTCTTCATTCGCACTTTCCTTTTCCTCCTCTCCCCTTTCCCCTGTGTGGAGTAGCAGGCCAGGGCCATGTTACCACCGGCCGACCTCTCCACCTTTCCCTCATTAAAATTCCTTTCTCTTCTTGTTCGCGTTCGATACTGCTAAACATTACTTAAAGTTTATATACATTCATTTTAGGACCTATGCCCTTCTGGCGTAGCATCATGCTAAACAAGAGCTTGTTCATAGTAGTTTATTCCCTGAACATCAGCATATTGGAACCGCCTATATTGGATGGACAACTAGCATTCAATACAGCCTACGGTTGAGCACCAACTTACCTACAATTGTATATCTAGGCTCATTACAAATTTATTTTTTCCGAACTTTTTCTTCTCCCTTAAAATGACAGCAGTATGCCTATTATTTTTTATTGAACGGTTTAAGCAGGAACATCAGCATTCTATTTTTCTTTATTTCTCTTATCTTTTGTAGTGTTTTGTAATGGCTCCCCTCCAAAATGTCTCTGGCCTTGAGGGTGTCAGTAAAAAAAAGTTGTTTTAAATGCTTTCTGGGATAATTGCATAAGAAAAATTAGTAATGACAATCACGTTGCCTGGGTTTTTCAGCAAATCATTATGGCTTTTGATTAAATTGGCCACAATATTATCTTCTAAAACCTTCTGCATTTGGTACTGATGGTCCCGCACTAATGCTCCTCCGTAGTAATCAATGCATTCGGGAAATAACTTTTAAAAAATTGGGGATCTTATCTGGCTTAAAATAATCAGTATAAGGGTTCCACAAGGCTGCAGTCTAAAGCTTCTGCTGCTTCCAAGTTACATTTACGATTTTCCTCATTGCCGTTCATAATTTCATTGTTTCGCACATACTGATGATACGACTGTACTATCTAGTAACTGCTCACTTGATATCGTTACTTCCAATTTCAATAGTTTCCTAAATAACTTATCCTTGTGGTGTCAAAATAACTGACCAATGATAAGCCCTGAAAATCACATTTCGTGGTTTTCAGTTCTCGCTGATCGCTAGTCGTTGGAATACTCTATAGTTCGTCATTAATTCCCATTCTATATTTCCAGCCAACCGATGTTCCTTTTCAGGGCCTGCAACTTGAAGCCTCACTAAAATTCTACATTGACACCGGTTTTCATATGAAGAAAGAGAGGAAGTTTAGTTTAATGATAACAATGGTGGAGAGTTCGACCGGCGGTGACCTCACCCTGGCCTGCTTCTCCACACTTGAAAAAGGAGAAGGAAAGAAAGGGGAGAGGTTGAGTACGGAGAAATTGGGTTCCAGAAGTTGAGTTCGCAAATCTGCATTAAGCGTTGAGATTCGGTTCTGTTGATACCGCGCAACAGGATTGTACTTTCATTTGCTGCGCAGGAAAACTGCAACGTCACTTCGAAACAATGCTACTTTGATGGAAGCCACATCAGTATGAGCCAGTTTAGTTTTAGCACCAGCTGTTTCACTTCTTGTTATACCACTGTGGCTAGATATCCACCAAATCCTTATTATATGGCCGCGTTGGAATAAACCACATAGCATTTAGCATTTCCTCTCTTGGTGCTATTAATCTGTATTATGTTGTATTATCATCGTGTACTGCAGGTCATATTCCATTACTTATGCACACTGGATTGCATTTCACATTATCAATTTTTGTTTGGTGAAACATTTTTGTTTACTAATAAACTTGATGCAGTACATAAGAAAATATTTTTGTATTATTACAGTTCAAATAAGTTATTTTCCTTTTCTAAGACAGCGTGTATCTGTATCTTTCTGTATTCTGTATTGATGTGTTTTACTTTGGTCTGCTTATGATGTGTAATCATATGTACACTTGTGCTGCTTGTACTGTCAGGGGGGCATAGCCTAGTCAGGCCCCATCAGGGCCTTTTGCTATTGCCTCCTGAGCCAATTTGTACCAAATTGTCTCAAATAAAAAAGAAAGAAAGAAAAAAAGAAAAGCATTGGAACATTTTGTACCACTAGGTGCCCGCATGGCCTTGGCTTCACGAATCTTTTTACGATATGTAGTAATACAGGCCTGGAATGGCATTAAGAGATATCTGTTATTTTGTAGTGAGGTGACCGAAATGACGGACGGAGTTTCTTATACCTCCAAATTCTTTTGCGTGGAACATGTTTCATGCTCTGGGCATAGAGCGGTAGCTTAAGGCGCATCCAGGCAGTGCCACTCCTGCGGCCGGTGAGGATGAACAGCGCTTATGGGAACAGGGTTCTAGAAAAGGCCCGGGATTACTCCAATTTCACAACCCTACCAACACTATGTTTTCATTCTGCCTGCGCTTTCATTCAGAGCCATCTTTATTGCATTACAACAAGGGGTCTTCCATATCATTCGCTTACCGCACAGCTACAGCATCTACAAATCCAAACCCTACGCATCATTACTTTCCCTCTATACAGCGCCAATATTTTTGCATTTTTTCAGGACCTTAATATTATTCTCATTTCTCACCTAGTCAAGTATAGATTAGTCCATTGCTCATGTGGTTTATTTAATGACCGCCAACTTTAGCAATTGATTTATCACCAAGATCTTATTAACCCGAATGTTATTATAAATTCTTCAAAAGTAACTACTTCCTTGCAAAAGTCCGCACTAGTTATGGCATCTTCGCAGTTAGGTTGGTGCCATTGGAAGCATGGAATAACCTACCCCTGGAAATTGAGGCTTGTTCATCTCTGCATTTCCTCAGCGCTCATATCAAGCCTGTTCTTTAGTCATGGAATATTGCCACCGTATGAAATATTCCAAAGTCACTGTGCAAATACCTCGGGCGTAAGAAATGAGTGTAGTGCAATTTTTAATTTTAATTGTATTTGCATTGTGCATTGGGGTGTTTTGTTCAAGTATATTTCATATTCATTTCTTTTTCTTTTACTTTTTTGTAATGTGTCGAATTGTATCATTTCTTTTTAAGATTATTTTGATTTGTCCAGCTTTCCTTCGCATTCTGTTTACGTTCTTTCCTTTTCCGCTATTATATTTGTTTTAAATGAAGGCTCATTAATCAATGCTGGAGCAATTACGGCGCTCCACAGCCTAAACGACGCATAATTTCGTGTCCCGACCGCGGCAGGATAGGAACTAAGGCCTCCCTTTTGGGCCCAAAATCCAGACACATGCGGTGGAGACGAAGAGAAAAAAATTACGCAATGGTTACGCTATTCTATGTAATCAGCTAAATTAAGTGAGATTTGTGGTGAATGGGCACACTGTGCAGCATTTTGCGGCCTCACATGACATCTGTGAAAGCCATTGCTCCTAGGAATCAAAGGTACACAAGTTTGCCCACATCACCTACCTCGTCGAGTCTTCCCTCACCTCCCCTCACTGCTAGGAGATCCGAGCACGTCGGCACTGCCCGCTCCGCTCAGTTTAAGCTTTACTACTCCTTCGCGAGGAAAGCAGTGTCTGTTGTTGAAAAGAAGTTTTTTTCGCACTGCAACTTTCAGTTACCCTGCAACGCTTTTCCTTTACCAAAAATATACAAAGTGCTGTGACACTATCGCTGCTGTAAACGTGGTTCCTTGACCATCAGCCTTGCACTTTTTATTTTCTAGGTCGCGTTCTTTTTCCGCTGTGGGTATTCCGGCTGCACAAAGAAATTATTGACCGTTTCACCGTGATCGAATCTCAAGCACACCTGATTCTTTTGTGTGCGCAAACGGAAAGGCTTACAAATCATACGCTCCGCAAGCCGTACGCTGGTAACGCTGGCACTGAGCTTCCCTTCAGCGTTTCCTCGATGTCTTTGTAGAATACACTCCTGGCGCTTGCAGCTTCCTGAGGTAAAGCTACCGATATCGAGAAGTATTAGCTGACATCTGAATTAACTCTAATTTTCCAGTTTTCCGCTTAAGCTTCTTATGCTGCCGCTGAGTCCCTGCTGAGGTCTTTAAACATCATGACCAAGACATTGGGACGTGTTGAACACGTCACCAAAGAAATTGTGAGTATACATCTTGCATTCAGAGGCGGTCGCATGAGCTGTGGAGAGCGGAAGAGGAATTCTATCTATGCGTCCTGTTCTCCAGCACCCTGCAAGTTGTCTGATATTGACTGTCTCGCTCGCGCTTGCTTCCAATTAAGATAACGGCAGCAAAGCTCAGTGGTACATATTGCAGAAAATCAAGCGTTTTGCATACGGTCTGCTTAAGTGGACAAAATTCGGAAATTCCTAGCAACGCACACACTTGTTTTATTTATTTTTTTATTTATTGTACCCTCAGGGCCCGAAGGCATTACAGAGGGGAGTGGGAATACATAAAAATTCAGCCTGAACAGCAACAACAAGGAGAGAAAACAAAAATAAACCAGGAATACATAAAAAGTGAAACACAGGAAGGCAATGAGATTAGAATGCAGTGGGGATATATTAAAACAGTGTGTAGACAGTGAAAGGCAATTTTAATACAGTAATAAACGACACATACTCAGAAAGAGACATTAAGGACTTTACGAAATGCATTGTTATTACTTCAAGCATCTATAATGAACTTTTTTATGTTTTATTTGATCATGAATTATACTTCAAGACATAAGAAAGTGCGACAAGTTCTTTAACCTTGCAGGATTGTTTTCAAAACACTGTAGTGCCACAAGCCCTTCATTATGCTCCAGAGATACATAGCTCTTTCGAACTCCTGTCTTTTGTGCAGGCGCTTGTCAGGGAGCTGAACAATGCAGCTGAACATGTACAATCTAGCAGTGTAAACGGGATTCTTTCAAGCTCCAACAAAATCCAGACTGCTTTGGGAACCGTGTTTTTTTTTATATTTTTAGAGCGTTATAATCGTACCGCGAATGGCATCGAGAAAACAGACTCTCTTGAACAGGCGTAGGCTGTAATATATTTAATTTGTTCCATGCCAAAGAACTTCCTACCACTACCTAAAAGGAGAATGTGCAAGTCGAAATGTACAGTGGTGAGGAGCCTTGTCTAGAGCGCTTGAGCAGTGCGCACTTGGTAACAAAAACCGAAATTAGAGAGCAGCCCCTCATTACAGGGCAAAGTTTTCGTGCCTGCTTTGTTTACGAGGCTATCTGGCGCTACTTCCGTGCAAGCGTTGCAGCTGGAAACTAGAGGCTGCCACAAAATCTGTATTTGTTTGCAAAGAAGTGCACCGCCCGAGCGCTCTAGACAAGGCTGCTCACCACTGTACATTCGCGTGCATCAAGTGCAAGGTTTACTTTTGTATAGACATCAAGAGGGTTTCTTTTCTTCGTTTTGAGCATGCAACATAATCTAAGGTAGGTATTGGGGCTTTTCAGGGTTTTACTGTGCATTAGAAAGGAAAACTGTAATCTATTTAAAGCATACAAAATTGCTTTTTCCGGCCGCCGTCCCAGATTATGTGATCTAGCGTGGCGGGGTTTCCGCATGGATGACTGTACAGCCGCCCAAATCTTTAGCTGGCGTGCGTGACAGCCGCGTTTTCCGTGCTCCTTTAGCTTATGAGGAAGCAAATTTGCGAAAATATAAAATTTAAGCAGAGGCTCACAAAGCAGGTGCTTAATATTGAGCTTTCCTTAAGTTTGCTTCGTCATAATGCGCAGGAGCGCAGAAGGAGGTTCCGTCGCGCACTCCAGCTAAAGATTTGGCCGACTGTACGGTTTAATTCGTTTTGAGAAGGTATTCAGGACCCAGATCCCGGTGACAACGAAGGCGAAAGTGGTTTTCGCCAGAAGAAAACGGCGGACCACATGGAGCAGCTGTAAGAACCCAATAACCCCACCCCCAAACCTAGCAATAAAGTTTTCAGTCATTAATTCCCTCACTCACACGCTCCCTCCCTCACTCACTCACTCGCTCGCTTGCTCGCTCACTCCGGATTTTGGTTTTTCTGCGTTATAAATTACACGTATGCCATACATATCGAAAAGAAAAACTTCGCTCGTACTGATAGCTTTCGCTCATGTAATAAAGGGTTACGCATATGCCGTGCGAAACCTGCGTATTGTTCCACGTCTCGTTAATGAGCGGTAAGAGTCATGCACTCAGAACAGGATTTCGCATTAGTCATCCTGTCCGCTTGATGCAGTGTTGGTGAAATCTGATAACGGGGCGTATTTAAACTGACACAGCCAGCCCTGCGGGGGCAAACTGCTTTTGTCAGGAGAACAAAAAAGTAAAGCTGCTGCTGACAGGGGCTTTAGATAAAATGAAGGCAAAAAGAGGAAAGATATGGGCGCCAGCCGCGAAAACCGCCACCTATTAATTTAGGGGCCTGATCAGCAAGCAGCGGGAAAAAAAAGGACAAGGTGAAAATATATCGTACAACGGAGATAGGAGGGACAGCTATAAAGAATATATGGCGGAGTGAGCGTACCAACAACATCACATAAACCCCCAGTCATGCGCGCTTTAATTATTTCAATATACTAAGGGCACACGCCGGCATTACATAGGGCAGGATTCATCAAAGAAAACCTTAACAAATGTACAACAAGAAATAGAAAAGGCTGAAAACAGCAATAAGCAAGCTTTATTATATAAGCAAGAACAAGGAGTGTACCTCGCGCGAACAGACGTTCTACCACTTTTTCTCATCACACGTGCGCGTTCAGTGGAAAACTATGAACACGGACACATCGTGTGCTGTCAGTGTATACCCTACCCGGTATTTCATGAAAACCTGCCGGTAATCACTAATGTAAATGTTTAGAACTATAAAGATGGCTTTCTCGGCACAGTAATAGAAGCACTAGTGGTAAACACAAAACAGGCCAATCTTGTTAAATAATAAGTTAGACAACAATTTTTCTCTAATGAATTTTAAAACTGCTAGGAGCTAGTTAGAATTAATGGTTTGCAGCTTGCCATTAGTATAAACCTTATTACTTTTGCGGTTTTGAAAACGCGATTAAAATCAGCGCGCTGCCTCATGGAATTTCGGTCATTTCAGCGTTTTCAGTCTTTGACGCACGAGGTGCAACATCCACTATTACGAGTCACTGCGCGGCGGAGGTGATCGTAACTGTAGCGTCCACTGTGCAGCAGTGACCAGGGGTGAGCACAGCAGCTCTAACAGCCACCGCGGTTAGCGCATCGGTTCCCAGCTTGGCCCTGACCGAGGTATGGTGCGTATAGACGTGATGCAGTGGGAGGAAAAGGGCTTAGAGGAAGAGCGAAAGCTAAGCGATGGAAGTGGAAGGAGCTGCGAAGTATCAAGCGATAAGGATGCGAAGCAAAAGGAACAAGAAGCGGCAGCACGGCGGTTTAGCCCTTACAAAAAATTGTTTTCAACTTCCCATATAGCCTGTTCAGAGACTTTCTGCAGAAAAATCCCAGAGACTAGTTTACAGGCTACACAAATTCTGTTGATAGTTGATATACAAGATCAATCACTTATCGCGCACTTTTAGTAGAGCTTTGTCTGCAGACTATTAGTAGTGAAAAGGAAATGTCCTTAGAAAGGGAAAATATTCTATTACAAGTCTATAGTCAGTATATAGGCCATCGTCTTGTTCGCGCTGTACCCCCCCCCCCCCCCCCCCCCCTATGAATTATTACGAACTCGTCCAGCTATCCATCCTTCAACAGTGTATAGGACATACATGGTCTGTTCTGAAAGTAGTAGGACTCATTTTTTTAAACAACATTTATTCAAGAGAATAGTACAAACGATTACAATTTTTCAAGGTAGCCCCCTTCCGCACCTACATGCTGCTGCCAATGAGTTTTACAGTTTTCGTACTCCTCCAGGAACACCTGGACCGGAATGCTGTTTAGCTCCCTCGTCACGGCCTGTTGAACCACCTCTACCGATCCGTGATGTTTTCCCGCGAGCGTCGATTTTTTTCTCGGGAATAGAAAAAAGTCTGGCGGGTCCAAGTCGAGGCTGTAGGGGGGCTGAGGCAGCGTTGCCGCCTTGTGCTGGGAAAAAATCGGAGACCTCATTCACATGATGAAGAAGATCCTACCGGTTGGCCTTTTCCTCCTCTGACAACACTCCCAGCTCCAACTTCGCGCGCGCTTTCCTCATGGATAAGTTTTGTGCCACGATGTAAAAAACTTGGGTTTGAGGAATGCTCAAGTCGTCAGCAATCATTCTGATACTCATTCTACGATCACTGTTAAGTAAATGTTTCACTCGCTACACATTTTCGTTGGTCTTGCTGGTCGAAGGCCGTCTGGAGCGGTCGTCTTCCTCCACTCTTTCCTTACCTTCTCGGAAAAGCTTGTGCCACTCAAAAAACACCTGACCTACCAATGGAAGCGTCACCGTAGGCCTCCTTAATCATGCTGTGAGTCTCTTTGCCCGTTTTACCAAGATTTACTCAAAATTTGATCGCGTATCGCTGATCCAGTAAACGCTCGACGTCTCCGCGTGACGAGACGTTTCGACAGGGGTTCCGAGTACAAGCGACCTCCTCTCTTCAACGGCCGAGAGCCGACTGCCGATTTTCCCTAGCATTCCGAATATGCCCCTTCAACGATCCTACACGCGCAGACCATCTCTTGTCCGCCCGTTCGCCCAGGAAAAACCAGTCCTACTACTTTCAGAACAGACCCTGTATTTGTAAGCGGTGCGACACACCACGGAATGAATTGAAGCGTGTGGGTTAGCCTCCGGCACATCGTTCTTTCTGATGGGTGCTAGGAAAAAAGAACTGTCACAACAATGAAACCCTTGGCTTACTCCGATGCAGACACTATTGACATACAGGGCCCTCTACAGTTACAAGCTTTCTGATAATAGACGTTCGCTAGCCGACAGCCGAGCCCACAAAGATTCAGTGAGGCATGTGCGCTAACCGGGAGGGAACGACGATGAGCTGAAAATCCTGCAGCAGTTACCGTATCAACACAGACGTAAAGTTGTAAATGCGAAGACCTAGCTATAATGCAAGCGTCTTCCATCTCCCTAGTTCACGCGAGCTAACTGCACCTGTCGCTTAAATGTGCGTTAGAGGACGTAATCTTGGCGCAGAATGTTTCGCAACGAAACCTAGTTGGATATCTGCGCTCACCTGAATTCCCCTTTACATTCTCTAGTCAGCTAGCGTAACAGCTTGATGTTTCCGATCATAGCATAAACCTATCGATTGCTAACACTACACTGCACGTGGAGGAAGAAGTACAACGACGGATAATCCGGTTTATCCGCAGGACTCGAAAATAATTTGCCCGCTACAGAACCGCTAAAACATGCCACAACATTAACAATACAAGCAGCTTGGTTAAAATTTATGTGGTAAGTTAGTAATAGTAAAATAAATATTGGCCGTAGCCATGCAAAGAACTTCACCCTTAAAAGTGCTAAAGACGAACGCGACACAAAAACCACCACTCACTGTGGCAAATCTCACAATGAGCTAATTGTTTAAAACTTGATATGTTCTGTCTTTAATCACGGAGTTTGTTAACCCCGTTATTCTTCTGATAAAGTTATTCTGTTCAATGGCTTCCTAAAAGTTCTTCAAAAAAATTTACTCCCAACACAGCAGTTGTGTATCCACTGTGCTAAAACAATGCGGGTTCAGCTATACCACCACCCACATTTTGTAATAATCTGCTTGCGATATGCATTTACTAAACTCGTGTGGCCGTAATGCATCTAATACATTTTGTTCAGTTGGGCTGAAATAATTACCTATTAAGACTCGTTTACGAGCTGTTTGCAAAAACTGGCAGTATCGGGATTAGCTACAGAACCACACTGCCGATTACAAAACATTCACTTCTTCGCCAATGTTCCCTGTATGAAGTGGAAATCTGGGACCAGCGCGGTCGACGGGCGAACCGAAATATATGAAAAACAGACGTGCTCCGGGTGATTGCGAAGTGTTTCAGTGTTTGGCGGTGGCTTACAAAGGCGTGTCGCACCCGATGACACAGATGATCGCGCGTGGCACGTGCGGCCCACAAACACCGCTAGCTCTAAAAACATACGGTCCGTAGCGATCGAACCCACTACCATGGACCTGTCCTCCGTAAAAAACGGGCGCTCTGCCGACTAAGCAGTACGAGCTTAGGAACAATCACCAAAAATTTTAGAGAGCTAAGCGTACCGGCTGAGCACACTAATCAGATAATACTGGCATTATTCTCCGAATGCTCTTTGCCGGCAGCACATGTGGCCGCGTGCTCGACCAAATTGCTGGCGTCTCGGTCGAAGCATTTGTATCTTCGCCACAGGACAAGGCACCATAGGTCATCTTCGCAGCAGAACCACCGTGAACACCACCCCAAGAGAAGCCGTCTTGCATGTGCAGCTCGGATATAAACACTATTTCGACCTTCCCGTCGGATTTGAGAATATTTGCTTTCGCTGGCATGGGGAATCGACGAGCATGTCACCACGCCCACTTTTCGAGAACGTTCCTCGCAGACTACTCCACATTTCGTCAACGCGGCATTGAACTGCGCAGCTGCGTCCTTTGAGGAAAATAAAGCGCGAAATAACAGCATCATATCTCCGAGAACTCATTAGCCGCAACCACGGCTGTCGTGGTGAGGAGGACAGGAAGTGACGAAATACACAGTACAATGCTGGGGCAGGAGCTATGGGGGAGGGAGGGCAAAAAGTTGGGAGTGAAAGTAGAAAGAGATAAAGACGTGCCGCTGCGGAGCCCTCCACTACATCTCCTTCTTCTCATTTCCTTGTTTCGCTCCAGCCTTTATAGATCGCTTACTCTGACAGAAGTTCTGAGCACTGCAAGCATAAGCCGTTCGCCGTGCATCCGCTTCGTCAATGTCTTTATACTTCATGAATAACGTGAACAGACAGTGAGTATAAAAGGTAAACCGCATGGTTTAACTATCGTACAGCAACATCTCACGCATATACGCGGGCCCTAGAGGGAAGCCTGTAGGCTTTCGGAGCCTGGAGCATAATAATGTTTTCTTGGCCCTTCGGGGCTGGGGTTTCTGGCCTTTCCCTGTGTACGGAGAGCTCCTTGTCAAATGTGGTATCTGCTGTTTAAGCTGTCGTCGTCGCTAAGGCGAACGCGGTTGTTGCGACTCGTGTACCTTCTTTCAGTGTCTTTTCACCCTTCTACTGTACGTACGCGGCTCCGAATGTGGCTTAATTACATACAGCTAATGCACAGGCCCGTGGACTTTTTTACATTCTTGGCTGAAGCGCCACGCACACGTCGGGTCAAAATGCTTTCCGCTGGCCGCGTTCCGATACAGGCGAAGTTGAAAAGAAGCACGCGTAACGTTACGCGTTACAGCTGCCGTTGTACCCTCTAATTAGATTGTAACAAAGCTATTGCAGCTTTCTCTGCAATAGTATACGTAGACTGTTGGATTGCTACGAGCCTCTGTCATGTGTCGAGTGCAAACTTCTTGTTTGTTAATTTATGTGTTCATGTGCGGTGTCGTCTCACTGCCAGCGAGATATGAGCTTATTTCGAAAAATTTATTACTAAAGTTGTGTAATTGTTGCTTGAAGAAGCTCCGAAGTCTTATACGGACCTAGTGGTTAACTGCCGCGCTAAGACAGAGGCTCAGATGCAAGAAACTCAGCTAACTACAGGCGTGAGAGACTGAAGAATGACTGCTTAAAGAGGACTTTCGCGCAGCCAAGCTACGACCTAAGAGGATTGGCAGCGCTGCTCGCCGGAAAGACGGAATGCTAAGCTCTGCTCAGCGTCACAAACTGCAGGATAATAAGCTTACTGTGCACTACAGGTAAAATAATAGTACACTTAATTTCTAAGCACATCAAGACGCTTTGGCGGAAAAAAAACTTTTTATCTGAGTCCAAACATGGTTTTCGCCATGGGTTCTCGACATCGACACAGTTATTACACACTACAAACGATTTCTCCGCTTCTCTTGATACAGCAGGACAAATTGATGCCATTTTTCTGGATTTTGATAAAGCGCTCGACCGAGTGCTCCAGTGTAAACTTTTAATTAAACATAAACACATCTTAGAAAATTAACAAATTCTGCAGTGGCTTAATTCATACTTATCACATCAGCGGCAGTACGTGCATATTTGTGGTTTATGTTCGTTGATCACTCCAGTGCTTCCAGGAGTGCCGCAGGGCTCATTCTTCGGGCCACTTCTTTTTCTTGTATATTTAATTGACTTCAAGTTCGATTCTTCTGTGCAGGCTCGTTTGTTTTGCAGACAACCGGGTAATTTACCACACAATTCTCTCCGAAAGCAACCAGCTAATTATAGATAACTATTTAGGTGTTGTTAGTAATTGGTGCAACAACTGGAAAATGAAGTTAAATGTTAGTAAGTGCAAACAAATAACCATAACCAGGAAAAAAGTTCCATTGCTGTGCTCTTACAAAAAGCGTCTCTCTTGAACGGGTAGATGAATATAAATACCATTGGAGTAATGATCAGTTCCAATCTAAGTTGGAGCCCGCACATTAATAACATAACATCAGTGGCATCTAAAAGACTATGGCTAATAAGATACCGGCTAAAACATGCTTTCACTAAAATAAAGGTTGTGGCGTATACTTCTCTAGTGCGGCCGCTACTCCAATATCCTGACGTAGTATAGGACTCGCATTCGAAAACGGATGCCAAAAGTATAGAGCGTGTCGAAAGAAGAGCACTACGTTTCGTTTTCAACGCCTACGGAAGGCAGCTATCGATATCTGATCTTCTTAGCCGTTCCGGTTTGCCCACCTTGGAATCTCGTCGCAAAATGTATTGCTTGAAAATGCTATTCGACATCGTCAATATTCCCATCAGAATAGACTTTCACACTTATGTGCGGTATAACGGTAACACGATAAACCCGGCACAAACAGGATAAAACAATTGTAGTGCCCAAATTCAGAACCACTGCATACAAGCTGTCGTTCTTCCAAAGAACGATAGCCGATTGCAATGCGTTACCTCGCAAAGTGGTCGTTTTATCGTTAGCCGAAACATTTTTATCTGTAATCAACCCCAGCCGGTCAAGTTAGGGTACTTGGTTCGAGTCTGGAGTGTTGCCCTTGTCGCGTTTTGGTATGCATTTTAATGTGAAGTGTTTGTTACTATTGTATTATTTGAGTTGTTCCGAGGAAATTTCACTGCCTGCCTGCAAGCCTTCCTTTCCCCTTTTTCTCCGTTGTTTGCTATTGGCAAAGCGCTGTGCAATAGCATTACCACTCGTGCCTTGGCCACTAAAAGGCGGCTGGCAGTATTGAATAAATAAGTAGCGCCATGTTATGCAGCAGTCGACGTGGATTTCACACAGAGTTTCAGGGAGAGTTGCTTTGGCCCGCCTATGCTCTGGGCGAGGGACTGTGGCTTGTGAGAGGTCTGATAGAAATGCCTAAAGACGCGAACGGTTACTGCCGCCCCAAAAAAATATATATATTTCGATGGGGAAACGCGGTGCCCAGCCTACAGTCACTCACTGACCAAACGCGAATGGCCATATATTCCTGCCTATACGGCTTGTTACTCCGAGTATCCAAGAGACCTTAACGGGCGTGTTCTCGACTGCGCTTAATGCTGGCAAGACCACTGCGCAACGTCGTCGCAGGACTTCAGCTTAGTGCTACAGGTTAGACGCACATTATCTTTTCCCACATTTATATTATGTGTTCTAGTCAATTAGAGGCACAATGTCACAATGAGGCACAATGAGAGGTGCAGTGTCGTCGCGGGACTGCGGCTTAGTGCTCGGACACACATAATCGGCTTACACGCACATCATCATTTCCCACATTTATATTATGCGCTCTAGTGAATTACTTGAAACCAGAGATTACCCATAATTTCTCGGGCAGTTTTGACACCATGAAGAAAACAGCAGCGCTCTGCGGTTTTCTGCCTTTGTTACCTACTTTAGCAATAGAACCGATTACAGTAATTTTAAAGCACCCTGGCGTCGTCATGGGCTATATACACAAATGCAAGACGATGCCTTATTGTCTGTATGGATGACAAAGCTGGTGTGAAAAATGGACTCTTAAATCCCATCAATATCAGCTGGTTTAAGCTCCACTGAAATGAATTTGTTCGGTTCTGGCCCCTACAGCCGTAAAATTGAAAATCATATCGCGTAATAAACAAGCAGCCGCGTGTCTCGCCACTTGATGCGCAACAGAGGATTGAAAAGAAAATACCAATTAAAAGCTTTTGGAATTTCTGCACACTCTCCTAAACAGTAGCCGTGTATCCCTTGACTTATATTAATCAATGATCGTCTCTTTATACATCTTTCAAACGGTGCCTAAATCACACTTTAACAAAGTTGGTCTTTGGTGTGTCGGAGGTGTGATCTATGATCAGTGCTTTTTGCGCTATTGATATCCGTTATTCATAAGCAAAATGGTGAAGAATGTCCATATCCAACTGTACCAACAGTAAATGTTTCAGCGCCTCGTTTGGACTGACCTCGCCGAACTTTTATTTTTGACATTTGTACACAGAACTTGTCACACAAGAGTCCCGGCGACAACATGCTGATAATTAGGTAGTGGGAAGTAAATTTATCATCCTCTGGCTTTATGGAATGAACTATGGATGTCTCCAAACCTTTTCGATTGAAATCTTTGATGGAGGAGACGTGCACTGTGGATACGTCCGCCAAATAAACGTACGTACAAGGCGTTTGACGCCTAACGACTCTGCTTTCAGAGAATAATCATGAGCTTCATGCAGCTTCCAAACAAATCTCTTGAAGTCAGTCAGTGCCATCTGGAGCATGCAATTATAGCTGCTAATATGGTCGGCCATACGGCGTATCGCTCTGTGCATTCATGTGCGTGAAATAGAGCTCATATGCCTAGCATCAGTTCATGAACTCGAGAGAAAAAATGTAAGGGACAGTGTGGGCAGCGCGTCACCTACACAACCGTTGGAATACCTGAATCTACTCATAAAACATAAGATATGACATCGGTCATTCTATATTATAAAACGCAAAACATCGCAAATTGAAGTGGGATATTATTAAACGCTCCCAAAGTGTCATGCCCATCTTATATCAGCGCTTTTATTTGCTCTTTGAATACCACTTTCGCTATGACTTTTAGCAAGTCCTACCAGGGTATTCCGCCATTTTTCTTCTATTTCGCTTGCTCATGCACAGCTCTCAATAAGTTGCCTGATGCTAAACTAATTCTTCTATTTTAGTCTCGCGGTATTCCGACAGCGCTAATTTATCAGGCTAAGTATCTCAAAAATCTTCTCTCCGACGACAGGCCGCAAACGCGTACGGATCTCTAATGAGCTTACTGCAAAGGGAGCGCTCTTCGATTTTTCAAAGCGGTCGTTTTTTTTTTCCTACCAGCCATGACGAGTGGAGAAAACTAGGACAGCCATCGCCGAGAATCCTCGAATACCAGGCGGCGCCCGCCGACTGCCCGACTGCAGAGATGTCAACACGCACGCAGTGAACAGAAACTCGCGCTTTCCGCTGTTGAATATCATTTGATTACGTGGGCGTTTCTGAAGCTAGACTTTCGCTCCAGTACACCAGTTCCGTCGGGCCGGCACACAGAGAGGAATCAAAAACGAGCATACTGCGTCGCCTCTCAACAAGGACCATATAAAGAGAACACGTCAAAGCAGCATATTGCCCGGTGGAGAGCCCTTCATGCCTCTGAAGCCCGAACTGACAGCTGTCACCAGCGTCATGTCCTAGCTTTAACGTGTCTCCTTTGTGCGGTGGCTCGGAACTTGGCACATAACAAGACAGCGCGGCTGTCGCTCAGCTCTGGGGAAAGCTCGCGGAATGTGTGTCGGAAGGGCTGACAAATTATGCTTGATGGCGATCGTCAGCGAATATATCAGCTTCCGTTAGGCAGCTGTGACAGCGGCGGTGCCGCACGTAAGCACTAATTCCTCGAGCAAGTTGCATTAAAAGGGCATGTGGGAAAATAACCTTATTCCGTCGGTCACTCATTTTCTCCACGTTGATTCAACAGCAGTGTTCTATTCAGACGTTAAATAAATATGCCAGACAAGAAGTACTGTATCGACAAAAGAGCTTAAACTCCGTGTTGTCATGAAGCGTAGAATCTGCAGCTTTGCCATGCAGGCTTTCAAACGTAATGACGAAATCTCCGTTCATTTAGACCTACTGGGTGCTGTAGTGGTTCCCGGGAAACATACAGTATGTGAGTGCGCATCTTAGCATGCACATGTGGTTTTCTTTTCCCAAATATTTATACGTGTGCTTATTTCGACATACTGCAGGCTAATTAATGATTTGGCCCAGGCAGGAGGGGCTTGCAAGCACAAGCATGCAAAGAAAAGATCACATACAACGCGAGAAAGAACACATGGGAAACAACACGCTTCTGAAAAAAGAAATCATGACAAAAATTGTTAGGCGATAAATGGCAACAACCGACCTCGTGTATAATCGGAATGCGACTTTCAGGACAAATAACTATTTTGTAAGGAAAACAGGATGCAATAAGGATGCAAAATATGGTTTTCTAAATTTTTCGGAGAACAATTTCTTGTGAAAGTGTTACGCGCGAGAGAATTCTGTTTTAGTGACTGTGTGGCCGAAAAACTATATTTAATCGTGTGAGTTAGTGCGCGTAAAAATTACGGCTAAAGAATGTTCATTTTTATGCCTCATTGTCTTTGCACTAGGATGTTTTACAGATTCTGGTATAGTTAACCCGTAAATTCGCAATTTTGTGTAAAATAATTTCCTATCTAAAAATAGTACGCAACTAACTTAGTTTCCCCTCTTATCTTCACCACCGTAAGAAAACGCAGCATTGGCATTTGCGACCCTGGCGTCAGTGACTTTTGGTTCGTTTCAAATCAAAGCTGTTACCCTGTGTAGTAAATGTTATTCAGGTTGGCTTTCTTTTTCATTCCAATTATGGCTTAAAAACTCCACCGTTCACGGTGGGTTCGCATGGAGACGTTGATTTACTTCTTTTGTTTAGCTCTGGAGGTTGGTTAGTGCACTTCCTGTCCTACAGTTGGCATCAAGTACACTACAATTGTATTTCTGTTGTGCTCTCAAAAGTGTACTCACATTGTTGGTGAATTCTGGAGAACCGTTCTATGTCTAATGTATAGTTATGGTAAAATGAACATTGACCCAAAGCTAGATATGAACGATAAAGGCATAGAGGAATCTTGGCAGCGTGAAAAGATAAGAACCTATATGCGGCTGACCTTTCTAAAGCGGGCGAGGTGCTGAAACTGTCAGAATAAACGAACAAAGAAAAAAAAACTTGAAATTGTGGCAATACGTTTAGAAAAAAAAAATGCAGTTAATCTCAGCATAGGCAGCATGTAAGCATGAAGTGGACAGGAAGAAAAGCATAGCCTATTCTAAGACCGCTCATCGAAAATTTTAGCAGTTCTCGGACATTTTCGGCGGTCACTCCTTATAGCCCATTGGCTCGCGCAGTGCTTGCACAGTGGTCTACGAAGCTCTGTGAGAGCACATACAATACACAGTTAAGCGTGCAGTAGCTGCCAATGTAGCCAGCAGTGGTGTCAGATGCAGTGAACCCAGGTTTTCGAAAGCAGTTGCGTATGCTGCTTAGCGATACGTTGCACCGCACTTCCGATAACCGTTTCGATCGCTTTCGCAGCTTTTAGTTTAGTTCAGTTTTCAGCCTTTGCAAGGCCATTCAAGAGAGTCCGCTGTAGAGGCCTCCTACGGCACGCGGCTTTTGAGCATCGTGTTATGCGCCTTGTACTACTGCCCGCCGCACTATTGTGCAGCTAGGGGCAAGTAGTTCACTTCGACGTGCACCAGCTTCGTAATTTTCCCGTATGCAGCGCTGCTCTCAGCAAACACATTGCATTCTCAAAATGTTACTTTAATATTCCATCTGATCACCTCAGCAGGAGCTCATTTGTTTGCAACACAATCGCAAAGCTTCCCACGACGTGCTATGGCATGCAGAAAGGCCCGAAAGGCTACTTTCTTAATTTCCTGGCCCTCATTTTGATGGACTGGGTTCTTATTCCTTTATTATAGGAGGTCACCGTACTTGCAACTAGTGCAATTTTTAAGCTTCCCGGAAAATTGAAACATTTATCTGATTAAATGCACACATAATAGGCGCATGTATGTACCATTTAATGTTCAATGTAACGTCATGGCCACGACATATAAGAATGGTCACTGTACAATCGGTGCTATGGCTCCAGGTAGGCAGCCAAATATCTCCCAAAAAGCTAATTGTCTGGGGTGTTAAAAGCCTACTAAGATAATGAACCACTTCATCCCACTGATCTGGCTGTAGGAAATTGTAAGAAGGACGGAACAAAGCCATAAAGCAGGCTTAAAGTTAAGCTGTATTGAGGAAGCTCCCAAAAGTCTATGAAAACATACGCCTAGCCACAAAGACTTGGAACCAACTTTCGAGACCGCAAGAAATGGTGGTGGACGGGTGCACACTGCACATAAGCGGATTTGAGACGCAGATTTTCCTAAAGTTGAAAGTAATCGTGCGCGAATAGTATAATATGAAAACCGAACTGAACGCATTATGTCTAAAATCGGAATAGAATACAAATCGAATGCTTTCATGAATTTTGGCTTCCTTGACTTAGGCGTATACTCATAAAAAAAGGAAACAACGTCTGTAACAAGCGATGCATTAGTGGCGGGGCTGCGGAACGCGGCTTAAACGTTTCGGATTGTACCTAGAGTGGTCAAAATCCTGAACCGAAACCT
Organism: Amblyomma mixtum; assembly: GCF_055824585.1. Taxonomy (NCBI): domain Eukaryota; kingdom Metazoa; phylum Arthropoda; class Arachnida; order Ixodida; family Ixodidae; genus Amblyomma; species Amblyomma mixtum. The sequence goes on from NC_143017.1 coordinate 23,291,627, forward strand.
TAGCAAGGAGGACTTATGACGACAGAATATTAGAACTAAGACGGACATGCTCTATGTATAAGAATATGATCCTGCGCTACCAATGACAGCGAAGAAACTAGGAGCATATCCCAGTAGATAACAAGGGTACGAGGCACGTATAACCCTTGGCCTCTGAAATCGGACAAGGGAGCGGTTTCTGAGGACGCCTTGCGGTACGCCGCGTCGTACAATCTTGCAAGCCATGCACGACCATTATGTGCGGTTCCCGACCTGAATAGACGGCGTCGCAGTGCTGAACCCTGAATTCAACTCACTGTGCGACGAAAGCTTGGGCCCTGCTTTTCGAACACCTCTCGTACGGGAGCCTTATTCTAACTGCGTGTCAATTATTGGAAGAGTACTGGAGAACTTCAGAATGCATTCGATTCAATTCGAATGATTTTGAACCAGCGCTATTTTTTTCGTTTCACGAACGGAGTAGCAGATTATTCGACTCGCTGTTTTTAAAGTTCGATTATTTTCGCAACCTTAGCTGAAACCTCGGTCTCGAATGGATCTCCGAAGCTTCAGCGACGTGTTCGCAAATAAAAAAAAAGTCTTATTTTAGGCTCTAGAGTGAGAAAATCAATACTGTACGTAATGCTACACATACCTTGAATACGTGGACAACAGAAAACCACCAATGAAATGGACTGCGGCAACCGTGAGTTCCACACAACCTTCCGGTCCGGCCGGCGCCTGCAGTGCATAACAACTTTCCAGTCTTCCTGGAAAGCTTCACCGGGATATCGCAATAGAAAACTCTAATGAACTGAATCGATGTTTTCCTGAAATTGAGCCTGCGTATCTTGAAATTCTAGGTCATTCTCTACCATTTTCGCAAGTACTAATTCATTTACTCCCTTAGTTCCTGTCGGACAAACGTAGAGCAGCTCAAGCCACAGATTGTAATGCTACTGCCACTCCGCACGCAAAGCACTGTAGTTGTAATTTGAGTGCACGAACCAGACAAAGCGCTCAACCAGAAACCGGCGCTTGAACGTTGACTCCCACAAGAAGCGCTGGTAGAAATGGCCAAAACTTTCGAAATCACTGCAGCAAAAACGACAAACGAGTTAGCTGACCCACGAATCGAGCCTGCGCGCAGACGAGGAAAATACCACAGCAGCTGTAACGAAGCAGCCAGTTTTCAACTAAAACTAATGCCGCAATCCTACTTCAATTTTTCGAAGCGCTGAAACAACATGGACGCAGAGAGAACAGACAGGGACGAGCGCTACTTCCAACTGTTTATGTCGTAAAACTGCAAGTGCTTTAAACAGTTCTCTAACGCTTCTATGACACGGCAGAAAACTACACTTGCGAGATAACACAGTATAGCTGCCGAGACTAACAGAACCAAGAAGATAAATGCGCGATTACGTTGAAACCCTAAGGAAGGCAAGTTCTTTTTTTGACAATGAAGTAGACGGTGAGCTTACACAAGTGCTACCCAGTGATGCTATGTTCTGTGCTTCTATGATCACTCGGGTTGGTTGATCATGACTACGTCCGATGATGTGGCACTGATTTAACAATGGAGCACAATTACGGCACTTACTGCAATGAATGGCTAGGTTGCTTCCGCAGGAATTTTTAACATTTTTGTTGTGCTGGCGTAGCCGGTCATTGAGACAACAGCCCGTTTGCCCAAAATACTTTTTGCCTCAAGATAGAGGGATGCAGTGCACAACACAGTCAACACAGTCTACGTACGCTGTTAGGTGTTTGATACCACACTGAGAGGACATAGTAGCAGCGCTAAAAATGTCCTATGTCCTCTCAATCCAAACACCAACTAGCCCAGCTTTCTGCCTTAAATTGATACCACATAATTGTTTGACAGAAGAGTAGGGTTTCGTCAGCTTGCAAAGCTTGTTTAGCTTGTGAGGGGCCGTGAATACAACTGCTTTCTGCGCTACCTTTTTCAAGTTGGGGGAAACAGTGTGCACGTAAGGGAGCACAGCATCCTTTTTTCTTTCACTAACCTTATTTGCGATTTCGTCACGACTGTTCAGGTTCCTAAGGACGCGTTCTGCTACCGAGACCTGAAGTGGAACCGGGTAGCCAGCAACAGATAACCGGTTCACTTGTTTGTGGCAACTGCGGGGCATGCCGTGGTGGCAAGATTTCGTCAATGCGTTTCTGAAACAAAGTGCAATCACTCCTCGCTTTACCAGCTTAGAGTGGGCGGAGCGGAAAGCTAAGAGGGGTTTATTGCCGCGAGGTTCGTAGCTCCAGCAAACGTGGTTTTCGGTGAGTGAAAAGTTACTATCGAGGAAGCGGATTTCCCCGTTAGATGGCAGTTCATGAGTTAGTTTTAGTGGGCTGAGATTATTCTGGAAGGCTACTAAAATCTGGCTAGCTTCGTGTTGAAGAGAGTTCTGGTCACAGTCAATAAAAACTAAAAAGTCGTCCACAAATCTAAACACCTTAAAAACCTTTGAACCCTCAAAATACCACTGGAGGGCTCTGTCATGGTAGCTTAAAAACAGATCGCTGAGCACCGGTGCTATACAGGAGCCAATACATACACCTTCCTTTTGTAGGAAGGGTTCGTTCTTCCAGGAAATAAAAGTATTTTTCAGGTAAAACTGCCAAAGTTCAAGAAAGCCGCTACACGAAACCCCGGCATCATTTTGGAAGGGGACAACACCGAATTAGTCGACGCTGTCTTGAACATATTCTAGTAAAGAAGCATGCGGCAGTGAGTGTTACAAGTCTTTAACACCGATTGAAAAGGCCTGAAGGCTCTCGTCGGGATGGGATGAAACAAAGTCTAATACTTCTTCTGAGTTCTTAACCCCAAAGGGGTCGTCAATGCTTAGCAGATTTAGCTTTTCTTGAAGAAGCAAGGCCACACACTTCTGCCACGCCCCATTCTCTGAAATAATCACCCTTAAGGGCACGTCAATCTTGTGCGTTTTCGCACTGAAAAAAAAATACGCTTCGATTCGCGCTTCGAAAAAATATCAAAACTGCACCAACTAGCCCGATCCGCTACCCTTCCTACTTCATGCCGCACACTTAGTGCAGTTTAAATTTTAATTGAGCTTGGAAGCCGCTGTAACAATCCGAGCCCGCAAAATATGTACACTGGCCAAAACAAAAATGAGTGCTCCCAGTGCGAGGTTTTCACGCACATTACTTAAAATTAACGCTTATAGCTTATACATGCAGTATTAAAGCAATAACTCCGGTCAGAAAGAAGCTACATATGTTGCCAACCACAGCAGCAGGTTGTTTGTTTCTTTTTTGGTCTTTCAGAACAGTGAATGCGACCGCAAAACCTTCTCGTTCGGTGGCTTCTGGCGCCTGCAGACGTTGTCTAATCTTGTTTTTAAAATTGGTTCCATAGTTACATTTTTGCGACTAAATGTACCGTTTGGTTTTTTTCGATGTCTTACAGGATGTTTGTTCGTGAAGCAGCCTTTCTGCATGGTTGTTGCGATCACTGTCATTTTCATACAGTTTCTATATTTTGCCGGTCCTGGCTGGAAAATGGTCTATAAACGCTCTACTGGAGTCCGGGTCATTCTATTGTTTTGTGGATGACATTGGCAGGATAAGTTGTTTTCTGGGCATATACCAAAAAATAAATCTACAGATTTTGCATCATCACCTTTTTTACATATTGAAATCAGCCTTGGGAGATTTCCACACTCATCCAGGCCCTGTTTGCAATATATCCTGCTTGAAAAATACAGGCGCCTATGATACATCGAGGTTTGGCTGGTGGCCCATTGCAGGGAGTTCAAATGGTTCGTTGCTGATAAGCTTCAGCAAAACTACACGGTCCGGCGCTACTTCGACTTTTTGCTGCCCTTGCACAGATTTGTCTTCTCAAATAGCGTTCTATCAGCAGCAAACTCGACAAAGGTAACACTTTACTCTCTTTTCGAAACGTTATCTGGTGTATAGTCTTTCAGCAGCGTCTGGATTTCATATTCATGGCAGCTGCCGTCGGCTTTGTGTGGCGTGTAGCGTTCTTCACCGTTCACAGTTTTCAAACCATGTTTATGACCGTCTCTCAGCCACTCGACGCTTTGAACTTTTCATGAACAGCAAGCATAAGAAAAGACCCACCCATTTTTTGTAGATTTATTAATGAGCCACACGGCGGGACGCTCCGGTTTGGACATCTGCGAACCAGGCGACAACGGCGGTGTCAATGTCCTGAAAAACGGGCGCATCTATTGATTCGCCGCTGTTATGATCCTATTTTGCGTTGCGCTACTTGCCCTGGCATCTTCTCTTTCCAGAATTTGAATATGCTGATCAGCGTTCACGAGGCATATATTCTTTCTTTGGTCTGCTCTGGACATTGCTGATCCTGTCTTGAAGGATGAAAGGTCCCCACTTTCAAGCCTCTGAGCAGCTTGTATCATGTTAGGAGGCGAAAGAGAGTGCTGCGCAAAGTAACGCCTCAAAGTGCCTCGGCTAACACACAGGCGAAGTAAAAACGGAAAGACAGAAACACAGAACTATGAACCAGATTTCACGCGAGGTGGTGTAAGCATCTTCTATCCATGAAGACGGCGAAGGGTGTGTGGGAAAGGAATGAGTGAACTCGCATAAAAATAAGATTTCATACCTGCAAACTGTACTTGCAAGGCATGACTGACTACGACTATGCATTGTGTGTTCTTCACCTTAGGTTTTCTCTTTCAAGGGTAGGGGCACATGCAAAGCTGTTTCGCTGGTATGTGTTGAACCTTTTGTTCTCTTTCTGTTAAACTTTTGAGAGTGTTTATTGACTGTTCTCATTTTTTTGGCTGCGCCGTGTTTGCCTCGTCTCGTTCTTTGTCTCCGTATTCGCGCTGTTGCAGCATGAATTCCAAGCAACTCGCGCAACATTTTGTCCTTCAGAACCAAACAAAGACAATGTCTAAAATGGCACAACTACCAGGCCGAACAAAGCGCGAACTATGCGCATGCTCCTAAAGCCTCGGTATATTTTGCGCATCGGTCGCATGTGTTTACACTTGCACTCCCGCGGTGAGTTTCCGGGCAGTACGTTCCAACTTGACAGGAGCTTATGAAAAGCGGGCGAGACCGTGCGACGCGCTCGAGGCGCCAGTCGCCGAGAGCGTTGACACATTTGGCTGCTTTGCGTCCAACAAAAAATGAACTCAACTACTTCGATATTTTTCGCCTACTTTGAAATCGAAGTCACAGTCGTATATTGGAACGCCTTTTGCGACAGTGGTTCGAATACATTTTTGCTTCAGTGCGCCAGAATGCTATTAATAAGAACTAATCTTCTGTTCTGCATGTCCTGATGCCAAAAGTTTACTTGTATCCATGTCATAAACTTAAAAAAATACTTTTGGCTCGCGTATGCACTTATTTATTTGCGGTACCTATTCTCCCATGTAAGACTACGATATTCCCCCCTCCGCTGTGCAATAATGCTGCATAGGCTTCCTGAGAGCCATAAACAATTCATGTCCCATTATGTTCACTCGAATGCACCTCAGCGAAGTGCAGAAGTGATTTGCTACTCAACAGGTATACCTTGTTCCCTCAATGAACTGCAGGTTCAAAGAGCATTTGCTGGTGGTGTGTGGCGCTTGCCAGTCACAGCCCAGTTTTCTGATGCAGATTACAGGCATGCGAAAGCCGTGATTAAAATTTTTCGGGACACTTGATTTCTTTTAAAGCCGTTTAGTGAGCACTGGCACACTTCAAAAACCAACGTTTACAATGGTGAAGACAAATGATCTACTTACCATAGAAAAATAAACAGATTCAGTGCAGCCATTAAAGCCCCAGGACACAGCTGAAAAGGAGGCCGCATGGCCCGAAACATATTCATCAAAGCTGAAGCTGTGTCATCTAGGCCTTCACTAAATAAGAGCTGCTCTTGGTGAACCACCTGTTTTTTCAATAACAAGCAACGAAATACTGACAAGGTAAGAGAAGAGACACAATATAAATTCATGCCCAAGTTTACAGAGCACTGAAGAAATTTATGCCAGAGCAGCCACTACGCATGCACGCATGTTTGTGAGAGAGTGTTTGTGCGTGTGTGTGTGTGTGTGTGTGCGCGCGTGCGTGTGTGTGTGTGCGTGCGTGCGTGCGCGTGTGCGTGCGTGCGTGTGCGTGTGTGCGTGTCCGTGTGTGTGCGTGCGTGTGTGTGTTTGGGAACTGAAATTTCATGGCTATGACTCAGGAACACTGTCTTCGTCGTCTGGCGAGAAAAAAAACAAATTCTTGTGGTAGGTTTCTATTATCTTCACTTTGTTTCAGAAATGCAGTTTATGGTTTAGTTTATGGTTTATGGGTGTTAAAGCCCCAACGCGACTCAGGCTATGAGGGGCGCCGTAGTGAAGGCCTCCGGAAATTTCGACCACCTGGGTTTCCTTAACATGCACTGACATCGCGCAGTACACGGGCCCCTAGAATTTCACCTCCGTTCGAAATTCTACCTCCGCAGCCGGGATCGAACCCACGTCTTTCGGGTCAGCAGCCGAGCGCCATGGCCACTCATCCGCCGCGGCGGCTATTTCAGAAATGCCATGTGTTTTTCCTTAATTCTGCCGCATGCTGTTCGTATATCCTTTTATTTATTTGCGATGAACATTTGTACTTATGCAGGAATGATAAATGTTCCTCGCCATTTCTGCTTCAGGGTACGCTTTTGTGGCGCCTGGGTGCCATTTTTGGCGACTTTTGACATCTTGGCTCCAGGCTGGTTCCTTTCTTGAGCTACTTTTATCCTTTTTTCTGGCTACGTTTTTAGTTTAGGAGCTGGAGCGAGGGTCCATGAGAAAAGTTCGTGGTCAGCGAATCGAGGCCCATTAGTGACGCAGCTACAGTCACCGCGTCCGGGCATACGTGTACAGCAGTAAAGTCAAAATATAGTGCCGAAGATCTCGGGGTCCTTCCAGCTCCCAGCTTGCGCTACCTTTACACGGCGACTGATGATGTCGTCGTCGCCGTTGCGCTCACTTCATAGAAAAAACATAATGAATTTGGGCCAGCTCCTTTTATTTCACAACGCTCTGGCGACTAGGCACTTCAGTGGCTGCGTTTTGCAAGAGCTGCAGGAACTATCATGTTTCCTCATGGAACTTCTTGGAAAAATGAAAAGGAAGTTTTGATAAACGTACAAACTCTTTCACTGCGCTAGTACTTATAGTGGCCATTACCCGCATTTGGCCGTTGTGTGTTCCTCTGTCTCCTTCTCTGAAGCCGGTTTTCTGGCAGACTGCTCACCTGCGCACCGGGTAGCGAGCAGCCTGTCCATTGTGTCTGGCGGCAGCTCGTTTAATCGTGAGGCTGCTCGGGAAGAGCAACCCGGGTCGCAACCCAACCCAAGCACCCCAAGCCCCACCGAAGGCAACACCTGCCATCACGCCTGCCTTGTGCCACTGCGCCACTTCTCACCTGCCCACCGGCTGGTTTACTTGCAAAGGTGTAGCCGGTGCTTATCAGGCAAGAACATGTGGCGCAAATTAGGCGGCACCGTCTCTAAGCACAACGAGCTAAGTGGAATCTGCAGCAGCGGTTAGGAGGGGAATGTTATTCGAATGACGGTAGCATAGTAGCTGAATGAAAGAAGAAGTTGGGGTTGTAATTGCGTGGTAGCCTGGTACCACCAAGTAGGTCGTAGCTCCAACCGACAATTGATGTCATGTTAGAGCACATATCTGCGCTTGGCCTAATTACCTAAATGGACTGACATTTTTTTTTCAATATTGTAATTTCTGTATTATCTTTGCTCTAGTGGCCTTTACATTGTCGTTTTAGTGCAGTGAACCGTCCAGTTAAGTTGTCTACTTCTTCAAATTAGATATTCCTTAGCCTTCTGGCTTTACGCCCTGGGAGGCTGCATGTCATCTTGTTCACATCGACGGGTTCTTCTCTCATCGTTTTTGTAATGAACACAAACGCGCCCCAGAATTCAGGCCTCCATTTAATTCTTATTCTAGACCAGGGCTGTGATTATCTTTTGCATTGCAGTGTGCTGCATTGTTTTTGCACCATGTTTTGAACTTCTCGGTGTCCGTTCCCGACATCCAGGCTTGTCATTGTGTCCCGTCCAAGAGCAAGCCAAGTTCGATTGTTGAAGAGTGTTTCTAGTGCAAAAAAAATGATTTCTGGCGTTATAAGACTAGAAATCTGGTCCTTACGAGCAATGAATTTAGCACTATTTTGCAACCGCTTGGGTTTATAAATAAACACCTGTGCCCTACACTCAAATGTCTTTTAGAGCTGGCTGTGGCAAAAAAAGCAGTCTTGTGGCTTTAACTATGTTTTCGGCCGCAATGGAAACATCTACGCAAGAAAATCAGATGACCCTGAGGAGCAGGAGGAGAAAGAGGAAAACCTTTTTTTTAACAATAGTGCGCTTGTCTTCCGGGATGGAGCAGTCAGTACAAGATATCGAAAAGATACTGTCAAAGGGGTCCTGTGTCAGCCGAGGCTAAAAAAAACAATGGCGCAGAACATAGAAAGTGATGGTTTGTGCAAGGGCGGTGTTCGATCCAACAAAGGCGTCTCACGTTGAACGTGCGACGGCACCCACAGCTCACGAGAAATGACACAGCTTATGGTGGAGCTTTTCGTACTGTGGAACAGTAGATTGCAACGAAGCACTGTGTCTCCAAGACTAGTCATTGAGGGGAGAACCAGCAACAAGGTTCTTCGCCCTTTGGTAACAGGTGAAATAAGTATGCAGCTGATTTTGACATGCATGGTGCATGTTATCAATTTATGCTTAATCGTGCTCAGGGTCCTTTTTCATGTACAGATCACTAATAGACCTAGCACGCTCCGTATATCGCGCACAAGACCATCTCAGTGAAATATTATATCTTTACGCTCATTTTTTCGAACATCTTATATTGAATATGGTTGTGAATAACGTGGAAATTCATGTCTTGAAGTCTGGAAGGTGCGTTATTGCACAGAGTCGCCTTTACGCGTATTTTGTGAGTTCGTCGCTTCATAACGCCTGTTCGAGACATGAAGGCTTCCATTCTTTCTTAAAGGCTCCGTATATAAGCTAACTATTGGATGTAGTGGAATCAGACAGCTGCGCATTTGCTGATTCTCGTTATTGCTTGAACTGTATGAATTTTAACTTGATGTATGGCAGGCATAAGAGCAACAATCATGACATTTTCTTTGGGGAAGCCAATACTGCATTAATGTAGTGATGTTTTTAGAAACATTGTTTTACTGCGAAGAGGATGTATTTAAGCCCCACGGCTACAAACCTTGCTTTCTAAACCGCGTGGTTAAACGTGGTGGGGGTGTACCCATGCTGATGTGTAACGAAATGGAAAGCAAATTGCTGCCTGAATTTTGATCTGCTACTCCTGACTACAAGGAACTTGTGCTAAAATCACTCAAATACACATTTTGTGCATGCTATATCACGCACCGTGCGATGACGTTTCTATATTTTTCACTTTCATATAACCCGTCCTAGAATTAGTAATTCTCGAAACTGCTGTATTATATTTGGAGGTCACTCCTTTATTGTCTCGCAGAAAATCGCACGTAGACGAAGTTTCATTCTCGTTTGGCTATTCATTCCAGCCAAAATCTGGTGATGTCACTTTTTCTTTCTTTCTTTTTATTTGTTGCTTAGACATTTGCCTAAGAAGGGGCTGAGGCTAAAGGCACAATGTTGCCTGACGGGGCCTCAGCCCCCTACTACATGACAAACAAACATAAAAATTACAAAAAGTCCGGCGGGCCGGTACAAAATAGTATTGTTGATATGGAGAAAAAAACAAAGAAAAGTAGGCACAAAAGTAAGCGTTATGCAGAGGAAAATACATACGGAAGAACATACACAGGAAAATACATACACACTACAGCAAATACATACAGCAAAAAAAGACAAAAGCGCTTAACAAAATTTGCATCATAAATGTGCGATGAGTATATAAATAAGAAACAAAGTCCAAGACATACATGAAACACTACATCAAATAACAAAGTTCTACTTAAGGCTTATTCTAGCCTACTGAAAAACAAGGCATTATGGACATATAAGCACAAACAAGAGTACATAGATGCGAACACAGAATCAGTAACTGTGAAAAAAAAATTGGACTACAACATGTTTGCATGAGAAATTTTAACGATTGCTATAGGTGACATCGCTACAGAGAAGAGCTCCTTTGCATTCATTTTTGAAAGTGGAGAAGGGTTTACTATAATTAATATTTATATCTCTTCTATTGAGAATTCCGATAACCTGAAAAGACAATGCTTGACGACCATAATTTGTCCTTATCCTCGGTATCTCTATTTTCGGGTCTCTGATAGCGTACAAGTTTACTCTGTCGGTGGATGTGACGTACAAACGATTTTTATGTATCCATTGTAGCAACTTAAGGTAGTATACCTTATCTGCCCTCAGCATATTGTACTTTAAAAAAAGTGGATGCGTTCTTAGTTCCCTTTTCTCGCCATGATAATTTTCGCACAGCAGGCTTGCCGCCACTTATTGGTCTTTATAATCAACTTCGAAATCAGTGGTCTATAATAATCTTGAGGGATAGATGAGTGTTTGAGTTACCACATATAAGCTTTAGCGTCAGTATGCACAATAGTTTTCAAATTAATGCGAAATCTAAGCCCGCCTATTTCCGCTTGAAAATCATTCCATGTACATTGTCTAGTTGCTATGAAGCCATTGCATAAGTTTGGTGTAATGACACCCTCGGCGAACATAACCCTAATACAGCGTATGATAACTTTGTGAAGAAATTATTATCCTTGTGCAGTTTGCGCTTTCGGCACGAAGCTTGTGCTTGGTCAAAGAAAATTCGCCAACTGTGGGGAACGTTGGTCTCCTATGCTGCATTAAAAAGCATGAACGTCTTTTCAAAAATTTTTTTAAGTTCAAACGTCCAGAGGCTCTCAAAGCTTTTAATCTGTATAGAATTTCAGCCATGAATCGAACTTTCTACTGTAAAACTCGTAATCACTATAACATATTAACATGACCCAACCAGCTATCAGGTCACTTCTAGAGTAAATTAAATGCAATTTTTGGCAGATCACTACTAACAGTTTACTAACAATTGCAATGGCCACATAGTTTCTCAAGTCTGAGTGCTTTTGCTGGCTGCTCATGTTTAATGCAACCTTCTTTCCAAGTTAGTGTGTTTTTAGAACCGGTCAGAAAATCAGAATTAATTACTACTTTTCTTAGCTAAAATCAACAAATCCACCGGCATAATGGGTCATGAGGTTAAACCGATACAACATGTTATTGACCTAATTGCGCTCATCTTGGCGCCAAGATTTAATATTTGACTCTCATCTGGGGTGTTCCTTCACAGTATGCAGTGCGCAAAAGTCAGTCACTTTAGTGGACAAAAAGGCGGCAGGAAAACGTTTAAAACTGCCGTCCAGTTTCAATACTTCTACTCTTTTCGGAGATACTGGAAAAGTAAATCTCAAGCGGCGAACTTCTTTCGTTGATCTCTGCAACATTTTGATTCCTGCACAGCATGGTTTCGAAAAAAATAACAGGTCCTCGGTATCAGAATTTCTTACGAAATTGAAATAATTCTTGAAAATTTGGAAAACAAGAACATGGTCCTTAGTGTTTTTCTTGACTTCTCAGAAGCTTCCTGATTGCATTAATCATGAAGTACTTCGTGAGAAGCTCGAGAATTGTGATTTTAGGGGTATAGCACTTGGATTATATTTAGCTGTACCTTCAACACCGGTCACAATGCTTCGTTAAAACTGGGCGTTATTCTACCGTAAAACCCATTTTACAGGGCGTTTCATAAGGCAGTATTCTAGGTATTTTTTTTAATATATAAGTGACATAGTGAACATTTACCACAGTTACAAGCAAGTACATAATTTTGCAAACGATACAAGCTTATTCTTTTCAGGTTGTTCTGGTGCTAACTTAGTTTCTCGTGCTAATTACACTCTTCGCCTAGGAAGAAATTGGGCAGCAAACAATTCATTAAGAGGAATATTGCAAAAAGTGCGGCTATTATGTTGCATCCCGGCAATAAAGTTCACTTGGAGCCCCGAATTTGTAATTCACCACATATGATAGAAGGGCAAAGTTTCAAGTCGCTCGCAGTCATTTTTTTTTTAATTATTCCTATGATGTCCCCATAAATTACCTTAACAAAAACATTCAAAAACTATTGGTCTCGTGCGGCTACACTGTTCCAATTTCCGAGAGCAGTTAATACTATGCTTTAGAGCGGTTTATTTTTATCAACGCTCAACTATGATGCAATTGTTTGGGAACCACGACGAAGCACAAAAGTAATGAGCTTCAGCTGCTGCAGAAAGGGTTGCCCGCATAAGTGATAAAACATTTTAAGTCATGCGAAGAACAAGTAGAAGCAGCTAAATATTGTCAGTATAGAATATATGCATAAATAGAGACTTTCCAGGCACCAAAATTTGGCAGAAAAAATTGTGAAAATACGTTAAAATTGCTTGCAAGACTGGCAGACACACTTCTGTGTACCCTATAGACAACCTAGAACAATGAAATTTGAAAAAAAAATTTATGACGTAAACGTTACGGAAAGCAAATGATACAATTTAAACTGCCAACGTAGTTGAATTAATTGTCTTAAATGGTAATGGAAATATAGAATAAATTTCATTGACGTGTTTGTGAAATACAATCATTTTCCTATCCTTTGCAACTGTTTTATGCGATTCCTCTTCATCAGTTGTGCATTATTGTTATATTTCAATTATATTGCATGTTAGGTTTGGTTATTGCAAAATTCTGCTTGTTAAAATTACAAATAATAATTAAGATATATGGACGTGTTGAACTTCTCTAAGTTTTGCTCCCGTTTAATGTTTCTTTGATTTTTTTAATACTACGCCATGTAACTGCACATTTAGTTTCATGAATATTCATGCTATTATAACTGTCTCCATTTTTTTGGACTCTCTCTATTTGCGTTCTACGGGAAAACTGACCTAATCAAGCCTTTCATGGCTTTTTGTATTCATTTGGTTTTGTTTGGTTTATGGGGTTTAACGTCCCAAAGCGACTAAGGCTATGAGAGACGCCGTAGTGTAGGGCTCCGGAAATTTCGACCACCTGGGGTTCTTTAACGTGCACTGACATCGCACAGTACACGGGCCTCTAAAATTTCCACTCCAAAGAAATTCAACCGCAGCGGCTGGGATCGAACCCGCGTCTTTCGGGCAGCAGCCGAGCACCATAACCCCTGAGCCACCGCGGCGGCATTTTCATGGCTTTTTGTGCGTACTCAAAGAATCAATCAGATGTTGAAAAAAAGATATTATTCTTTATCGAGACCGATTCTTTTCTTCATTGAGGTATTGATTTCAAATTCAAATTGTTGGTTGAACGTGTGGAGAAACCGAACAAACACGTGCGACTAAATTCTCGTCCAGATGCAGACTTTAATTCTGTGAAATGTGTCACCATCTATAATCTACAATTAATCTCCCGCTTAAGTGCATGACGCGATGACATTAAGTGTTCCTTGAATGGCCTGAAGTCCTGTTTGCGTATCTCTTCGAAGACGCGGACACCGTTTTATTTTATGCTTATTTTTATTTACCACGATGCACAAACGCCTATAAATAATTCGAATGAACGTTCGTCACTGGTCGAGGGGTAGCAAGCCTGACTCACGACCCAAGGGGCATCGGTACGACTTTCGGCCCGACCATTTTGTTTTCAGCGCAACTGTCTTTCTTTCATGGAATCACTACGTAATGGGGTCGAATGACGTAGCGACTAGTAGACCAATGAGGAATTGCGTAGTGCAGTTATCCCTGCTTTACTCACGCGTGAAGAGATATTATCTAACCGTCTGGTTGCCTCGTGTATTGACCATATAAATGTTCGGGCTCACAATCTTACTTGCTGATCACGGACGGACGGACGGACGGACGGATAGGAGCGCCCCCTTTGAAACGGGGCGGTGGCAACCGCCACCATGCTCAGCCGTTCTTTCTTCTGTTTTTATTTTTTTTTCCTTTTTTGTGTTTTTTTTATTTTTTTTAAGTGGTTTGGTGACGACGCGTCATCACGTGACGTCCCGTCACGTGGTTTGGTGGCTGCCCGGCCGCGCCCAAGGGCTGAACTGAGTGATTGCAATATGCTGCGCATAAAAGAGTTACTGTGGACGCAAGTAAGGCGTGTTCCTTCTTGCGACGAGTTGCAACTCAGGTTTAAGATATGCAGAAACACAGTGCGATGGTTAGGCTTGCCAAGTGGATACACTGCCGGAAAAAAGTTTTCGGTGCACGATCTGATAGCAGTGAACATGGAAGCTTGTCAACGACTTCCGAGGTGAGAACTCTGCAAGGCCAGGTCTATTCTGGGACATTTTCCGAGCGATGGTGAAATGGTTGTGCAAGAATTTAACAGTTACTTTTCTCGTGTAGTTGGCGTAGCAAGGCCACATCCGAACACATGTTCCTTGAAGCACTCTTTGGCAAGATCCGCTTACCTGCCTTTTATTTCCGAACATGACCTTCAACGTCTGCTTGTAAGCCTCAAACCCAATAAATCTCTTGGCATCGATGGAATCTTAATTGCTGATTTATGCAGAAATTTTCATGTCCTTAAATGTGTGTTACTTACAATACTGAATCATATTATTTCAACGGTCGAAATACCAGTATTAATGAAAACCGCCATTATCATTCCATGTTTCAAAAATGAAGCACGCAGTAGGGTAGAAAATTATCGACCCATCTCAATTTTGCCAGCGATATGCAAAATACTTGAAAAACACTTGCTTCAGAGTATGCAGGGTTTCTTGGATAAACATGTTGTCATTTCTTCTGCCCAGTACGGATTTGTGCAGGGCAAAGGCACCCAGGTTCTTCTTGAAAATTTCGCTTATACTTTGAATTTGGCTTTCGAGTCTAACCAGGTTGCATGTACATTGTTTCTAGACGTGAGTAAAGCTTTTGAAAGTGTTTGTCATAGCCTGCTCTCAACTAAACTTCATATGTTAGGATTTAGAGGCTTGTTTTTGTTATTGCTTACTAATTTCTTACAGAACAGACCGCAGCTAGTCTCAGTCGCCAATTTTCGCAGTAGTTATATTGATATAAACACGGTTGTCCCCCAACGGTCCATTCTGAGCCCTTTGCTATTTAATATCATTGTTAATGATCTAGATGCACAGTTTCCGGTCGTTTGTTTCAATATGCTGATGATACCGTTATCATTTCCTATGCAAAGCCCTTTTCTGATGCTATCAATGATCTTCAAAGTACTTCAACAAATGTTATGGACTGGTTCGCCCACAATCTTCTCAACATTAACGTATCCAAAACAAATCTGTTATGCTTTTGTAGCCCTTTAAAGAAGTTCACGCTTGACCTGTCTTTACTTTTACATACTTCTGATTCTGTCCCGTGCTCCTGTACACCTCTGGTTTATGCTTCCCGCGTAAAATATCTCGGTTTGCTGTTCGATAGTGACTTATCTTGGAATTCTCACCTTCACCATGTTTGTCAGAAATTACGCGCTCTTTCTTTCCTGCTGTTCCATATTAGATACTACATGCCTTTTTCCGTTAGAAAAGGAATAATTCATGCCTTGGGTCACAGTATTTTAAGGTATGTCATAGCAGTTTATGGGCATTGTGCGCTCCGTTGGCAGAACAGACTGAACTCCATATCGCGCTCAATCTTAAAAAACAGTGTTTACGATTTACACCTTCGAAAGGAATGCGATGTTTTTAGTTTTCTAAGGGTCTCAAACTTTAATGTTGTCTTATTTGAAACGGTTGAACACAAACATTAATGGAAAGTGCGTATAAAGTTGAGTATGTTTCGAGTAGATCTCTTAGACCAAAAGAGAGATATAGTATTCCCCGCTGCTCCACTCGCTATGGTAAAAGAACTCGTGCATTCTATGTTCCTTCGTTACTAAAGGTGTCGCCGTCAAACGCATTTTCTGTGAGTACAAATTATACTCTAAAAAAACTATTGCGTTCATCTGTTTTCATCTGACCTTTAACTTCGTTTTTTGGTATAATTTATCGCCTGTTTTGTCTCGTCGTTCCTTTCATGGTCATATTCCTGGACTTTCATCGCCTACATTTCCTGATATACATTTGTTGTTGATGTCGTTTAGTGGATTCAGCTTTTTTTCCAGTTAACTGTGAAGTGTGATGTGTTTAACGGTTTTGTGCTGTTCCTATTTTTCTGTTGGTTTCTGCTAGTCTTAGTTTGTAAAGCGCCGCACGCGACTTGCCGCTACCTGCCAGGCGCTGCCATACAAGCCCAATGAGGCTTCGGCAGGCCTGAATCTGTAAAATGTCTTTGCAGTGCAGAATAAACTGATTGATTGATTGATTGATTGATTGATTGATTGATTGATTGATTGATTGATTGATTGATTGATTGATTGATTGATTGATTGATTACTGCATGATCTTTGGGCGGTATTTGAGTTGCCCAAGCGAGATGATATGGTTATAACATCACGACCCTCTCGACCAATCCCAAATTTTTCGACACACCAACGCCAACATGAACGGCACTTTTCAACTGGACGGGACCCTCCAAGCTATCGCGTTATTAAATGGGAATCATTCCTGTGGCTACTCCCGTATGAAATGGTACCACCCAAGTCCGTGCACTAGTCCACAACGGCTTGCACGTTCAAATGTTGATGAATACAATACATGAGAAGCGTTGTCTATGTCCAATAAACATAATTCTACATGGGGTGCACCTGGTTGTCACCCAATCTCTTTCCCATTTTTCGCTTTTATATTTCGTCGTAAAAGTCAGCAAGTTTAGAGTGTACAGAGTGTTGTTGTCGATTAACGTTCGTTTAAGTGGAGCTGTGAAGTGACTGGCTGTTTCTGTTTCTGAGAGAGCGAGTTAGCCCGCCTACACTCTTTCCAGCACTTTTGCTCTGCCATCGGGCAGGTAGCACTACTTTGTTCTGGCCATTTTCAGCAGCTGCCTTGGTACAGATGTACACGTCATCGTCAAGTTGTAGCTTGCCTTTCGACGTATAAAAGCGCGCACTTGCAAAAGTGATGAGTCATGTCATTGGAAGTAATCCGCTGGTGCATGCAGTGTTCATTCACTAGGTAACTCTAGTACAATGATAACCTCGTTTTTTTCGTATTTTCCGTTTTCACTGCATCTAAAGATCAAACTACATAATGCTAAGCATAGTGAAAATGAAAAACAGTGCCCTCCTTTTGCGGCTCTCCCTTCCTTTATGTGTAGATCGCATCGCGTATTGATGGGAAGTACACCTGCTGGCCGTCCTTCGAAGTTGTATTATTATGAAGAGGTCAGAGCTTTAGAAGTGCATCACCCGGCTAGCAGCTTTCAAATAGCTACTCGCCCTTGCTGTTAACTTCATAAACTTGTTTAGTAAAAACCGAATATCTTGGGTATGACAATTATTCGGCAAAAGTGCAACGGGCTGTACCTTCCTGGCTTGTGCAAATATTAGGCGTAATTCCTGGTCTAAAGGGCTTTTCTGAAGCATTCTGGATCAGGTCAATTTGACAAAGCACCACTACAACTTTGCGAACCTTTGATCTCGGTTTCATGAAAACGGCTTTTGATCAAAATGCTGCGAAGCTTTGAGGCTATTGTTCGATAAATTTCATGTTGAACCAAATTATTCATTCGAGTACATTAGAATGCGGTAAAATTCTCACTCGTATTCGCCAAGGAGATAGGAGCTGCGTGATGTACGCTTGTTTATATTTTAACTATTTATACTAATAAAGAAGTTGATACGGGAAAACAAAATTTGCAAGATATTTTGCAATGTTCGGCTATTGTGCTGTGGGCAGACTACCGGGTGTTTCACCTAAGATGTTCTTCTGTTTCTCTCTCTATCCACTTTAAAAAACAGCCTTTTTTGCGGTGTACCGAGGTGCTAACTAGTGGGCTGGTTAACTAATACTGTATGGGTTTTAACTACTGCTGTTAGTATCCTTTTAAATATTCATAGACGTGCAGCCCCCCATAAGCAATATAGTTTGCGTAAACAGTGACGGAAGCTTAGGCATTTTGCTTTCCTGGCAAATGCCTTGCCCTCTGAAGAAGTAGTGGATACGAAGCTCCTTAAATACAAAGTCGAGTGAAGACGTCACAGTTGCAGAACAATGATCTAAAATCAGGTATCAAACGGTATCACTGTAACAGTGAAGATCAGGTAATCTACGGCATCATTGTAATAATCTTTAGAACTTCGAGAAATCATATACAGTCCGCGCTGTGACCAAATAGATTTCGGCCACATCGCGCCACAATACAGGCGCTTTCTGGAGCTTGCGGGCAAAGCAACCCCTCTGGGGCATGTAACTCCTTCAAAGAGCCAAAATGTGTGAAACGCATCACGTTTGAAATTCTAAATACCCATATGGGTATAACTTAGCGTACGCCACACGCTGCTCAACGTATAAGAAGGCTACCATGCGCGTCCGGAAGAGGGGGCAGAAGGGGGGGAGGGGGGCGGTGCCCCCCTCCCCTGAATTACGGATATTATTTATGCACTAGTAGAAAACAACTACGCAGCTTGATTATCACGCTTAGGTGATATTAAGTTATCGGATTTTGCTTATTGAGTTCAATTCTTTGTTCATTAATAAATTTTGATGTTTGTTCTCCAAGTCTAGCACTAATTTGCTGTTTGGAATTTTTGTTTCATGTGCGCAGTTTAGACCACAAATAGTTCCTTTTTGGTGCTAACCAACCGCCTCCCCCATACCCGGC
Organism: Amblyomma mixtum; assembly: GCF_055824585.1. Taxonomy (NCBI): domain Eukaryota; kingdom Metazoa; phylum Arthropoda; class Arachnida; order Ixodida; family Ixodidae; genus Amblyomma; species Amblyomma mixtum. The sequence continues at coordinate 23,310,368 of NC_143017.1, forward strand.
CATCGGGTGCCCCCCCCCCCCCCCCCCCCAAATGGAAAAGTTTCTGCGGACGCCCTTGGAGGCTTCTGCCGAAAAAAAATGCTCTTCACTAACTCAAAAAAGCTATTTTCAAAAATTGCAGATCTTCGTTATTGAAACGCCAAGTATAGTGCAAGAATACGTAGCAAGTGGGAAGTCTAGCTGCTAATCGTTTCCATTCTTTAACGACAAATTTCCAGGAATGGCAAGTAAAGGAAACACAGGGTGCACCATGAGTTTAATTTCACAGTTTAAAGAAGGGCTGCGGAAAAATCCATTCATGTTTCCTCCTTCGCAAGAATTGTTCGTAAGAATCTTTCAGTCTGTGTTGCTATTTTTTTGGCAGCAAAGTACCCATTTATTAATGAGAAAATTGTGTTTCAAATTTGCGCCCCACTGGGTTCAAATTTGTCGCGTACAGACCAAACAGAACGCCCTAAGATTGGCGCTCAAAAGAATGCGTCGACGCATAAAGCTTAGTTGCGAAATCATCCAATTATGACTACACCTGTAATTCGGTTTTCGACCTTTTATAGCTTAAATGAGCTCCATTTTAAACCAAAGTAAGGTGTTTATCGTTAGAATGTGGTAATCTATCGCTAAGAGCCAACTTAAATTTATCCCCAGCGTCTGTTTAAAAGAAAAGAAGGCAGCACATTTTTTCTCTATATAATTACCGAGTACAGAAGGCATTCTTGGGGGGCACTACAGCAGATTGACCATGATACATTCTTTTCAAATGCCAATCCAAGTTAACTATATTTTGTGACAATTTAACTGAAGAAATTAGAGGAGGACATATACATAACTTACCCATCCAGAAGTGCTGTTTTTTCCAGGAGAGGAAAAAAGGGCCGAAGGACACTGAACAAACGTTGCTTCAAGTTATTCCTCCAGCTTGTCCCAAGAACACGCTAAAATATGCACTTTCTATGCTTGCGAGCCATGTTGCCAATTTTTCAGCGCGCAATTACTACTTCGAAAAATATTTTTTTGTTTCTTACTGATATGCAGCAAATCTTGCGTGCAATTATTGATAAATGACTGATGTTTCTTTCTTTATTTGTAACATGATGCAAGAGAAATTATAGCCAGCGCCGACTACCTAGCCCTCGTTTTTCAGAGCTATGAGGGAAAAAAAATCGCATGCCATGACATAGTGGCTCAGGTGGTTCGAATTTGGTACCGTCGAGGTTGCCCGTATTATTCCGGTCTACGTTTCATTTTGCATTATACCAGGTTTCCTAGCGGTAGGGTCCTACAAGCGACTTCGTATTAAAGCGGTATCCTCTTGTTCACGGAAGCTTATTTCAAATAGGCCCTCCCTAAAGTCTGTGATAGTTAAGAAATTTCATAAATTTCGTTTATTATTAAGCTGTGCAGCAAGGATTCAAAAACTCATAATCATGGTTCAACAGCGCAAACACGCACGCTGTTGGAGCATCATTATCAATCTACACCAACTAGCCCAATCTGCAGTTCTTCAAAAACTCTGATATCAGCTGCAGCTGACAGTTTGCTTGTGATTTTTTTTTATTTCGGCCATCTCTTTCCCAGTATATTTGAACTGTTCATTCAAACATCTGCTTTACTTGGTGTAGTAAACATTACTGATGACAATGAGTAGGTTTTTCTCGCTAAGGAGGGCCCCTCAGTTTAGAAGCCTTGTGGCCTTTTCGCCTTGTCGGTTGCATTGGCGATGAACAGAATATCCTCCCAAGAAGAGTTGATCAGGCAGGGAGGGGGTCACCACCCGCTTGTGCGTGCAGGTCTGTACGTAGTGGTGAGGGTCGGCCATGCTCGACACGTGATAGAGTGAGGCAGCTAGAGAGTTCGGGGTGCATACGACACTCGACGACGGCGAAGAATTTTTCTGGAGCTGTTTTCAAATGGCGCTTTCCCACGCGTCTGGGGAACGGAGTGGTGGCCAGTAGCGTTTCCTACACTCTTTGAGGTAGATTGTGACGAGGTTCTAATCCTGACGCTCGCTGGCGAGGATTTGCGATAGGAAGAAGTGCTCAGCTTCTCCCAACTAGCGTGAGGGCAGCGCAAAAAAACGACGCTGCAATTACACGATAACCATTTATTGTCCTTGACGAAGAACAAAGCGGAAGCAATCGAGCAAAGAATGTTTTCTACCGCTAATGGGTGCACGCTGTAAATAACTTATACAAGCCCTCTAAACCATCGCAAATCCCTTTGCTCGCTCCATTAATTCCGATTGTTCTTTGTTAGGGTGCAATACCGCTGAATGAAACGTTAATTCTTCAGGATATTGCCATAAGCCGTCGTATTTTCTGGTTATGCATTTTTCCCAAAATTTATTTTCCTACTGAAAGACTAAAACAAACGCTTTTATTACTCCTACTTACCTGTCCTCCAACATAGACCCCGGATTCGAAGTTGGCGTGCCAAGCTGCGAAACTGTTCCCTGTTTTAAACCTTTTCCACCAATGGGTAGCATACGTTGAAACTACCTTCCCGCTCCGCCGTGCCTAATAAGTGCACCCGATGCCTTCAAATCCCCTGTATGTGATCAACTTCATTAATCTGCTCAATACACATGTATTGTCAGAAAAGAATGAAACACGCAAAAGAAAACGGAATTACCAACACACAAACACCAACATATAAGCTCTTCGAGAGGAAGTACTAATGAGGTTGATTAACACTTCTAAAGGACATCCTACGCGCCTTCTAAGTGAAATTACCCGGCGCCAGTATTGATTTTATCCCCCTCTTAGAGCCCCTCATTTTGAGGTTCGTGGCTCAATTGTCTTCTTCGAGTTTCATTTCCTGCTGATCATGCACTTCATTTTTCTCGCACTAGTCCTTGTAATGCTGATCAGGTGAATCTAAATAAACGAAATGAAATGACTGTATTGACCGAGCCCTCCACTAATTTGAGAAAGGTGACCTGGCCGTAATTACACAAGCTGACACCTACTTGTTACAACAGCAAAAGCCGTGGCCTCATTATTGGATGTGAATTAATATGGAGAGGCACCTGTAAAGCTCTTTTGTTTTCTTAAACCCTGTATGTAGGTAAAGGCTTTCAAAGTTAAGAGAGCTGCTCTTCGAATTACCAGCAAAAAAACATGCAAGATGCGTGTTCTCGTAAAAATATTATTATAGCGCTGTCTTGCGACCAAACCACCTGTTATTATTAGCAACTGATCGAGCATGCGCGTCGCCTCCTACCTTGAGGTAAATCAGGCTGCTGGGATACTTTAAAGCTGCGAAATAATCTTGTTTTCCGCACGCCAACATCCCGTTGGAACGTTAGCAGAAGTGCTAGGGGTGCCCAAAACACATCTTTTACTAAGCATAATTAATCTTCAAGGCATTGCTTCTTTCAGGCCTAGTACGGAGTGCTGCAGTGAAAAATTGAGTTAAAATAGACATTCACCCCGTACACTTCTGCGTATCACTTACAACAGGGTACAAAAAATGAATCTCTTATTCCTTCTTGTCGAACAGTATCAATTGCCAAGATACCTGCCGAAACAGACATTACCGGCAGTGTTATCAGAGCAATGTGAGAGTGACGTCTGTCATATTCCCGGGGCTAGCTCAAAGATAAATTCATGCGAAATCTAAACCGAGGAGCAACACCCGAAATTTATGTGCTTCTAATGCAACATTAGAACGGGATGGATGATTTTTAAGATTTCTCACAATTTTCTCTGTGTTTATAAATTTATGCCCTGTTTTATCATCCTTCAAAAAGCACGAAAATTATTCGTATGAAGTTTTTATTGTATTCATATTCTGATTCATATATTCCCCAGTTTTTAAATATCTTCAATGAAGGAACATAGTCAATGACATTCTGAAAGTTCATAATCTTTATTCATTTTTTCAATGCCATCACAGGTTTGAGCGTAGCTGTTTTCAAGGGCTACGCTCTAACTTGAAAGTATTATGAGCCATAGTTCCGCTTGGTGCTCAGAGCTACCGAGTGGGCACACTGCAAGGCTGAGGCTGGGCCCGGCTTTCGCGCGGTAGTACTTCGATGCGGTGGTCCTCTTGTGGCATCCTTTAGTCTGCTGGTCACATCAATGCTGCTTCTTCTGTGTATGCGTCCTGAAAACAGGCATTGACTCCTCTTGGCAGCAAGATGTTTGCCAAGGGCTTCGTGCTGGACGCTTGGCTGAGTCCTGAAAATATTTTCTGACCATTCGTGTTTTATTTTCCTGGCCTGTAGAGGTCTACACTTGTAGCTGTTTCTCTCCCTATTTTTGTACACAACTGGCATTTTGAGACCGGATGGATTATGATGGGTGGCATCGCTGCTGTTCACAACACTCTCATTTTTTTTGGCCTTACTCATGAACGACTAAACGATCACAGAATCCTATGATTTGCTTACCATTTTGCTCCCTCAAATTGATTTCTGTCAGGGCTGCGAGGCTATAGTCCGGCACGTAAAATCGGGCAATCTGGGATGTGAAATTTTTAATTCCTTTTAAAATTCTCCACATGAAATTGTAATGTTAAAACTGCTCTTCCTGTGGAATCAACGCAGATGAAAGTTAACGTCTTGCTGCGTCCTCACCCTCTTCGATCTGCGCATGTTTACGCGCCGCACGCGCCCCTTTTCTCTGATCGTGTCGGCGTCCCGCCTTTCCATCCAGAGGGATCATCTCAGCGCTTCGGCCCACGGTTGACCCTTCACCAACGCCCGGATAAAAGCGGCAGCGCACGCTGTAAAGAGGCGCCTCTCTCGTGACGACGCGGATGACCTTTGCCAGGGAACCGGAACAGATTGTACGTGTATAAATATATCCCTCCCGCTTTCCCATCGAGCGACCGAAGCTGCCATAGATGTATCACAGGACCGCACGCTCCTTCCCCTTCGTTCCCCGCCGATCCGTCCTTCCTTCCATAAGCCTCGATTTCCTTCTTTATTCATTTTGCACCATCTTCTCATTTTCGTCCCGGCCTCGTCGCGAGCACTGTCCGGGGCAACGCCGCCGCCGCCAGCAATAACGAAGCGGCGCCCGGCAATGAAGACGGATACGCGAAAAGACGAAAAGGGGGCCCCCAGGCGAGCGGGCGTGCCGACGTGTACGCCGGCCCGCCGTCTCTCCACGGAGCGGAAGCACCGAGTTCCCGGTGACGCGGTCCGGACTGCGGTGCTTGCGACGACGCTGCAAGATGTACACGGAGCTCCATTACATAGTGGAACACATTACCGGCTTTCCAATTATGATTTTTCTGCAACTGCAAGTTGAAGGGTAATTTAGGCGTTTTTTTTTTGCCTCAGGGAACTTTACTGAAACTTTCAGGTAAGTTCTTCGCAGTCTTCTGGTTATTTGTGCTGAATTTCGCAGCTCTGAATTTCGCAGCTCGACGATGTCTTGCAGCTAAAATGAATATTCAAACTTTCTGTTTCGTGGCCTCAGTCGGGGCTACGAGCAACCTTGGGGGCGTGACGCCACAGTTTAGCACGGTCGTTGATATTCACTCTGCGTTTGGCGGAGAACAAAATTTGCGCTTGTTTTTGGTAACTTCAGAGGTAACTCTGGCGTTTTTTGTGCCTTAGGGGACTTTACTGAAACTTTGAGGTAAGTTCTTTGCAGTCTTCTGGTTATTTGTGCTGAATTTTGCAGGTGGCCGATGCCATCTTGCAGCTAAAATGAATATTGATTTTTTTTTTATTTCGTGGCCTCAGTCGCGGCTGTTTTTACGAGCAACCTTGTGGGCGTGACGTCACAGGTTGGCACGGTCGTTGATATTCGCTCTGCGTTTGGTGCAGAACAAAATTTGGCGCTTGGTTTCGGTAACTTGAGACAAATAATAATGCAAGGTGTCGCTCTTAGACGCCGTTTTAGCCTATGAACGCGCGCACGACAAAATTAGCACAATTTCTGTGACGTCACAAGTTTCTATGTCGTGAACTTATAGTTCGGCTGGCACCCAGTTTCAGTTTAGGTTTGATGATTTCTGTTGTTCAAAACTACTTTTACTTGGAATGTTGAAAGACGTTGTTTTGTGCCTGAGATAGCAGTCTTTAAGAATGTGACATGATTATCAACTCAAAATGTTCAAACACCCTCGCAGTTGTCTTCATATTCCCAACTTCATCCCTTCTATTAAATTGTTGTTCTCTCGCTGCCAATAATCCCAATGAGGCATTTTCTTCTCCACCGGGGAAATAAGGACAAGATTCGCCCTTGTGTGCAAAGTGGCTGTTGCCTTTCATATTGTAGCTGCTCGTGCGTACAAACGAAGAGCCGGACAGCGAATGCGTGACCTGTTCGCTGGTGGACGCCTAGTGGCGTGCGTTTGTTTACTGCAAGGGAGATGAAAAGCGAATTTATGATTCAGAGGGACTTGACAACACAAGAGTAGGATTTCAAAAAAAAAAAACGTTTGGAACGGACATCTCAATCAAACCAACTTTAGTTCCTTTATACTTAGCTCTGTATCCTCCATTTGCTGCAGTCGATATCGACGGGAAGTGCACGGGAACTTTTTCACTCCGACACCGGAAGAAACAATTCGGACTGGAAGCTTTTTACTAATTATTCTAGTCTAAAGGAAAGACAAAAAACTGAAGAAGGAGTCTAGTGCGGACAAACTAGATCTACTGTGACCCTTAAATGAACTGCGAAGAAGACACTTGAAAGGGGGACAGCAAAACGAGACCTAAGGCTGAACAAATCGTATGCTAACGCATTTAAGTATTTTCCCTTGGATGGAGTGAAGACCGCTTCGTTGATGTAGAATGCGCTTTGCCTGTATTTCTTCTCCAGCTGCTATTATTGTTTGTTCACCCTCTCGACATCCATTTATCTTGTCCGCTTTCGAATTGACGCTGATGGCACATGTACGTACTAAAAACGTAATCTCAGAAGATTGGTTTCAAGTGTGTAGTAACGCAGCCGAGCTCTTTTCATTCAAGATACGGCACCCAACATCCGAAAATGCTGATTGTAGGTGTGTCCTGCGATTACTGCACTAGGTACATGGTCACCAGAAGTGCGGTCAGCGCTACTTGAGATTTATACGGTATTTCGTTTTCGAATCCCTAAGTTATCACCGTTTATTTGTACCCTATTCATCTCTTTTCCAGATAATGTTGTCATAAGTTGGAGAGGCAATGAGTAAGAATGGGCGTAAGAAAGCAACGCCGTTATAAAGCTGTCTATTCCTAGAGGTTCACGGCATTTCAATGTGCGCGGCGTCATTATTAGACGAAATTCTGGGAAGCACTGAGTTTTTGCGAACAAACGTATATAGCCTCTAGAAGGGTCCCAAATTGGAAATGTGCCTTGTGAAACAGTTTGTGCACTCTTGTGGGCCATTGCGAATCGATGCATTCCACGGATACCTCTGGGGCACACTCAACGCGCAGTTTCAACGCAGATACTCCGATGCGCACTGGCCATTTAGGAGCGATTCGTGATGATTTCTTCACGATTGCCGAAGTGTAAAATGATTCCCCAGGAATCTGGATGAAAGCAAAAAAACAATATTGAGCGATTTGTGAATGCAGTTTATGTTCTATCGCATAAAAGTTCTTGAACGCTAAAGGTAATGGCAATAAAAAATATATATGGTTGAGCGGTTGTTAGAAATTTTTTAATTGTGAATTATATAACGCATGATCAAAATGATTCAAAACAAATCAAATCCATTCTAAAGTTTCCGAATTGTTTTTGCATATTTGGCACGAAGATCGAGTAGGGCATGCCGCAGTTATTTCCAACAGCAGTTTCCGGAAGGGGTCCCACTTTGACGCCGCAAATTATCTGCCGCGATCGGCCTGTTGGTGAAGCAGGGTTAAGCGCCGCGTCTTATTCTATTCGTGCGGTGGCGTTCATAATGTTCACCTACATATGGCCTTCAAAATTTTCGAACGAAACAGGGTTCAACTGGGTTTAACAAACCCTGCATTTACGCCCGACATCGGAGGCCATAGCTCCAACTATCGTGTTTAATGTCAAATCAGATCATGTGCTACAGTCGGATACAACTCAAGAACAAAGTGGCGAATTCCCGTCAGTGCAGGTCATCCAGCTAATGGCGGGTTATTGCCCTGACAACGCTGTTTATCCCCTCGCACGTACTAGCGTGGCATCGTAGGAAGCTAGAATGGGCTGGCGTGTGCTAGCGGAATGGTCACAGGTTGGCCAGACTGACAGTGACGTCACGAAAATTCGCCGATGCCATTGGCTGAAGGACTTCTTTTTGTGGATATTTGCGGCTGTATTTGGTTGCATTGGACTGGTTAGTTTGCTCTTGTCATATGTAGCAAAATGTGATTTTCCTATGCGTACATAACGGCCACGGAATTAATATACAGACATCGTGTTACGTGTAGCCTAGTGGATATCAGTGTTGCGTTTCTCAACGGCTTCGGATTTAGTTCCGTACCTTAATAGCGCACAAGCTAGCACTTGAATCTTTCAAATGAACGATATTTTAGCATAAATATTCACGTAGTTATCGGATAATCAACTAAATATTGGATTCGTATTTGATTCGGTATTTAACTGCATTATCGCGATTGGATGAGATAGCAAAGCCAGCTTATTTGAATTCGGTTTGATTTCGAAAAATTTCAGTTCGCATATTCCTAGAAGGAAACGAATTTCTGGAGCAACAATGATTGCTGGTGGTGGTGGTGGTAGTGGTTTATTTAGAAAATAAATAAATAAAAAAAGTGAAGCAAAAGAGTGTTGCCGGCCGCGGCAATTGCTATCTAATATCTTAAGCACCCGAGCTGCAGCCGGCGGAAACGAAAGGGAAAGGGAGAGGATAGTGAGGAGAAGTATAGAGGGGAGCGACAGCAAGAAAGGACAGGGGAGAGCTTTGTACACTATTTACAAAATACAAAAGTTAATACACATGTTTTGTACATATTTACTATCCCCTAACAAAAGGTGTCTCGAAGGTGGCGAGCAAGCATATATAAAAAATCTGTACCTCCAATACAGGCTTGTATAAGGGTATACAAGCTTGTGGCTACAATGCTGTGGCATGGACGACTACTCCAAGCAGACAGATTTTCGTCTGTGCCATGAGCCTGCGCAGAAAACCTTTACGTTTTCATCCGACGGCCAAGTTACCGACCGACACATCACTGGACACAGAAACGCGCAATTTGCCTGTGTAGCAGTTCAATACCAACAATCAATTGTTTATTTTTCCCAGTTGCATGATTCAGCTTTGAAGATTCATACATTTTTGCAGTGAATCAGCCAAAAAGAAAAAATTATCTGTGTTACCCGCTGCTAACAGGCCTGCTGGTGGACGAAAATCAAAATCAACATATAACCAGTTAAAACCGAAACAAAGACATTATTCTACACGGCAGAAGTTATACAAATATCTCTCCGTTCTCTACCAACCAATGACTGTCTTTTCAGTACAGCGCATAGCAAGATGTCGCAATAGGCCTTCATGTTTCTAACGGAAAGTAAAGACAATATCTTGTTCGTCTTCAAAGGTCGCCTGTAGTAATGAAAGGCAAGGGCTACCGCTCAGCTGCATTACATGGCGGAGGGATGCCTAATCTTCCAAGAAACTTTCATTCTTCTCTCTAAAGCTGCCTCGCTCTTTCTGCCTTGAGCGCCATGTGGCAGAAGACTGAGTGTTTTATTTCGATTACTTATTTCAAGTTAGGAACATCTGCGGAATTCTCGTGCTCATGGAATACAATAGCGCTGAAAAACGAGGACCAGAACACGAAAAAAAAAAAGACAAGTGGCGCTTGTGATGTTTGATGCTTGTTCTAGTCCTATTTTTCATGCGCAATGGTATTCCATTTGCGATGTCTATTCACAAACTAGGTCAAACTAAAGTCCCTTACTCCGTTTCGCGCTGCAGCGATAATAGTGCGAAACACAATTTTTGGCTTCGAAGGCGTGGCGCTGGAATGCTGCCTGGCGCCAATTTGCTGTTTCAGGCTCAAGCCTGAGCGATTCTTCACATCTCAATTGCACGCTGTCTCCATGCCTAAAATTGGTTTCTCGCGACCGAACAATGTGCGTCTTCACACTGAACAGAGGTGGCGGCGTTTTCATTCCACGTTTGGAGGATGGCCTGTACCGCGCCGTAAGAGAGCGACGCTCCCTCCACGGCGCTCTTCCCTCCCAGGGTCGAGGAAGACGCCGAGAAATGAGCGCCGACGTTTCTCGGTGCGTTCAACGCGTGTCTCGGGAAGCGGCAAAGATAACGAACGGAGGAGATGCGAGCCGGGAATTCCCACGACCAATCTTCCCCTGCGCTGCTGTACCCACTGGTGCAAATGGTTGCGCTGAGGCGAGCGCCTGAGATTCGCCCGCGGCACGGTGCGCTGCTACGTACCCCGGACGTGACACCACTCACTCGCCTGCACCGCCCCCTCCCCCTTCGACCCATCGTGGCTGGAGCGTAGGCGTGAGCGAGCATTGTCACGTCACTCCAAATTGCTGGCTGCGTACGAAGAATGAACGGAAACGGAATGTGTTCACCTTTATCCTTAGCACCAAGGCTGAGTAACGAGAACGAGATACAGAAGTAATAGGCAGGGAGGTAAAGCTGAGAAAAGATATGCACTGACGTGTCTGACGTGCTTGGCTTTCGGTCCTAGCCTCGAGGGTTGGAACAAGGTGTTTTGTCGCTCTTTTGCCTCACGTACACAAGGAAAATGATGTACGCGTAACGCCCGTTCATGCTTATCTTCATAAAGTTCTGGTAGCTGGCGTCCAAAGTAAGATGATGAAGAAGAAATAGCCGTTAGGAAAGTAACGCACGAGGCAAACTTTGTTACATCATTTTGTCATGTGTGGAATGGTCGTTTCATATCTCTGGGGCAATCCCGACCCGCAAAAATATAAATAATGGTGTTCACAAATGGGGCGATTTCTGCGCAAAAACCTTGCGTGTTTGGCACACGAGTGGCACGTTCGGCCATATTACCCTGCGTTTGTTGTACGCAAAATTTAGTGCCTGATTTCCGTCATTACAGAGAAATAATAGTTAACGTCCTAACGTACAGTCGCTGTTTTACCTTTTTAGTCAACACCTTTTCTTTACATTCAAAAGGCTAAAGCCAGTGATCAAAACCATAAAAAGAACACCTATTTAAAAAAGAACTGGCGCCGAATTCACGCTCTACTAAGAAATCACTGCTAGGTGCTGTACACTCTCGAAGAAAGCTGCGAGTTCGCTGTGAGTTCGCTGTGTGCACAGTAGTGTACAAAGCATCTTAAAAAATTAAACAGAACTCCAGGTCGACGAAATTGCCCGAGCCCTTCACTACGGCGTCCCTCATAGCCCGAGTCGCTTTGGGGCGTTGAACTCCCCTTAACGTATTAACCCAATCAACGCGCGCACCATAGGTTTTGTGCCAATATCCGTGACGGCATATTTTGGTAGACACCCTCTCTCTGTTCCGGCTTCCTAATTTTTCCGGTTTTGTGATCATTTTCCTCCAAAATTTAAAAAACTGCTTATTGGAACTAAGAAAGGAGATTCAAGAACTCTAATGCACCCGTATGCTCTAAATGTTTGGAAATCCACCGGAGCTGCCCGTGCACAGTAATACCTCAAAATTAGTGTGATTATTCGTACCTAACAGTTTTATTATTTACATCCTACTTTACATATCTGTCCAGATTATTAGCCGCATTTTAGGAGAAGGGAGAAGAATGAAGTCGCCTTCTTCCGCCACTCTTGTCTCAAAGATGTTACCCCTCAGCGCTACGTTTCTTCGGAAAACAAATGAAGAAGGCAATAAAATAAACACTTTGATGGACCCACACTAATGTCTGCGTACAGTGAATGTAAACACAGTTCTCAATACGTTCTACTCTGACAACAATACGTTCTACTCTGACAGCCAGGATTTGACCTTGTGACCTTGGCCGCAGCAGCCGCCAGCCAAGGTCAGACATCGTGGCAGGGAAGAAATCGTGAAATTGTCTGCGCCGTAGATACAGCGCAACATTACAAAGCATGTTTATCGGTGAAAGAGTGGTCATCACTGAGAAAGTCATGCACAAAACTGTTTCTGCTCAGGGGAGTTTGTTGCCTGACTATAAAACTTATTTTCGGGCTAGTTGGTACATTTCGGGCATGAAAAATACTTTCGCCCAAACGGAGACAAATCAGAAAAGAGACACAGAAGGCGCGTCTGTGTGCGTGCGTGTGTGTGTGTGTGTGTGTGTGTGCGCGCGTGTGCGCGCGTGTGCGCGTGTGCGCGTGTGCGCGCGTGCGTGCGTGCGTGTGTGCGTGCGTGCGTGCGTGCGTGTGTGCGTGCGCGCGTGTGCGCGTGTGTGCGTGTGCGTGTGCGTTGCGTTGCGTTGCGTTGTGTTGTGTTGTGTTGTGTGTCTGTGTGCAGTGCGTGCGTGGGAGCCGTCTAGTGTTTTCCTTTGTTTGCACGCACACCTTCACAAGATCGAGATGACACAAAAACTCCTCGCATTTCCACAGTCCCCTCTTTTACGGACGAATATATTTTTTACACGTAAAAAAGCTCATGCCGCTACCAGGAAGTTCAGTAGGAGGTTTCGGATTCAGCTCGCGCACTAGCTCTGTGTGTAAATGCTGCGTAATATCGGTGCGCAACAGTCTCTATATCAGTGGCGGAGAGAGGGTGTTAAGGGCGGGCAACAGTTTTTATATCACTCACCACGTGTTGCAGCCTCCGCGGTCGAAACTCAAACCGGAGCATCAGGGTTCGAGGTCATCGTCATCATCAGCCTGACCAGGCCCACTGCAGGACAACGTCATCTCCCATATCTCTGCTATTGACCCTGTCCTGTGCCAGCTGAGGCAGTCATATTCCCGAAAACTCTTTAATCTCATCCGCCCACCTAACTTTCTGCCGCCCCCTTCCTTTCGACTACGATTTCATTAACAAGCGCTTGATCCCTGGCCCACTCTACGTTTCTCCTGTCTTTTATCATTACACCTATTATTTTTTTTGCAAACCTCCCTGCGTTCTCCCGCTGAACCCTTTTCGTTAGCCTCCTGGTTTCAGCCCCACAGGTGAATGCTGGTAGGATACAGGTGTCATATTCTTTTATCTTGAGGAAATTGGTAAACTGCCATTCACGAATTGAAAGGAGCTGCGAAATGCGCTCTATCACATTTTTATTCGTCTATAGATTTCTCTCTCGTGATCAGCATCTGCGGCCACTACGTGCCCTAAGCAGACGCATTTCTTTACCACTTCCAGCCCCTCGCTACCAATTGTAAACTGTGGTTCCCTTCCGAGACTGTTGAATATTACTTTGGTATTTGATGTTCGATGCAGGCAAGCGTTGTTACCGAGGCTTCGCGTCCCCTGTACTTAGACAAAAATGATTAGTCTGTGCCAGAGACGTATTCAGTCTGAGCCAGCAAGAGCAGTGCCACGTAAAATCATCTTCGACTGCAGCTCACACAAGTATAGAGAACAACGTGCTGATATCAGTCACTGGTCGGTAGCGCATCCGTTTGCACAGTCTGGAAACAAGGCCATCATTTTTGGAACAGGGCGTGTATAATTAAGAGTGATGAGTTCATTTTACTGGTTTAAAAGCTTTCAAGGTACGGTCTGTGTTTGCCCTTTTTGTTGGTCGAGGGTTGTCTATCAGCTGGGAATGCGTTGAAAAATATTAAAACGCATTCACTGTGGTGCAGATAATGATGGTAATTTTAAGGCGCGGATCAGCCTTCGCGAGAGGCCATCCACTTTCGGGTAAACTGCCGCATGACACCTCAGCTCGAAGGAAATTTTGCGCATGTCTCATTACGATAATTTTTATTGCAACGCTCTACGCACCGCTAGCTCCATACTACTCATGCAAATCTTCTATCGCTTCACCGTGCCAGCAACCTCATAACGATAGTCTGAATATTTATTTTTACCCCGAACACCTGTTGACAGCGTTTAAACGTGTGTCCGGACCACTCATGCAACAGAGCAAACGAAGCGGTCCGTGGTTCTTCGCTAATGATACTTTGTGTTGTAGTTAGTAGGGCTATATGTATCGTCGGGGTTTTGAAAACTGGATGTTTTCTACTAGCGGCATCACTAGTCCCACCGCCATCTCCGACCTGTTGTGGAACTTGTCCGGCTAGTTAGTGTAGTTTATATATTTATTTATTTATTTATTTATTTGTTCAATAAACCCCTAAGGACCCTCATTCGAGGGTATTACATGGAGGAGGGGGGGAGTATTGACACACAAGAACGCAAAAAAAGAATGAGCAAGCGCCAAGGGCAGTACATAAATACAGAAAGCACAAGTAGGAAACAAAACAAGGAACAAACAAAAACCTGTATTATACTTTGTAATTTACACGAAAAAAGAACAGACAGTGTGTTAGAGGCGTAACAACCGCAGGAACAAAACAAAATAACAAAACAGCTGAATGCAGCATGTGGTACAATCAATTAGTAAAGCTAAACAGACATTTGGGTTAGAAGGTCCTGAAACTTGTTAAGATTCCTTTCAGAAGCGATGTGTAATGGTAGTTTATTCCAGTCGACTACAGTACGTGGTATGAAAGAGTTCTCACAAGAAGAAGTGTGGCATGATATGCGTTTAACTTTAAGAGGGTGGTCGCAACGTGGAAAAAAAGATTCAGGTGATTGAAAAAATTGTCATGGAGCAGAACATGATGGTAAAGTATATGGAAAAGTTCGTAGTAGATTCGAAGAAAGAACTGCGCGAATGAAGCACTGCGCGCGCAGAGGCAAAATACACAAAAACGCAGACAAATGTCGCATTCCAGCAGGTCTTTCTTCGCATCTAGTAAGAATCAATTACATTAAAACTTCTTTTAGGGCGAGTTGGTGCATTGTGATTTAGTAAAAAGTTATCGCGCAAGTACAGAGAACCACAGAGATGCGGCACACATACTCAAGCTCTAAATGAACCAACTAGCCCGACATGTTTTAGTGACTCATCTTTCTTGTACGACGGGCTCTTTTCTATTTAGTCAATGATCTCATAAAAAAATAAGTAAATAAACCACGCTCATGTGCGTCTTTGCCTCTTCGCCATCCGTGTCTCATTCGCGCAGTTATTTCTATAACCTTCTGAGTGGCTGCGAACTGTTGTATTTTCACTGGCTTGTAAATTGATACTGGGAATGCCGAAAATAAAAAAAATCGTCTCTTAGGAGGCATGCTTGGGGCCCTCTTTGTGACGCAGCAGTTTTGTGCGCACAGTTTGTTGTGGTTAGAGGGCGTCTGTGAGTTTTTAAGATGATGAAAACGAAAAAAGTAGAGCGTCACACGTCGACATGCCTGAACGTCTCAAGTAGAAAAGAAACGACCTGCTAATCTTCCAAGCGCTAACATGCAGCTACCTGCGTTACCGCATATCTATCGACAAAGAGTTCATAGTAGCCAATAATGTGAAGACCTTGATAATAAGAATAAAAGAGAGACACTGCTAGTCACCGCGCACTTGAGTGTGACCTGGGTCGATTTCGTCGACGCTGCTCTAATGCCACGAATAATTAGTGGGCATTACAGGGGTTAAACTGTGAATCGTATGATTTTGTTCAATTCAGTACGTTCAAAAGGACTACGTGTTCTTACACCCAGAAATTTTCGACAGGCGCATTTTTCCAAAGGGAAGTTGTATGTGAACACATTGTTTTCGCATATAGCAAGAGATTGAACAGCAACAAGAATTCATCAGTAGATACCTCCTCTGAGCGCTTGTATTTCTCTGCTATATATTGTCAGAAACAAGCCCTGTTGGTTTTCCAAGGCATTCTTAAATGCTCGGTGCGTTAGGGGCACAAATTTTAAAAGCAATATTTGACCACGTATCGAGAGTGTAAACGGTTTTAATCAATAAGTTCATAAATGGATGACACAATATTCCACAGTTGACCACAAAATAGTTTTCAAAACTCGCCTCCTCGCCTCACTCCTTTTCTAAGGCAGTTTTAACAACAGGCTGCGGGCGCAGGACAACCTTTAAAAGCAAAGTTTTGCTACGCATAGCGAGATTAGTGCATTAAAACCATATATTTATAACAATATCTCACGATATTTCACAGTTGCCCCCCAGCTAAAATTATCTAGAAGAAAGCTAGACTTGTACACTTTAACTGTATTCTAAATTCTTTCTCCAAAGCCTCATTCAAAGCAAGCGTTTGGTCGGTAGTCTCATCCTAAACTCCTCAGCTTGCCAAGAAATGCGAGGCTCCATAATAAACGCTATGTTACAAACTAATAGAAAAAAAACTCAGAGCACGCCACAGGCTGACCAGCTATTGCCGCATGCAGGCCGCCCCTCTAATACAAAAGTTGACACGTAAATGACGAGGTTGTCTGAAAGCTTCTGTGGCACTAAGACTTCCTCTGCACATTTCTTACGCCTCTGCACCACCTGACATCATTTTATCCTCAGCGAAATTCGAAATTGCGCTATCGGCCCTTGCAAAAATGGCCTGTAGACAGTGTATAGACTTGTCATATACGCTATTGCCTTTTCGTCTATTCATAGTCTATAAACTGTCTATAGACAAAAGTCTACTAAATATATAGCCATATTTCTATAGATTGTCTTTAGACTCTCTATAGAATATTCTCTAGAATTTGTTTATAGTCTATAGACATTATAGACAGAAATCTATGGACAGTCTATCAACTGTCAAAAAATAATTTTTGTAAGGGCGGGCTCATACTATTGCCGATAGCCTTCAAAACCAGATAAGGACTGATGACGCATGAAGTGTCATCGCGGTCACCAACCGAATATGGCTGCGCATGTCATCTTGAGCAATTAATAATTGTTGTTTATTATAAAAAGCTTCGAACACTGACATCTCAGCGGTTTCATTTTGATCAGTTTTACCTGTTTTGCCCTTTCTCAAGATTCGGATACGCTCCCGCTGGTTAACATGGGATGCCAGGTCTGCAGAGGCATTGTGTGCTGCCCGCCTTTGCGATAAAATTCGTACCACATCTTCAACATTTTCACTTATAGAAAATATATCCGATAAATCGGCTTCTGAGACATGATTAAACATCCTATAGAGTTTAGTTTGATAGTGAGTTGACATGTTTTATAATATCAAAAGCTACTGCAATGCTACCATGGTCCTCCGTAAAGTGAGCAATAATATTCTGATAATGAAATAAGGAAGGGTGTCTGGCAGGGAGACACCCTCTCGCCATAGCTATTCTCTGCCTGTTTACAGAAGGCATTCCGAGGCCTGGATTGGGAACAGTTGGAGATAGGAGTTAATAGAGAATGCCTCAGTGATCTGCGATTCGCTGATGACATTGACTTGCTAAGTCACTAAGGAGATGAAATGCCAATGGTCAATGAGTTGGACAGAGCGGAAAGGTGGATGTAAAAATTAATATGTGGAAAACGAAAGTAATGTTTAGCAGTCTCGGAAAAGAACAACAGTTGACAATTTGTAGCGACGTAGTGGAACTCGTAAGCGAATACGTCTATTTAGGGCAGGTAGTGAGAGGAGATACCAACCACGAGGACAAAATAACTAGAAGAACAAGAACCGGATGCGGTGCATTTCGGAGGTGCTCTTAGATCATGAAGGGCAGTTTATAAATAGCCCTTAAGCGAAAAGTACACAGCACCTGTATCTCACCGGTACTCACCTATGTGGCAGAAACTTGGAGCCTAACGAAAAGAGTTTGGTTTGGTTTATGGGATTTAACGTCCCAAAGCGACTAAGGGTTCGGCTCAAGTTAAGGAGAACGCAGAGAGCTATGGAAAGAAAAATGATAGTTTTAACGTTAGCAGATACGAAGAGGGCAGAGTGGGCGCCGGAACAAATTCTCGTTAATTACATCCTAGCCGGGTTCAAGAGGAAGAAATGGGGTCGGGCAGGGCATGTAATGCGAACGCAAGTCAACAGATGGTCCTTGAAGGTAACGCAGTAGATTTCAGGAGAAGGCAAGCGTAGCAGGGGACTGCAGAAAGTTAGGTGGGCGAAGAAGATCAAGAGGATTGCGGGAATACAGTGGCCGCAGCTAGCACAGGACATGGTTAATAGCCGAGGCAGAGACATGGGAGAGGTCTTTGCCCTGCAGTGGGCTTAATCAAGCTGATGATGACGATGAAGCTACGTTGTGACTTGGGGTTAATAAAAAGCCTTTTCGTGCAATATATATTGCAATTGCTTTGAAAGTATTCAAGTAACGGAAGTTTAAAATAGAAGTTTTGTATGCGCAACGTTTATACACACCATCTCCAGTCCATTGACTGCCAACATAGCAAAATAGTGGGTCTCTATGATTAATGTTGTACACCATCTGCACCCAAAGAGAAGCTTCACTCACGAGAGAAAACAAGCGCTCGGCCAAACTTTGTACGCTGTACGGGTGTTAGAGCGGTAAGGTAAGTTTCGCTGTATTCTGTCATACATGGACGGGTGCAACAAAATATGTATGGCTTTACTGCAAGTCTATATCATCAACCTATCATTGACGCGTTGCCGGGTCCTAACTGATCGTTAGTGCAGCCGAGTAGAATTTCACAAAGCTACTTATACCGTACCGTGCAGCCGCAGTGATACTTACTTTTTCATATATATACGATTTGTACAATACCTAGAACACCAACCTTGATTTGCTCTTTTCGAAGAACACAAAATTCGAAATCTTCAAATTCACCAAATTTGAAATCAGCAAGAAAAATAAGCGCTTGCAGCCGCGCACTAAACCTCGATTTCGAGGTAAGCAGAATGCTTGAGGACATTGTTTCTGAACCGTAAAAAAGGCGCATTACTTACAACGCAAGCATATTCCTTTCGGTCCTTTACTTTGCTTCAGCAATGTGAAACTTGTTCAGTGGCGAGCAGAAGACTATGAAACTCCGCGGTAAGAACCATTTACGACGCTTATTTCATTAATTTTCATGCCTTTCATAATGACGAGAATTGCTGGCCTCGAAGATCAAAGTGTTCTCCTGAAAAATTTTCACCTTTTAATCGTTGTACAGTAAGAAGAAAAATATTGAAGTGTAACTGTAAGTACGAACCCACGCATTCTCCAGCTGTTCTTCACTTGCTGCCCACAGTTATATCTTCCGTCCTAACACTTTCGAATACCTTATTTCATTTCACTTAGCCATGAACACATATATTACAAATCATTCGTGTAAAAAAGTAATGCAGCAAGATGTGCCGAAGTACGTGTCTGCTGTTGGATCTCTCATGCCAAAGTGAGAACAGTAAAAAGCATAGGCGCAAGATAAACCACTATGTACCAGACTGAAAGCACATATGCAGTATAAAAAAGACAGTCAAACATCTGTAAAACAATATTAGTACTGATGTTAAATAGTATGAACTGTGAAATATCCATATAAAGAAATAAAAAAACTAGTAAACTGTAAAACATGATACATATCAGCATATCAGTCTTGGGAAAAATGGCAAAAATTATTTATTTACATCGCAAGAATTGAAAAAAGATAGAACGTTGTTCTTCAACAAATAAAAAGATTCAGATAGAAGAAAAACGTTCGGCAGAGACACTTAAGCCTGCTTACGCGTGGGAGTGTGGAAGCACTCCAGTCCTTGGGTGCATTGACACCCCCCTATACACACACCACCAACCTGCATACACCAGCATATGACGACACCCGGAACGCTGTGCTGCGAACGACTGCGTAGGCAGTTTAGACATGAAAATGGGTTTTTGAGGACAGGAACTACCGCAGTAACTTTCACATCTCGGTGGTGGTGGTGGTGAAAACTTTTATTTTGTGAAAAAGAGCTTGGGAGCCACAGAGTGGCCCCGCTACATGGTCGGCGTCCCTAGTCCGGGACACCGCATGACGAGGCCCCGTCTCTCGCCCGTTTCACCAGAGCCCTTTGGGACTCAAGCGAGGAGCAGTTGAGGAGGGCAGTCTCCCATGCCTCTCTGGAAGGGGTAGGGGAAAGGGGGAAGGTGGGGATTTTGAGTACATACCCACACCATGTGGAAGATATCACAGGTCTCCCCACAGTGTGGGCATCGCCCATCCGTGTTAGGATCGTAATGTTTTATTATTGCAGGACAGAGTAGAGTACCTGTCTGCAGGCGCCTTAAAGTTCGCTCCTCCGTCTTACTCTGCCCTTTTGCCGGGGCCGGGAAAAGGCGGTTGTTGTCGCTATAACGTGTTAATATTTCCCTGAATCGCAGCAGCGGCTGGTTAGTCTCCGAGCCAGAAGAGCTGGGATGAGGAGCCCGGTGAGTAAGCGCTCGGGCAGCCGCGTCAGCAGCCTCATTACCTCGTAAGCCCTGGTGGCCAGGAGCCCAAATGATTCGTTTGGGTGTTGGATCAGTGGCAGTCCGTCGTAGAATACAAGCAGCTAAGGGGGAGATCTCCCCTGCCAAGTAATGTTCACATGCTTTTCGGGAGTCCGTGATGATTATTCTCGAATTGGCGTGGGCGGCAGCAAGCGCTATCGCTACTTCCTCGGCCCGCATTGAATTCGGGGCTCGAAAGGAGAGTCCATCAACGTGCATTTCCTGGTGAACGACAGCGGCCGAGTAAAATCCCGTGGGCGATAGCCCTGCTACGTCTACATAGTATCCACCGGGTCGGGAGCCGTGTTGTCTCTCAAGAGCCCGAGCCCGCGCTTGTCGTCTGTTTTCATGCATGTCGGTGTCCATGTTACGGGGGAGCGGGGAGACCCAGAGCATATGGCGCCATAGTACTGGGATACGCTCCGCCTCCTCTGGAGTGCAGTCGTGTTGGATGTGTAAGCGGTTGTTGGATACGCGGCGGATCATGCGCCCTACCTGTTCGCCTACTCTCTTGAGTTTCGCAACAGTGGAGTCCGGTCTGAGTCTCTGGTGAATGAAAAGGCCCAGAATACGGAGCTCCTCCACCTCTCTAATAGGACCTCCTGACAGAGAGATGTGTATTGCTGTCCTATCCTTTGGGTTCGCTCTGACATGCAGAAGCTCTGATTTTGCTGGAGCACATTGGAGCCCACAGTCATTAGCATACGCATCGACTATGGAAGCAGCCTGCTGAAGGCGGTCCTCCATGTCCCCAAGGCTCCCCTGAGTGGTCCAAATTGTAATACAATCTGCATATAACGCGTGTTGAATGCCTTCCACCCGGGCCAATTGGCTTGGGAGGCGCATCATAGCAATGTTGAACAGGAGCGGTGATAACACTGCTCCCTGAGGGGTACCCCGTGTTCCCATCATGTAAGGGCCGTATTCCTCGCCCTCAATCCGAAGAAAGGCCTGGCGATTAGACAAGAAATCTCTTACATACGCGTAGGTCCTAGCCCCACAATCGGTAGAACTCAAGTTGGCCAGGATGCTTCCGTGTTTAACATTGTCGAAAGCCCCTTTCAGATCAAGGGCGAGGATGGCTTTGTCATTGTGTTGCATAGTTGTGGGTCCTATTACATCCCTGTGCAGCTGGAGAAGGACATCCTGTGCAGACATGTGGGGGCGAAACCCGAATATGGTGACTGCAAAGAGAAGCCCTTACTCTCCAGGTATGGAGAGAGGCGATCCCGAACCATCGTCTCCATAAGCTTGCCCGCACATGAGGTCAGTGATATGGGCCTCAGGTTGTCCGTATTCACGGCCTTACCTGCTTTAAGGATAAACGTCACAAGTGACGTTTTCCACTCAGGAGGGAGTGGACGCCCGTCCCAGATCTGGTTGATGTATTCTAATAAATGGAGGTAGGCTGAGTCCGGTAGGTTCGCCAACAGGTTCACTGTTATGTGATCCCGTCCCGGAGCTGTACCCCGGCGCATTTTTGCTAAGGCCGCCTTAAGGTCGTGCAACTCAAAAGGGGCATCAAGTGTTTCATTAGGCCTGCCAGAGTACATGTACTCAGGCCCAGGCGGGTCCTCCGTACGACAAAGATATCTGTCGCACAGAGTGTCCGCAAGTTGCGCCGTCGTACCTTGATACCCTTGCAGAGCCCGCCGGAGCTGCTTTTGCGTCTCCCCTCTTGTTTGAGAGGGGTCGATTAGACTGCGAAAGAGACGCTACGTCCCCTTCGAGCTCATCTGATGAGCTGCGGCGCCGCAGCGTGCTATCCAATTTGAATCTGAGATCTCGGCAGCATACGCTGCAGCCTGCTCTGTGTGTTTGGCTAAGCGGTCGCGCAATTTGCGATTAGTTTTCTGCTTTTTCCACCGTTTAGTTAAAGTCCGGCGCGCCTCCCACAAATGCAGGAGGTGGGTGTCCACTGCGGGGCTCTCTTCGGTGGTTTGTAGTGTTGTGACGTGTTGTTTCTGAATGTTGTATATGTGGTTAGCCCACTCCGCGTAGCCGCCGGAAAATAGTACGGGAGGGATAGTGTGATTCCGGAATTTGTGCCAATCGGTCAGCTTGGCCTGACCCCATTTTTTGCGCGCTGCCTTTGCCTCGAGTGTAATCCGGAGAAGGAGGTGATCGCTGCCTAGAGAATCTCCCAAGTTCTCCCAGGCAGCCGCTCTAGCATTTTTAACGAGAGAAAGGTCTGGACACGTGTCGCTGGTTACCGAATTCCCCACTCGAGTGGGATACGCCGTATCCGTGAGCAACGTGAGGCTGAGGGTGGATATGAGCTCCGCCAGCTTACGTGCTCTTGCCTGTTCGAAGTGGTAACCCCAATGAACGCTGGGAGCATTGAAGTCTCCAACGATCACTAGAGGCTCTTTGGCTGCCAATTTTATCGCGCGAAGGAAGATTTCATTGAAAGTTACGCGCGGCTTACGCGGAGGGTAGTATATGTTGAGGATATGTATTGACGGGTCGCGGCGTCTGAGAGGCAGTACTCGGACCATTGTATATTCTTGCTCCGTACTCAAGTCTAAGTCGACCTGAACCACAGTGTAAGCCTTATTCACCAGGATGCACGTAGAGGGGCCCCCCTGAAAGGTGCTGTAGCCTGATAATTTAGCGTCTATGCCGGGCTCCTGCAGGGCAATGAGCGCCGGCATGTCACCTAGGGACTGCAGGTAAAGCTGGAGGTCTGACCGCTTTTTCCAAGCTCTGAAACCCCTGCAGTTCCATTGGATGATCTGGAATTTTTCAAAATTTTTAGCATTCCTATTACATCTGCTAGCCACCTTGTTGTATTTATTTAAGGGCGATCGGATTAGCTCTGGCCGGGAGCCGGCGCAACCCCAGTGAGGGGCCGCACCGACCCACCAGCTGCCGAGCCTGAACCATGTTCCTCCGCTGCCTGGCGGGAGGCTGTCTTACGTTTCAGGTGAGGGGAATCGCAGCTTGTGGCGTTCTTAATTTGGGTGGTGACCCAGGGCTGCACGGCTTTAAGGACCGAGTCAGTGACCTGGGCCATAAGGTCGGGAAGTGCTTGCGTTAAAGCTGCCTTGAACATGTCCTGGAAGGACTCGCGGACTGCCGACATGATTTGATTCGGGAGAGCCGCCACTTGTTCCTCCAGTTGCTCGGTTTGGCGCTGCAGTGCCTCTAGGCCGGGAACGTGACCAGTAGATCCAACTACCGTGTCCCCGCTCTGTCGCGAGCCGCTAGTGAGGCAAGATGTTACGGATGATCCGTCATCCTCGTCGTCTGGCTCAGCTTCTTGCATTGTTTCGGATGACCCGGCCTGTTTGGCCTCTAATTCCTGAATTTTGCGCGCTAGAATTTGGTTCTGGCGCCTGAGCTCCTCTACCTGCTGCTGTAGGGCGGTTTCGGTAGGGGAGTGACGGGTAGGGGAGGGACGGGTAGCGGGCCCGGAGACTGCCCTACTCCAACTGCTCACCTGTGGTTGGACGGGTGCCAAGGGCGGGAAGTGCCTGGCGTTGAGGACCGGGAGCACCGCCTGGGTCGCGGACTTGACTGGTTTCGATGGCCCGGCTTTGGCCTTGGTTTCCTGATCAGCTGGCGCTTTCTTGGCCTTGGGCGGAGGAGCCTGCTTGGGCCCCGTCTTCGTCTTCGACTTGGATCCTGATGAGGAGCTGGGTTTGATGGCTTTCCGGAACCGCCCGGCACAGCCAGGAGCTCCGGTAGGGTGGCCGCCTCCGCAGATGAGGCAGCTCGGAACACAGTCATGTTCCGCCGGGCCGTCGCGAGTGGCATCGGAAACCTGGACTCCGCAGCGTTTGCAGCGCCCCGGCTGCGGTCGCGGGCACGCAGCGGCCCGATGGCCCACTGTGCCACAGCGGTGGCATGCAGGCACTGTTTTCTTGTACAGGCGAACAGGGAGCCGTTCGTAGCTGCACAACACCGTCCGTGGCACCTTAGTCCCCGCGCAGGTGATCACCGCAACCGGGGTTACCCTCAGCTTGCGCACAGACACCACATTTGGTTCCGCACAGAGTTTTCTTTTAACACTTTCAGATGTTTCGTCAGGCGAAACACTCACGGCGCCGCGACAGAACGCACTGGAGAGTTTGGGGTGTCCCCGGAACGGTAGCTCGCGTTCCCCAACCTGCAGCACAATATCCCGGAGTACCTTCTCCGCGGCGTCGACTGATTTCAACGCACATACTAGCACGTTTGGTCCCAAACAGGCCACACCGCAAGTCCTGCATTTGCGTCGTCCCCGAGGATGCTGCGGATTGCAGCGCCGGCTTGTCCAGGACCAAAAGTTGCTCTTAGGTCGACCGTGATTCGCGGTTTCAGCCCCACGACGATGTCGTCTTTTTCGATACGCGGCGTGTACTGCGGCCGCCACCGGGATTGCTTGGAGCGCTTCGAGGCTGCGTTCGGCGCACTCCCGCCCTGCGTATGCGTAGAGCTAGCCGGCGCCTGTTGTTGGGTGGCACCAGCACCAGCGTCCCTCGATGCCGCCGCCGCGTTCTTCTTTCCGCGCCAGACGCGGACCATATCTTCAAGGTAATCGTCCTCGGTTGGTAGAGGATCCTCGCCTTGAGTCGTACCCTCGGATCCGCAAGGACTGCGGGTCGTACCCGGTGACTTGATTTGGAGCCGCCGGAGCCGACCCTTACAAAAATGAACATTGAGATGCAATTAACTGTTTATAGACTATTTATTGAGTCAATAAAAAGTCTATTAATACTCAAATCCTAATGACTTTGGTCTATAAAAAGTCAATATGTTCTTGACTGGTATGACCCAATATAAATTTGACTACAAGTGAATTAAAACTCAAGCAACAAAAAATCAATTTACATTGATTTCTCACTATATCATTAAAAAGTTAATAAGTTCTTGACTTATATGACCCAATATAAATTTAATTAACCACAAGTGAATTAAAACTCAAGCATCAAAAAATCAATTTACAGCCCATTTCTCACCGTGTCATTAAAAAGTCAATAAGTTCTTGACTTATATGACCGAATATAAATTTAATTGACCTCAAGTGAATTAAAACTCATGCAACAAAACTTCCATTTACAGCCCATGTCTCACGACTCATTAAAAAGTCAATATGTTATTGACTGATATGACCCAATATAAATTTAATTGACTAAAAGTGAATTAAAACTCAAGCAACAAAAATTCCATTTACGGCCCATTTCTCACGACTC